>NW_020654810.1:4010541-4106624 GCF_003589595.1 Hyposmocoma kahamanoa | reverse complement strand
GGAACGCTTCCGCGGCCGCCCCTGGAACGCTTCCGCGGCCGCCCCTGTGCGGCCTGAGCATTAGTGTTGGAATCTAAAAAATACTTAACAAATTTAAGTTCAAAAGCAAAAAAAAATATTTTGACTTACAATAATTTACGTGTGAGGTATTCGAACTTAAATCCTTACTACCAAATATGGATCTAAAAAGTGTTAGAAAGTAAATTTATTATGTTTTGTAAAAGATCATGGAACAGCAGTTGTTGTTGATAATGTTAGTAATATGGTCCTGTGAGGACCCCTCGCCCGGGGAAGTACTGCTACCTTACCTATATCTGCCGCCAAGCCGTAATAGAAAGTATCTCAGAGTCGTTGGCAGTGCCCCTCAGATCTTTGTGATTTAAAGCTCTGAGTGGCACTACAACTATTATGGACAGGCTTGTCGCTTATCACCAGGCCCACGGCTTGTTTGACCCGTCACTGAGTATCATAAAAAAAAGATACCAGGCACCCATAAACGTCAAATAATCTAGTCGAACATTTTTTGTTTAAAGTAGCAGTCAACCGTAAAAATTCAACATAAAACCGAAAGATATTCGTGAAAGTGTTTCGCAATCGACTCCTGCGCAGGTTTTCATGCTTTCTCTAATTTATTGCGTAATTTAAGCGTTAATCACAATCGATTGTTTCTCCTGTAAATCTTTTGAAGTGATAAATAAACTGGAAAGTTGAAGACCGTGATCAGTTAATTTATTTTATTGTGAAGCTTTTGTTGTACTGATTTTTTTTTTTATAATGTATATTTGGCTGCCATTATGTAACTGGACGTAACCGGTTTCACTACTGCAATAATCCGGATGGTTAATAAATTAGTGTAACAGATATTGTTAACAATAAAATAACTTTCCTGTGCCCTTGTTGGCTCTCTCTGTTGTCTCCTTCACTAGTCCCATTTCCACCTGAGTCTGTGTAAGGCGTCCGAAATTTTTATTAAATCCCTCGACATCGGTGGGAGCCGGCACCCGTATATTTGGATCGAATAACAGAATCCACGGATCTAACCTGATACACTAACCTACATACTTTTACAATTATAGTACACTCACCTACATTTGCAATATTAGTTTTACAAATTAACACGCGTCGTATATTATGATCGTAAATTTTAGATTTATTTGCACATAAATACCGTAATTCACTAGACTGAATCTAGATTACTGTGAACGAGTCATCAGTCGACAAAGTTATGCGTGCTAATTGATAAACTTATCCATATCTATCTATCTATTTAGATGGACAAATTGTCGCTACGGTTTTTTAGTATTTTTTTTTTTTGGGAGCGGAAGTGAAACTTGTTTAGAGTCCGGTTTTTATTTATACTTTTAATTCAATTTGTGTGAATATCGATTTGCTAATTAATATGTCGTACCAGGAGCACATAAGTACAATAGCACTTGAGTAGCGGTAGGTTACCTATCAATAGTCCGAAATGACATTTTCCAGAAAAAACGTTTGCTCGAATTTTCATAATCTCGAAAGTAATTTTGAGAGGGAAATGTTTTTTTTTTTTTTTAAACCTAACCTAACCGAACCTAATCGTGTCTTTGCGATAAACATCCAATTCGAGTTCTTAGGTTTTCGCGATTGTTACACATAGGAAATGGAACTATTTTTCGGATTTAAATCGCGTATATTTGTTTTTTCAACCAAACCGACGTTTCGGGCCCTTTACAGGTCCCATGGTCACGGTTGGCCTGTAAAGGGCCCGAAACGTCAGTTTGTTTGTAAAAAACAAATATAGTTTCATTTCCTATTATTAGCGTATCGTGACATTATTTTATTTTATTTTGTTTAGTTAGAAAACTTACTTTGCGTCATTAAGAATTAGTTTCATCGAAATAAGAAATAAATCGATATAA
The DNA here is from genome assembly GCF_003589595.1 of Hyposmocoma kahamanoa. Lineage (NCBI taxonomy): Eukaryota > Metazoa > Arthropoda > Insecta > Lepidoptera > Cosmopterigidae > Hyposmocoma > Hyposmocoma kahamanoa. The sequence continues at coordinate 4,104,726 of NW_020654810.1, read as the reverse complement.
TCATTATCGATATCAACGGAACGCTGACAGGCGGCTGCCATTACGAAAAGCATCTTCGACTCGAACAGACGTGTTTTTGTTTTGTTTGGATTTATAGTGAAATATCTTATAATATAATTTATAACAGACACTGGAGTCTCATTTCTGTGTCTACTTGGTAAATCTCCTACACTATTTTGTCGATGTAAAACAAATTATTTACAAAAATAGCTATTTGATACTCGTCGCGACATCTAGTTGTACCCATAGGTAAATACCCGACTACGTTGTCTCGTATCGCGATTGCAGATCGCAATAATTATGAAGTAAGGAAAAAATTAACAATATTTATATTTTAAATTTTTATGAATTATCAATTGAATAAAAATTTAAAATACCTAGAATAGCGATATCTCTAGCCGGGGCTGGTAGCTGTAAAGGTATCTAACTGGGTGACGAAATACTTTCATAGATTTCTCATAGATGACGCTACGGCTAAAAAGTCGTCGTAAAACCAAATACAAAGACACGACAACAAGGACGTAGAAAAATTCGTGAGGTCCGCTGGTTCGTTCCGTGGCCTTCTGGGAAAAGCGTCAGGCACAGTATGCTAGAAGACGTCGGTTTGTACTCGGCCGGATCGAAGGAATTTTTTTTGAGTTTCCAATCGATTGGACATCCAGGTGAGTGAAGGGAAACTTTCAAAGATTTCGCACAGGTGCCGCTGCGCCAAAAAGACTAAAATAAAAAACAAAGATCTGCAATAAGCACATAGAGATATTCATATAAGGTCTGTTGTCTCTTTTTTATAATATCAAGTGACGGGACGAACAAGTCGTGCGGTCGATGGCAAGCTACACGCCTGTCCATAACAGTTACTGTGCAACTTAGAGCTTTAAATTGCGAGGCACTACCACTACGCCCGTCATCCAAAGACATAAGTTAACAAGTCCCATGTGCCTGAAATTACAGGCGCATTGTTAACTGTCCAGCACTCTTACCCTTCAAAACCGTAATACAGTAATGCTGACATTACTACTTGGCGGCAGAATTAGGTAAAGTGGCAGTACTACCCTGGACGCACTCTTTTACAAGGAGCTCTACTGCCATTCTCTACGACTAGTTCCGTAGCTCCGTTGGGTTCGTGTGCAGTCGGACCGAAGAGACTTAATATAGAGTACCGAAAAAATCCGACCTCAAAAGTGTGAAATTACATCTATTTGCCAAGTTTTATTGAAATCGGTTACCGGAAAGTGCGCGAAACCGGATTCATCCCCTAGTTTGCCACCCTTAGAGGTGAAATATTTTCTTCAAATTTAAATGGGATCACTACTGAGGTTACCCTCTTTCAAACAAAAAAGAATAATTAAAATCGGTTCACAATTGCCGGAGTATTCATGTAACATACGTATAAAAAAACGTACAGTCGAATTAAGAAACTTCTCCTTTTTTTAGACGGCCAAAAATGGTGAAAGCGCTTAGTTATGAAGGGAATATCGACCAAGTAAAGGTGCTATACCGCCATATGTCTGGATCAGGCAATAGAGCCTCTCCTCTGTTGCTACTAGAATATATAAAATATTAATATTGTTTTTGTCTAAAAAATAATAATAATAAATTTATTTGCCATAATAATAATACAACATTCGTTGTGTACAGTAAGTAAGTATCAAAGAGTCAGTAGATATGACCGCTGATACTTAAAAAAGGAAAACCTGTGCTATAAGTACCAGCAAAACTTCCAATGGCGTAGTACAATTTAAATGGGCCCACTACTGAGGTACCCTCTTTACAACGAAAAGAAATCATCAAAATCGTTTCAGAAATGCCATGAAATGAGTTATGGCGTAACACACATACATACAAAAACAAAAAAAACATACAGCCCAGTTGAGAACCTCCTCCTTTTTATGAAGTCAGTTAAAGATATAAATTAATTCTGCCTTACATTTAGTTTAATTTAATTCCTTATTAAATTTAATGTAATTCTTAATGCTTAGTTTTTTTTTTCTAATCTTCATTTAATTTTGGGACTTTTGTTCTAGAGAACATGAGTCCTATCACAATCTTATTCGAATTGTCATGCTATTTACAGTAAAAATTATATTATTATTACATTGTGCTATGTTAACTATAGCCGATTTACCATGTCACGCTGTCACGCACCATTTGTGTATATTTTGCCAAGGGTTCAATGGTTCAGACAGAATCCATTGAATTCTTAGATGAAATGTACTGTAAAGTGAATTAATTAATTAATGGGTTTACTCCTAAATAAAGAAACATAAAGAGACGATAGGTCCGCTGGTTCGTTCCGTTGGTATGGCGTTTGGCACGGTATGCTAGAAGACGTCGGTTCGAATCCGGCCGGTTCGAAGGAATTTTTTCTGAGTATTTATAATTATAACAAACTAGTGGAGTAATTTCACATAAAAAAATTGAATATCAATTCAATACAAATTTAAAGAAACATTTTCATTTATTTAACACACATTTTCAAAAGCCCAAAAAAGGTGTTTTTAGAAATTTGTTTCTAATACACTTTATCACAGATCAACCATCACTCTACTAACCCCGTTTGGATTGTTTCGATTTTCATCTAATCGCCACGAGCGTATGTATTTGAGCATCGCTCGTAAATTCCCACTCGATTACAAATGGAAACGATTAATCGTCGGCCTCTTTATGGGCCCGATTTTTAAACCAATCGTCTTGGATTTTAGAAAGATTATTAACATTTAGTTAGGCCATCTATGGGATGGTTCTATTAAACACCAATTAGCCACCTTGGATTCAGTTAAAAATCGTGGCAAGAGGCTTATAGGTGATTTGGAATAATTAAAAATAGACGTCAAGTTGCAGAGCCTGTACAGTTGCCTGCTTATCGATGTTCTACAGGATACGTCACGGAGAGTGTGATATATACGTACCTAGAATAAAAAGCACGATCTTTTACCGCAGTACCTATGTAGCAGCGATCAGAATTTATAACAGATTTCCAATGGAAATGAAATGCTCAAATCACTGGCATCCTTACCTTTCCTAAACCAGTACAAAATAATGCTCACATTATTATAGATTAGCGGCTGAAATAGGTAAGGTAGCAGTTATTCCCTTGACGAACTTTTTCACAAGAAGCTGTTACTAATATCATGGTACTATAAATAATTATATGATAGTTTCATTTAAATATTACATTTAACCGATAAAACGTTAGTTGTCGTCACTGTTAACAAAATATTGTTACGGAACACATAACAACTGAAATCTAATATCCCCAAGATTGCAATCGCAAGAGTTTTATTTGCTCGTCAATTTTGACAGCTCATTGCGTAAACTTACCTTCGTCCAATCACGCCCACACTGCGCCCGCGCACCTCTGGAGCCCTTGGACCTTTAGTGCGAGACATAAAATATGAGCGATATAATGATTAATAACGTACAATTGACAATATATAAAAGCTTATATCAACTTTGGAGCGGGTTTTAGGACTAAAGAATGACTTTAATCATCTTTCGATTTCGGTTAAACGTTCTACTATTGTTTTTATTATAATAATGGTTTCTTAGCATTTTTTATTTATCAAATGCACGTGATCTTTACCACTACTTAGCTTTGGAGCAAAGACAGGATCTACGATGGAACGAGCTCGCCCAAAAGGTGTCTATTCAATCGCATCTCAAAGATGGTTGTATGTCCTAGGAAGCACATTCTCAGACAGGGAATTCCATTTCTGAGTTAAGACATAATTAAAGATGATGAAAAGCATTTAGTATGCCTCAAGGTAATATCTACCAAGGAAAAGGGAGCAGGCGAGATACTTAGGCACTGGTGAATCGATTTTGATGATTATTTTTTGTTAGAAAGAGGGTACGACGATATAGGGACACACATAGACACCACAAATTACACCCAAACGGTGTAACTAAATGGACCTAACACGAGGAAAATAAAAGTAGCAATACTTCTCCCGGCCCGGGAATCCAAAACAGGACCTCTGCCTGTCAGCCCAGCTTGGTACCCGTTCGGCCACGGAGACTAGTCAAGTGGCTTATCCAATAAAAAAAATAGCAACAGTAGAACTGCTGGAAAGAGTTCGTCCAGGGAAGTCGTGCCACCTATCTTTTTCTGCCACCAAGCAGTAGTATAAGCATTGCTGCATTGCAGCTATGAAATGTAAGGGTGCTCGTGAATTGAAGTTACAGGCGCAATGATCTTTGCAATACAAAGCTGCTCTGCTTGCCATTGCAACCATTGCAGCTGTTGTAGTTAGGTAGGTAGATGATGTCCGTGCAAAAGGGCTGATCTGGGGTTAGGACCTGACTTAAATGGTCACTGCGCTTCTCGTATACCTTAAGGGTCGGTAGGGAGGGTCACCATATTCAAAACTAATAAAAAGATATGGGACTGTTGTAACTGTTGTAACACCTACAGTGTTTCGCTGTCCACCAGCGCACGACTTGTGCGTCCCATTACTTATAATCATAAAAAAAAATGACGTAATAAGAACTTGAATTCCTTTATAAAAGCTTATATTATCAGTCATATATGTGTAGCAACAAGCGATAATAGGCGGATACAGTTTACTTACAATACATTATGGAAAAAAAGCAGTTGCTGTTACATCATCTTGTGACTTGCATGCAACATGTATTACACCTCATTAGGGCCGGAGTACACCATACAAAACAAACGGCGATCTACGGGCCGCTTCCGGTGCTAATGCCAGTGTCGAATGCGTACGCGCATCTCTTACTGTAAGGAGAACTAAGTGTTCTCTCCGAACTGTGCGCTTGGAGATTTAATTACGATGGTGAAAGATAGTGTATGTTTATATGTAGGATATTGTTTATGTTACCATTAAGATATTAAGTATACTAGTTTTTTGTTATTTAGCTACATTTAGGCTCAGCTTGAACATCACTATTATCACCAACCTAGGTCCTACAATTGGGCATGTGTCTCCATTGAGGAGAATCGTCTGCCACGTTAAGCCAATAATATTAACTTATTTAACTGCCTTCGTGGCCGAACGGTTACCATGCCGGACTGCCACGCAGAGGTCCCAGGTTCGATTCCCGGGCCGAGAGAAATAGTTGTATGGCCTACAATTATTTCTCTCGTGAGTTTGGGTGTAATTTGTGGTTGTCTATGTGTGTGTCCATGGCACCCGCAACACAGGGTTTCCCTAGTGCGGGGCTATGTTGAGTGTGTGCGTTATTTATATTTATTTATATTTATTATTTCAGCTTTCAAAGTATAAAATTAGTTCGCCTAGTACAATGTAATGTACTCAAGAAGTTCAATAGCGTCACCGTCCGTAAGCTAGCTCGATTTAACGAGCCCAAACAGGATTGTTCTACGGCTAGTAAAAAAATAAAAATAAGGTACCTACTAAATAAAATTAATACATATTTTTTATGTCAAAAACAATTAGTAGCAGTAAAGCTCCTTGTGAAAGAGTTGGTCCAGGGAACTACTGCCACCTGACCTATTTCTGCCAGGAAGCAGTAATGTGACCTATTTGCGTTCCGGTTTGGAAAGGTAAGGGTGCTGGTGAAATTACAGGCCCGTGGGACTTGTCAAGTTATGGCTCAGGGTGACGGGCGTAGTGTCAGTGCCCCTAAGAACTTTGCGATTTAAAGCTCTGATTGGCACTGCAAATGATATGGACAGGCGTCCTGTCACTTGGTTTTATAAAAAAATGTCAATTAATATTGGAAGGGTTTTATTTTTCCATTTACGTCAATTTACTATTATCGCTGCGATACACAAGAAAGTAGGTAGGTACTTCCATGTACAAACATCTTCTTGCCGATGCTAAGTACATGTTTTATAGTCCATTATACGAGTATTTACCGTCAGTTATCAAACGCTTTCTATTGTAATAACATTCGTTTTTATGTAACAAGGGCCTTTGCTCAGAGATCGCGACCTACGGATAGGTCTCAATCAGTGTAATTCGTATTGTATAATATTTAGCCAGGCCCATTGTATAAAACAAAGACGATGTTTGATATTATCGGGGCCAGGAATTCGGCAGGTTGTTGAGCGAAGCGATCAGCTGTGTACGATAAACGAATTATGTCAATTATCAGTATAATATTTGCGTTGGAAACGACACTATTTTTGTCGAAATCGCATATATTTTGTTTTTTCAAACAAACCACATTTCCGACTCTTTACAGTAGGGCTAGCACGATAAGACACGACTAGCGCGAGAGCGACATAGTGCGGATATACTGCTATTCTTGCATAGAAATCTCGCGCTTTACGTCGCTCTCGCGCAAGTCGCGCTTTATCGTAATAGCCCTACAGATCCCAAGGTCTCTGTTGACTGAGATGAAATGTTAAATCAATCAGTTATGTCTAATAGTGGCACTCCACATGGCTATTTCTATTTGCGTGTTTGATATATTTGGCAAACAATGACCATGTGTAGCTAGCATGTGTGATGTGCATGTATTTGATGAAATTACAGGCACAATGGGACTTGTTATGTCCTATGTCTCATGTCTCCAGGTGACGTGCGCAGTGGTAGTAGATATTTGCAATTTAAAGCTCTGAGTGGCGCTGTAACTGTTATGGACAGGCGTGTAGCTTACCATCACGCGCACGAGTTTTCGTCCCGTCACTTGATGTTATAAGGGTACCGTGCGCTGCTGATCGGTTTCTCGACGTCACGTTAAAGAAGCCAAATAGGTAAATACGTGAGTAAATCTAATATTAGGGTCATACTCATTATTCTAACTCCTTATTTAACTTCATGTGTAGAGGGTCATATTTGTCAGTGCTTGCTTGCATGTTTGTCTGTACGTCAAATATTTTTGCAAGTTCTTACATTAAAAAACAATAGCGAATACAAGTAGCCATGTGAAGTGCCGCCATAATATTAATGCGATATTCGAAATTTCAGTATTCTAACGGCCCTTGTCTTAACAAAAACTTTAGATAATTCGCGATTTTCATGGCTCCACGTTTGTCAACAGCGTGGTCACGAAACATGTCGAAAATATAGTAAAATATATCACAATTACAACAACGGGTAACGGCTTTGTATTAATCACCATGCATCGACTGTTCTTACTACATAAAACTTATTTATTACTCCGCCACTTAGGTATCTTTATGGCCCTTATAAACAAGCTGGGTGTATGTACTGTTTTGTAAACATACAGGTTGTACTTTAAATAGTGATGCGTATGATTAATTTTCAAAGTAAATTTTAAAGTCAAATAATCTTTATTTCATCGATTAGTAAATTACACTTGAAATCGTCGTACTGATTAAACTCTACTGGTCATTCGTGAGGCAGATTCCCCTGAGAAGAATAAGCAAGAAACTCTAGGGGTTGCTTTTTGTAAATATGCATTTGAATACATTTATCATTACAATATTTAATTTAAACGTCTTAGATCGAGCTTACCTGCAAGAGTTAAACGGATCACTACCACGGATTTTTGTCATCGAAAGACGCAGAAGCAAATGCCTTTAGTATAAAGTTTTTCTTTCACTATAAGTTTTAGTAGCACTAGAGCTCCTTGTGAAAGAATTCGTCCAGGGAAGTAGTTTGAAAGGGTTAGGGTGCTGGTGAATTGACAGGCACATGGGACTTTTTATCAATATATAATAGCCACACGCTTGGCCATTTACTTATTTCCCTGACTACCTACCTATTTCAGCCGCCTAACAGTATTATGAGCATTACTGCGTTCCGGTTTTGAAAGGTAAGGGTGTTGGTGAATTTACAGGCACATGAGACTTGTCAATTTATTACTCAGGGTCACGGGCACAGTGGCAGTGCCCCTCAGATCTTTGCGACTTAAAAGCTCCTGACTTGCATTATAACTATTATGGATAGGCGTGTCGCTTACCACCAAGTGCACAATTTGTTCGTCCCGTCATTTGGTATTATAAAAAAATAAAAAGTTTTGGTTCGGTGTTCGTAATTACGGGTATAGTGTGAACAAGATTGCAGATTTAACAAATTAAATTTTCGAAAATGCGAAATAGACACGTTGAATAAATGTTTTATTCACAAACCGAGGTCATATAATAAATTCCTTTGATTTTTCCTGGAGCATCACTATCGTGAGTTAAGAGTTCTTCTAGTAACCGCTAGAATGCGCTATACAAGATTATCAATACATTATTCTAAAATATTTTATGCTGTTGCTAGTAAAGTATTACTAGCGACACGAACAAGCCGTGCGCCTGGTGGTAAGCGACACGCCTGTCCATAGCAGTTGCAGTACCACTCAGAGTTTTAAATCGCAAAGGTTTGAGGGACACTGCCCCTGCGCCCTTCACCCATAGACATTAACTGACAAGTCCCATGTGCCCGTAGTTTCACCAGCACCCTTCAAAACCGGAACGCAGTAATGCGTACATTACTGCATAGTGACATAAATAGGTAAGGTGGCAGGACTTCCCAGGACAAACTCTTTTACAAGAACCTCTACTGCTACTAAATACGTGATTTAAATCGGAAAATATAGCTTCATTTCCTATGAGAACCAACTGTTTTCCCACTGAGCCTCCACGGCTCTTAGTTCATCAATCTGAGGAAATACTTAACGCCGACTACACACCGAAGGCACACACTGATTGCTTAATAAGCTGTGCTTATCACCTGTACTCGAAGTCAAGAGTTGTTTCACTTCACCTTTAATAAACAGTTAATAAAATTTAAAATCAACAGACGAATCCACAACTATCTTAATCAGCCAATCACATTAATTTTAAATGCAGAAAAACAAACTTGATTTCATAAATTATTGCCTTAACATTCTTGTGTTTAATCTAATACGACTCAAGGCTTGTCGTTAAAAAAACCAAACAAACTCGTCTTCTCACGGTGTGCAAGCGCAGCCTGTTATGGTGCTATATCCGTGGCACTTTAGTATAATCGTTTAGGTTTCCTTCAAAGCTGAAACATTCTACTAGAAAGGGTGGGTTGTTATTTTTAATTAAGATTGTTGTGTTAGAACGATATAGTTAACATACATTCATTTAGTAGCAATAGAGATTCTTGTGAAAGAATTCGTCCAGGGAAGTAGTTTGGAAGGGTTAGGGTGCTGGTGAAATTACAGGCACATGGACCTTTTTTTAATATACAATAGACACACGCTAGGCCACAATCTCACTTGATGTTAAGCGACGACTTGAATAGCCCTAAATTGTACTTTTCGGGAAACAGATGTAGAGTACCCGGTAGAGTATTTCATTCCAACGACACTAGGATGGAGTGTTCCGGACCTTCTAGTCGACCGAAGGAGGAACATTGAGGGTGGAACTAAATTGAAAAGTTCCTGCGCACACTTGAAATGTGTCCGATAGAAAACCGACACTTGTCGGGTTGTCTCGAGACTTGTCTTATGTCTCAGGGTGACAGGCGCAGTGGCAGTGCTTGACAAACCGCCTTCGCCTCCTCCACTCCCACAATTTTGAATTATAATTAACATACTAGTATTATAAATATTTCCTTTATATATTAATATTACAATTATTAAAGCGACATCTCTGGCAGCTGCTAGTTGCTGTAAAGGTTCTTGGCTGAATGACGAAATAGATTTCTCACAGATGGCGCTACGGCAAAAAAGTCGTTAAAAAACAAAAACAGAGATCTGCAACAAGCACATAGAAAAATTCGTAAGGTCCGCTAGTTCGTTCCGTGGCATAGTATCAGACACGATTTGCTGGAAGACGTTGGTTTCAATTCAACCGGATAAATGAATTTTGTTTGTAAGTGTTTGACCTTTGCACTAATCATGATAACAACCTATATGAGTAAATTCACAAAGATAATTGAATGTCATGATGACTGACCACCATGATATTCAATAACCTAAAAAATATGATTACTTATGTATTAACTCACACATAGATGTCTCAGGGTCGGGTTGAAAACCCTGGAGAAGTTAAAATAGAGGGTTTTAGGCCTCGGTAGGAATAAATACATACTATAGCACAAACATATCCACTTACAAATATTTATCACAGTTTGAAGTCCTCTGCTCTTGACTAAGCACAAAGAAACGCATGCGCGTACAGGCTTTGTTGCGCGTGACTAACTTCGAAGCTATACAGGCTTCGTCACACGCAGTGATCGAAGAATTTTGTTAACTTTGCGGTTTATTAATCATTCAACAGGTATTCTAACTTGTGGAGATATAGAAGGCTACAAAAATGTATTTTTTTTTTAAATACAACATTTAAACGTGAAGCAACGAGTATAAGTCAAGTAATTGTCCTGATTAATTCGAAAATAATAAAGATTTTCGCCTTATTTATTCAAAACATTTTTCTTAGTTATTAATTTTCTAGCAAAGTTATTTTTCAGCGTCTGATGCACACACGGTTTTTTAAAATATTCGACTAATAATTATCTTTTTTTAAGATAAAAATGCAGACGAAAAATTCGCAATGATTGTATCTCCGCATTCAGCGTAAAAATCTTCCTCGAAATTGACGAGCTGTCCAGACGAAGTGCGCGAGCGCACGCTAGGTGCTAATTTACGAATTTCACCCGCAATTATCGAGCGGTGATAAAGATTCGCTTAATTTCCAACAGTTTCGACGAAACACTTCGCTGGTGTACAATTTTGTTAAAGTAGTTTATGGACGCGGATTTGCTTGACAGAATTTATTTCTTTTCATTTAATTACCGCATTATTGTTTTTAAAGTGTCCATGAAGTGTTTTACTGCAATATTTCTTTTTCTACCACGGAAAGTCTTGCCAAATTTAGCAATTACATTGACGTAGAAGACTTCGTGTCACGGATATAGTGATCAATTAAAGGGACTCCGCTTTAGAATGACAAATACGAACTCGTTTATTTAACATTAAGTAGGTACATACAGACAATAGTTATGTAATACAAAAACATGACAAATAAATCTACAGCCTACCGTATATTTTTTATGATACTATGTGACAGGACGAACAATTCGTATGCCTAGTGATACGCCTGTCCATAACAATTGCAGTGCCACTCTGAGTTGTAATTCGCAAAGACTATCACAGCGCCCGTCACCCTGAGACATAAGTTGACAAATCCCATGAAACAATAACTAAACAAACTGCTTTAGTTGAATACGTTAAGAATATGAAACGGATTTAATCAATTCGCTAGGGACCCCGTACATTAAGACAGTCAATTGCTGAATGCCGGATTTCCTAAAGCCTTAATAGACCCCTGCCAGTTCCGATTGCATAGTTATGAAGCTCGTAGAAGTTGTAACTCGTGTTTGATGCTTTAATTTGATTCTGAAGTTGTTATTAAGGGCAAATTATTCGGAAATATTTCTCCTTGTCCAGTCCTTCCTTATTTTTGAGCATCGTAACTTGCTGCCATTTTTCCATCGGTCTGGCTGTATAATGTTCAGTGTTGACAAGCACTTCCAGTTGTGCGGATACCATGTACCCTTTTGTGAAAAATTTTTTGTAAATGTAGAGAAAGTATCGTCTTGCTTGAACATGAGAAATTTGAATCCTTAAAAGACATCTAACATTCAATGAGTTTATATTTTTCTAGAGCCATATAAAGTACGCCATTTTATTTGATATCTAATGGTAATTATCGTGCAAAAACATTATCTAGGAAGCCTGCATGTCAGACGTGTCAGCAGGGCTCTCAAAGACTGGCAACGCATGGACAGCTCGTCTGATGTTGCAGATGCACATGAGCGACTGTGACTACCTCCTATCAAGTAGCTCTGCTCATTTGTCTCCTACATTACGTTAAAAATGTCAATTCACCTGAAATGTCACAGAATTACCAAAAATATATGTGTAACTCATGCCTAAGCTTTTAAAAATGAAACACAAAGATTGAATTGTCAAACGCAAAACCATCCCATGCCATTGTTTCGAAGCAAAAATACTTGTTGCGTAGGCGCAGCGTCGCTCCCGACGTCCTTGACGTGTCCCGGACAAGATGTATTATCATACAAGGAGACCGCCTGTCCGGTATGACAAATGCCGTCTTAAGTGTCCTTGCACAGGCCCGGTTCAGGCGGTTTCAGATACGGGACGAAAAAGGAATAAGGAACAAAGAGGGAGCGGAATGATTTTGGGATATGCTTTATTGGTTCCCATCTGTTAACGCTACTTAGTTTAAGACTATAGGTTTTACGTACACACAAGTTCTTCTTTAACGTCTTGAATTGGTGATTAGAAGTATAAATGTGTTTTTGTTTTCTTTTACAGGTAAGAACTCGCTAACAAAGATATCGCGCTGGTGATGTGGTAAGATATGATTCATAATCAACGCGATTTTCGACTGCTCAGGGAGACCCCATTGGCCCGCACTTATTATCGCAGAATCGGCTTGAGTAGGCAAGAAATAGCTATTTGTCCGTGTAATGAGAGCGAAAAAGACGTTGCACGATTCGCTTCCACGTACATCTTTTTCTCTCTAATTACTTATGGACATAAAGTTTTTCCCTGAAAACGTGCAGCTTAATGCAAATCCTTCGATAAATATGGTGACTCAAGATTCATAGGGCACTCAATTTTGGGAATGAATTTCGAAATTATTTTTTGGGCAAAATGAAGATTGTTTGATTATACCAATTATGAAAGGCCCAACGGTTATTAACATTCTGTTAATTAACAAACTGCTTATTCGAATAAGTTTGACGCCACGTGTCTGGAATTTGACAATGGACGTTAATGTATGATCTTTCAACAAAAAAACATTAATCTTTCTGTCATCGCTAGCGCTCCTGACTCAGTTTCAGCCTCTGGCTTTGATATATGCGCGTGCGCTGGAGCTGCCCTTTTTTTTGTCAAAACTACGTAGGTGGGAACTATTTTATTACGTTGCCGTATGTAATAGTCTTCTAGATAACTGTGGCGGGACCCTATTGTCTTTTGGTTTTATTTATTGTTTTCTAAGGATACAGGGTGTGTTTAAACAGCCTTACACTTGGAAATTGAATTGGTTAATAGCAAATTACAATCGTGTTCTTAGGATCTAAATCGCGTGTATTTGGTTTTTTGAAACAAACCAATCTTTTGAGCTCTTTACAGGTGTCATTGTTCACAGCTGCCTGAGATAGTATTAGTTCATGAAACTGTTGTCTAATGTAAATGCTAGCTACTCTATTGTGAACTCCTGGTTATAAAAATAATTGATTTTACCTTATTTTTAATTAAACTACCAATTAGCAAATGGAGGGTAGCACCCACCGAATTGTGAAGTGTGTGGGATTCCTGAGGATGTACATCTTTTGCTCATGGAGTGTGTTCGGACGGAACCTATCAGCGCGCGGTTATTTGCACAGACTGGTTTCCGTACATTTAATGTTGGGTAGTTTCAATCTGTTTTGTCGGAGCCAACATGTAGTGCCGCGAAGATTTTGTATTCATCTTTGGTTACGTAGTATTTTGATTTATCTGTCTGGATTTTATGAAGTGTTCTCTTGAGGTATTGTGTTTCCAATGGGGCTTACATGTTTAATAACGACCAAAGCCCTTAAATAAATAAATTAAAAAAAAAAAAGTCGTTATCTTGTTTATTCGTGGAGCTGCTTTTGAAAAAGGTAAAATACTGTAGTAAAAATATAAAAAAAAACTAAAAAAATACTGAGATCGGCTCCTCGGTCCAAAATTATAAGAGTACCGTCTCTCAAATGCGCTCCACACGAAGTTTTTATCCTATATGAGATACTAATTAATAAAACCGGTAATCACAATCGGTAATTACGATCTAGACACTATATGGTTAAATATAGTTTCATAATAATGCGTGCTAAAAAACTCTTCAATATCCATACAAAATGTCCAATGTATATAATATCCAATCGCACGTCGGCTTCACCTATGTCATAAGTCGAAAAATGTTTTTTTTTTCGATTAAAAATTGTGCAATTATGGCAACATTATATTGCACGTTGAAACCAAATCCGTCATTAAAAGAAAAAGTCAACTTTCGGTAATTGGCCGTTAAAGTTTCTGGAAATAAATTTAAATCTGGTAAACATACATTTTAGTTTTGTGACGACATTGATTTCAAAGTGCTATACAACTGTATACAGTTAGCTAATGCCATTTTTAACGACTGATCGGGAAATCGGTAGGTAGATTCTAAGACATGACCATCATTTTTTAGTTGCCACATTTGCCATATTTGAGTCATGTCAGTGGTGAAAACGATGTACTACATTGTTCAACAAACATCAATCTGCGAAATGCTTAACGGTACATACATATCAACGAGTGCGTCTTATGTAGAAACACCCTATATTTTTTAGTCTAGCAATTATCACAATGGGGTGGTTTTCTTTTTCTGTCTGCCTGTTTGTTTCGAATTTGAAACGGGTTCGATGAATGACGTGGCAGTTATTTGTTTTGGGTTTTTATTGTTTTTTGTCGAACTGTGTTTTGATTTTGAACATCCCCTTTCTTGTTGTTCAAATTGGTTGTGATTTATAAAGGTTAATTTGCGAGCTATTTATTATATAAATAAACAAGTGATTTTAAATGCTTTTGTAGCTTTGAAATAAATATTTGTTAACAGTCTATACTATCTTAAATGGCTTTGGTTGATTCCGCAAAACAGTGAGTGTTGAATTAATCACTTTTGAAAAAATATATAATAAAATTAAGAATATACACCATTGACTTACAAATAAATGGACGACGGGTCTAATACAAAAACCACGAATAAAATGTCCCAAGTCAACCTATTTAAACGTAGTGACATGTAAAGGAATATGAAAAAGCTAAAACGTTGAATTTAAATTGTAATGTCATCGCAGTACTGTCTAATTTTGCTTGCTTCGCTGTCAGTCGAACAAACGAAGACTAGAGCGTGAATGACGCTCTGTATACGATTTTAACGCACTATAAGTTCGGACACTTTTTAGCGCGGACCCGACGTCCATATAATTGTAAGTAATATATTCAATAGTTACTTTACATATACCAATGATTATTTTTTATATCAACGGAACTAAATAGAACAGGTATAGTATACGATATATATAGTTCAAATGGCTTTTTCTTTTCTAATTGAAAAAAAATAAATTCTGAAATAAGGCCAGTGTCCCTGTCGCTCGATCCAAGTAAAATTAGCGCAGGAAAAAATTTAATTCCAGCTAAGGTTGTATCGGCTTCTAAGCGACACGCCTGTCTATAGTAGTTGCAGTGTCACTCAGAGCCAAAAAGATCAGAGGGACAGTGTCCTGTGTGCCTGTAATTTCACAAGCACCCTTACCATTCCAAACCGGAACTCAATAATGTTCACATTACTGCTTGGCGGCAGAAATAGATAAGGTGGCGGTACTTTACCCAGTCACCCAAAACACCCAGACTAGAACCAGTTTAGAAAATTGGTCCTACCGGGAGTCGAGGACGGGACCTTCACATCCAGCGCCCTATGTGCAAACCGTTGGACCACCGAGATCATGTAATTAATTGTTGTTACGTATTGAAATAAGTTTTACGTAGAGATTATTGAAGTCCTAATTAGCAATTGCCTTCAGGAATGTAGGACTTGAAAACCACAAACAGCAGCGTTAGTTAAAAATTTTCCCTGTCCGTAACTGTTTTTATTGCCTCAATAAATATATCCTCATTTGCATGTAACATGGTGTGGTAGTAACCTAACAAATTGTACAAGACGCTATTTAAACATAACGTTAGAGATAAGGTTCTAAAGAATAAAACACTCGTAATACTGAATAGAGAATTTTGAAAAATATTCTCAACAGAATTATTAGGTCTTATATTTAATTCTGCTTCAGTGTCCGAGCGGTTGCCATACTGGACTGCCACGCAGAGGTCCCGGGTTCGATTCTCGGGCTGGGAGAAATATTTGCATGACAAATAAATATAGGTTATTTCTCCCGTGAGTATGGGTGTAATTTGTGGTTGTCTATGTTTGTAACCACGGCTCCCGCGATACAGGGTTTCTCTAATGCGCGGTATGAGTGTGTGCGTCATTATTATTATTATATAATTAATTGTGCTCAATTGTGGAAAGCGTTGATGTAGTCGTTTGACAACCTCGGTGGCCCAGCGGTTAATACTGTAGTTACTGGATGAGGACGTACCATCCCCTCTTGAAGGATCAATTTATGAAACTTTCTAAGTTGGTTCTGTTGTGGGTTAATTTCACACGTTAATTTCGCGGTTCCTGGTACTCTTTATATAGAGACTTTCCTAGTTCAAAAACAGGTGGTTGGTTTTTATAGAATTATTAGACTTATCAGACTACCTTCGTGGCCCAACGTTTTGTATAATCTGGGCGTTGGATAAGGAGGTCCCAGATTCGATTCGCGGTACGAAAATTGGTTGTAGTTAAGCAAAAAGGAATCAATCTACAAAATTATCAAAAAATGAGTTGTAAGTACCAAACGGTTCCTAAAGTCTAACCTCCTAGATCAGCAAAAAAAAAACCCAATCTCAGGAGTTCCATGACATTGTAAGTTTTGAAAATAAAACATACTCTTGTTTTTAACAGAAACATTTTTAAACTTCAAACTGCCTTGTCTCGAACGTGACTGGATATGCATTGGATCCTTTTTGTTTAACTACGTCCAATTGGGAATATAAATCGGTTTGGGTGTTCTGAGTACTGCCTCAGAGTGAATTCCGTTGTTCAGGTACCAGGACCAGGCAGTTGTTGTGGTTGTCTGTCACATCATTATTTTTTTGTAGCACTTCTTATCGTATCGATGGCATACACTTTAATTCTTACTATCCTGGTGAAAGGGTTTGAAAAATCGACGTGAGGTACTCGTCGATTGTAGCCCAAGGTACGTCAGACGTACAGGAAATAAACAGTACGGGGAAGCTCCTTTCGTGCATCCCAAAGTGTGTAACACTTAAAAAACAAGGTCTTTTACACAGCAAGCAATTCATGAACATGTAAAGGTACCGGCTGCGGTGAAGGAGGTCTAAAATCTCTCACTAGATGTCACTAACGGCGCCGAATGCCGAAAATCCAGAACAAAAACACAGGAGAATTTCGACAACTCGATAACTTGACCTGTAGCTCAGTTGGTTAAAGCAGCGCCACGGTACAACGTGGTGATGGGTTCAAGCCCCATCGGGTAGAATAATTATAAAACTAATGGAGTTATTTCACAAAAAAAACTATAATACAATCCATTAACATTTAGCACAAAGAAAAAAATGTTTTCCTTAGCCTGGACATGTAAAAACACTGGAACCAAATCAGCGGCTGCAGAGACTCTAGTAATGTTCGAATAAATATTGAATCAAATAGCTTTCTATTCGGTGCAAATCGATGTTACCACTCAGCAAATCGATGCGCGGGAAATGTAAGACTAATAAACATGGGTGTATGGTTCCGCGTACCGATAAAACACGAACTGCAAATTGCAGGAATCTTGCAACAATCCCGTGGCAAATTGTCCTTGTCTACCGCAATAGGAACAGGGAAGGACTGACTTCGAAGTCCGTTACCTGTACATTATGTAGTATCACCCACAACATGTCCCTCTGATTGGGCACGGGCACCTTTTGCAGAGCTAAAAGACAGTCACTTGTTTCATTCAATAATAACCAGTTAAAAAATCCAATATAGTTAAATTTCTGTTATTAGGTTTGTTCTCGAATCGAAATTTTAATAATAGGTTCACAGTTTTCGGGGTAGATTCTTAAACAGGTATCGTGTATCGTTTGGCTGTAGAAAATCTATTCTCAATGACGATATTAGTACAGTGGGCGCTGCATGAGATTGTCCTGGCTTTAAAACGAACTTAGGATATAAACTTTTCAAAATGATTTTAGCTCTGAATTGTACTCCCGGAGTTGCTTTCGTTATTCTAGTGTAGTGATATTAGCAAGAGTTCGCAATGCATGTTTTTTTATAATATTAAGTGACGGGACGAAATAAGTCAAGACTTATAGCTTACTACACGCCTGTCCATAACAGTTGCAATACTCACATACATTCAAAACTTTAAATCGCAAAGATTTGAGAGGCACTGCCACTGCCTGTCACCGTTGACAAATGTGCCTGTTGTAACTTCATCAGCACCCTTTAGGGCGCGTTCCCACTATGTCGATGCTTGTCGTGCAGCTTACAGTGTCGTGACTTGTATATTTAAATGAAGTTGTTCACATATAGCACGACACGATTAACTGTCCTTCACGATTTTTATCGTTACAGCGACAAACTGTCGTCACAGTGGGAACAGCTAGAATGACAGTCGTCTGACGATAAAAAATCGTCCACGACAGATAGTCGTGATATGGGAACAGGCTAGACACGATAGTCGTCCAACGATAATAAAACGTGACGACATAGTGGGAACCCTTACCCTTACCGAACCCTTTCACAAAGAATAATAATAATATTAATAATAATAATAATAACAACGCACACACTCAACATAGCCCCGCACTAGGGAAACCCTGTGTCGCGGGTGCCATGGACACACACATAGACAACCACAAATTACACCCAAACTCACGAGAGAAATAAATGTAGGTCATACAAATATTTATCCCGGCCCGGGAATCGAACCTGGGACCTCTGCGTGGCAGTCCGGCATGGTAACCGTTCGGCCCCGGAGGCAGTTAAAGAGCTCTACTGAAACGTAGTGGTATTTGTGTGTTCACTAGACTTTGTGGTTGTATTTGTGATATAGTATTTGAGGTTTCTATACGAACGGCACACCACTACATATGCAATTCTGAGCTCTCGGATATATCACACTATACTCCAGATTCTGCATATTTCGGTGATAAATATCCCTGCTATTTTATACTCTTAACTCTATAAGATTGTTTCTATCTATGACCTTTGAAATGAATACAATAGGAATGATAGTTGTGACATATAAAAGAGGCAAACCATGGAGTAACTTACTCTGATTTCATTCTTATTCAGGGAAATCTGCTTTACGAATGAGTTGTAACTTTTCCCCGAACAGAGTGTAGTGCAGTGTTTAATCAACATGACTACCACGTGTAATTTGCTTATCAATGTAATAAAGACATTTGTATATGACAGGGAATTTCCTAGATTGGACCTGCTCAATACGTGTCAATACGTGTGATTGCCAGGCATATTAAGTAATTTAACAATACCGCCATCCTATTTCTACTCTAAAATCGGAACTAGATCGATCTGAAGTACTTGTCGTAATTAAATATGTACATAAAGCATAATTACAAGTATTACATAGGCAATAATGTAACAAAGCTATTTTATGCAATAGAATGCTAGGACCAATCATAAGCATTTTGTAGTACCATTAAAATCCGCTAGGTGGCATTGATCCATTTTTAGTAAATTCTGCATCGCTGTTACGATTCACTTCGAATGGTGACTATACCGGTTGAATTTTGATTAACGAGATAATCGACGTCGTTTGAAGGAGCAATCTACACGGTATCTATTCCTTAGATACTGCAGCCGCTCTGCTCTAGTTTTAGGGGAAGAAAGCGTGTGCGAGTTTACCATGTTCGAGGGTCGTATTCCAGAACTCTACTCAATGTTCAAGTCAGGACTTGAGTATGATTTCAAGCACTTGAAATACGACCCTAATGGCAA
Organism: Hyposmocoma kahamanoa; assembly: GCF_003589595.1. Taxonomy (NCBI): domain Eukaryota; kingdom Metazoa; phylum Arthropoda; class Insecta; order Lepidoptera; family Cosmopterigidae; genus Hyposmocoma; species Hyposmocoma kahamanoa. The sequence goes on along the minus strand of NW_020654810.1, from coordinate 4,085,207 downwards.
GGACTTGAGTATGATATATTAAAGCACTAGAGCTTTAAATCATAGTCAAATCCTGACTTGAGCATTGAGTAGAGTTCTGGAACACGACCCTGAGTTTGACACAAATATAGGATTTGATGTGGATATCGTCTTGACACCCGAGAACTCCTCATTAAATATATAAAAACATATTATGCTAGAAGGGGTCCAATCCCATTTGTTATCCCAATATGTGTCACCGGCCCAAACCGATATCGATTCCGAAAATATGTTTTTCTAAATTCATTGTCGGTCTCAAAACGCTGCGGGTGGTCGATTTATGGTCAATTTTCTCGAATTGATACTTTTTATTAACACCATGGACCATGGTATCCATTACCAATACTTTTATGGCGACGTGGGAGTGTTATGGGCCAAGTTATGGTCGACTCATTTTTCAGGATACACTTTTAATTTATTAAAATGGTATTTAATGGTTCCCTAACCGGTTTATATTTTATAAGTGATCAAAATAAACCATATGACGTTTTTGAGGGATCGTAAAACTACTTGTAGAGTTATTGATGTTAATCCTCAGTTACGTTTCTTAGACGTTTAACTGGTAAGCTGAAGTACCGCTATAGTTGTAAACTAACATGATGAGATAGTAAAATTTTAAACAAATTCTTTGTTTGAACGTGTTGTTACTGTGCAGGTCTATAAAATAAAATGGGGTCGGCGTATAGGATTAGGGACTTACGTTAGAAGATGAAAGTTGTTGATGAAATTGCGTCAATAAAGTATTGTCGTAAAGAAAATTAGAGCCAAGTTCTTAAGTGAATGACGCTCTTCAAAATGCATTCTCGAATCTATAAAATTTTTAATGTTACAATTCATGCGAGTAGGAGATAAATTGTGTAGACATTGAAATAATTTGAAATTAAATAAACAAAGTAACAATTGCAAGGGTGTTGAAAGCGTTACGGAATTTTTTTCCTTTTTACCCGACTTAAAAAAAGGAGGATGTCCTCAATTAGACTGTTTTTTTTTGTGCATGTTACGCAATTATTCAGATTAGTTGTGAACCGATTTTGATAATTCTTTTTTTGTTGGAAAGAGTCAGTATTAGTTCCGTTTATATTTGAAGAAAATATTGCACCTCTACCTATGTGATAAATCTGCTTTCCGGTAACCGATTGCAATAAAACTTGGCAAATAGATGTCATTCCATGAACTTTTGAGGTCCATTTTTTTATATAAAATAGTTATAATTTTTTAGTTTCGGCAGATGCTGTACCAGAGGTGACTTAAAAATAAGAAATGAATTTTCAGACAGGTTCAGTGTTACCCAAAAGGACCTGCAAAGCGACCTGCAGATGCCTGCTGACGTACCTGCGTCTCGTCTACCATAATCAAAATTAGTTCGGTATCCCATCGTACGAGGGGAAAGTTGGTCAATGCCTTCTAGCGTCTTTTGGTGGAACTACAATATAATCCCATTTGGTTCTTCTATTGACTATTTTAGTACCACTATGGATCCCTCTATGATATTCACATCTAACTTCACGCATTACTTATTTAGTTGTTGTATTGATTAGTACCATTTCGGATCACCCTTGGGTATTCGCGCCTAACTTCACACTACCACTTCAACGGTGGCCATGACAGACCTGTGATAAGAACAAGCAGCTCAGTCTTGATCCGATAGTGAACTTAGAAAAAAATAGTTAATTTAACCTCAATAAACGAATTGAAATCGAAGTTAGATCTTAGTTAGCGGTAACACATAGTTTGTTATTTACTTATACTCTCACCATTAGATTCCCATTGGGGTAGACAGAAACTATCGATTGCCACTTAGCACGATCCTAGCAAACCTCTCTTTAGCGGTGTAGAATGCCGAAAAATGCAGTACAAAGATCTTTAACAAAAACACATAAGAGAATTTCGACAATCAACGCCCTGCGCGTTCAGTACAACAATGCGTTCAGGGTTTTATTGGGTTTGCCGCGGTACTGCAGCGCGTCAGGCATGTTCGCGGATGCACACACGGATGGTTTCCATGCTATCCTTAGAAAGAGAGCTACCTCATTAATAAGTCGTATCCGTTGCGGCACGAATGAGATTCTGCGCGTTGTGGCTGGTAGAGTGGATTTCCCGATCATGCTACATTGCATGAAACTGCAATTAAAACCATGTCGATGATGTATTTGATATTTAATTTAATTTGTTTAATTATTCTATGTTTTTAAGTTGCCTTTTGTTTATTTTAATGTGTGTAAACATATTGAATTATCTAAGCTAATATTATAAATGTAAAATATGGACTGTAGTTGTCTGAGAATAAATGATTTTAGATTTTTGATTTGATTTGATAACTTGACCCGCAACTCAGTTGTTAAAAACAACACTACGGTGCAGTATGATCGTGGGTTCAAGTCCCATTGGGTCGTCGTATTAATAACCATAATAAAAACCTCTCTAGCTTCACATACATCATTCTTGTCATACAGCCTTCTTCTCACTACGCACTCCAGTCTTTTTAAAAACACTCTCAATTTGATCTAAGAATGTTCTTCGTGGCCGTTCTCTTCCAATGATATCTTCCACGTTAGCTCTTATTATATTTCTTTCGTTAATCTACGCTCATTCAGCCTCTCTGCCCTCTTTATCATAATTGACGTAATCGAAATTTTTAACAAAATTGAGTTATGAACATATCTGGGATCTGCAAAACAAGATCTACAACCCCCTATAATCGATTTTTAAATATCTTATTTAGTTTCAGTTTTATCGTGTAAAATCAGCGCATTTTTTTAGTGGCAAGAAAACTTTAATTGTCTTTATTTGCATAACTAGCGCAAATTCGCTCGCACGCTCTATGTGCCCAAACTATCTCAACGTATTTTCACAGTTTGTCATGGCTGTGTATTAATTAAAAAAAAAAAGGTTCATTACTAACTACTTCAATCTATTGACAAGAAAATTCACAGCCATGTAGTGGCTGTGAATTTTCTTGTTCTTAACAATTTTTAATGTTTTAGTCGTAGAATAATAACGCATAGAATGATAGTTTCATATCAAACGAACTGTCACAAGTGAGGCAAAAAATAAATTCGTTTAGGCTACTTTTAGTAGTAGGTTAATTTTCGGTTTTAGTAAATATTTATAAGTACAAAATAAAAGTACAAGTTGAAAGGCGTTACTTCCTTGAGAAATGTGATGTTAGTATCTATTTTATGTTTGTCTGACGTATTTTTACACTCATTTACCGCACATTTCGTCATTTTTAGCTAAAATTCTGGAGGTGTTCGCGGTGCAAGTTGACCTTGAGCACTGAAGGCCCGCCCGCTCGTGTAGGCCCGTTGGGAGCGCTTCAATTTGCCTCACTTAGCGTGTGCGGACTAGGTTTCTATGCGTTATTATTCTAAGGTTTTAGTGTTGAATTTCGTCATAAAGTATCAAGTACGTGGACAGATGTGACAGACCTATTGGTAATGAACTAGACAGGCAGATATTATCCATAGTTGGAGAATTAACGTAAAGCCAAGTCGCTATTAGTTGCACAATACATTTCATTTTGCTGTGACACACTTCTATTTATAATTATTATATTATTAAAAGGAAATACAAAGTAAGTAAAGCAAGAAAAGTAAAGTCGAGTTGTTCAAATTATTGATGTTATGTAGGTACTTTATCTTGCCGAAAGGCAAAGATCTTTAGACCATGCAGCCTAGTTTATATATGGTAACCATAGTAACTGTTTTAGGCATATTATCCCTACTCTGTTATTGTGTAGTCAGTACACTTTGTTACTTATTAATCTATGATATTGAAGTGTTGTGTCTTCACCGCACATCAGTGAAACACAGCGTGTGTATATAGTACGCTAATACATAGATATCGTTGTTCATTACACTAAATTATTTAAAAATATACAACTTTCCATAGATTGTTTGTTTAAAAAAGTCAAATTGATCACGGGAACTAAATGTAAAATAGCTTTATTGAAAGAATTATTATTGTATTTATTTCCAAGAAATAACATGACATATAAATGACTGTACGGGTACATGTGGAAACTATTTAATGTATTAATAAATAAAATACAGGAAAAATAACCTTTTCATTTGAACTTTATGTCATTTCAACGCTCGGATTTAATCGAGTTGATGTATGTTTATAATTTAATCCATTTTTTCAACGCCTGTCGTATTTTGCAGCGGTTTATTTACTTTTGTCTTTCAATCACTAGTATTTAATAAAAACAAACAAGTCTTCATTTCAACGAGTAATTTTATAAGCTTTATAATATGCAGATAAATACCGGTACATTACTTTTGTATAAAATCCAAATATTTGATGTAAGGCAAAATATTTGAATGACACGATGTTTTACTACCATAATATACAATTATTTTTGTCAAATTTGTTACAATTATTAATACAAAGATAGGACATAAAGAAAAAACTTCGGCTACGAAAGCGCTATAGCAAAAGAGCTGTTAAAATAAAAATAAAATAGATTTGCAACAAGCACATTTCAAGTTACATTTAGTAATAGCAGAGCTCGTTGTGAAAGAGTTAATCGAAAGAAGTACTGCCACCGTGTCTATTTCTGCCGCCAAGTAGTAGTACTGCGTTCCGGTTCTGAAGGATAAGGGTAGAACTACAGGCACATGGGACTTGTCAACTTATGTCTCACGGTGGCGGGCGCAGTGGCAGTGCCCCTCAGATAATAATAATAATAATAACGCTCACAATCAACATAGCCCCGCACTAGGGAAACCCTGTGTTGCGGGTGCCATGGACACACACATAGACAACCACAAATTACACCCAAAGTCACGAGAGAAATAAATGTAGGCCATACAAATATTTCTCCCGGCCCGGGAATCGAACCTGGAACCTTTGCGTGGCTGTCCGGCATGGTAACCGTTCGGCCACGGAGGCAGTTAAATCTTTGTGATTTAAAGCTCTCGAGTGGTACTGCGCGAAGGTCAGCGTAGTGAACGAGCAGTAGCTTAAAAAATGACGTTTTCAAGCATTGACTTACAATTATATGGACGTCGGGTCCGCGCTAAAAAGTGTCCGAACTTATAAGGCGTTAAAATCGTATATAGAGCGTCATTCACGCTTTAATATTCGTTTGTTCGACTGACAGCGAAGCAAGCAAAATTAGACAGTACTGCGATGACATTACAATTTAAATTCAACGTTTTTGCTTTTTCATATTCCTTTACATGTCACTACGTTTAAATACGTTGACTTGGGACATTTTTTTCGTGGTTTTTGTATTAGACCCGTCGTCCATTTATTTGTAAGTCAATGTTTTCAAGTGTAAAAATTTTACCTATGGATTAAATGATTATTTAACTTTGACTGCACGTTTGAAGATGATGCGTCAAGTAATCAACTTCATGCAGCCGAGACGTCGTTATCCGAAACCTCGACTGCATGAAGTTGATAACGACTACACACGTTACTTCATGCAGCTGAGATCGACTGTTCATTCCGCCTTCACGCATTAACTGTAGACATGCAGTCAATCTGTTAGCAGCCTTAGAACATTATAGTATTTCGTGCTCTAGTTTCAAGTTAAATTACATTTTAACTCACATTGCGCTAAATACCGATTATGGAACGAACTTCGGCTTATTAAACAAAAACTAACTCTTAATAAAACAAAAATAAATTCTCGCAACCGGGATTTTGTTTCTCCAATAAATAATACGTTATCTGTCTAATAAAATATTTTATTATTACCACAATAATCGCACTCGTTAAACTTCAAAAGGTTATATGAGAAACTTTGAGACCTTAAGAAGGCATTTTACTTCCTTATAAATTCTTATGCGAACTACTTTGCCACCACGTCTCGCGTCTGATTCGGCTATCGCTCGATCTGCTTGCGCGCAACGAATGGCAATGAACTTGCGCCGTTGAGTTAATTTGAGAGGACAGACAGTATTGCGTTGTTTATGAAATAATAAGTAAGATAAGTGGATTATAGGCCGACACTCACGAGATACATGCATAGTAGTCAATCATATCGGTGTGATACATGTGTTACTAATTTTAACTAGACTTCTTCTTCATCATGAATGAATGAAAGAAACATTTTTTTAATGATACCAATTGATGGGACGAACAAGTCGTGCGCCTGTTGGCAAGCGACACGCCTGACCATAGCAGTGGCATTGACACTCAGAACTTAAAATTACAAAGATTCGAAGGGCACTGCCGCTGTGCCCGTCTCATTTTAAGTTGCCAAGTCCTATATGCCTGTAATTTCACTGGTACCCTTCCCTTCAAAATCGGAACGCAGTAATCCTCAGCTTGGCGTAATGTGAGCAAAGCTAGGGAAACCCTGTGTCGCGGGTGCCATGGACACACACATAAACAACAACAAATTAAACCCAAACTCACGAGAGAAATAAATCTAGGCCATACAAATATTTCTCCCGGCCCGTGAATCGAACCTGGGACCTCTGCTTGGCAGTCCGGCGCGGCATGGTAACCGTTCGGCCACGGAGGCAGTTAAATAAAAATATAATTGTCGTCTTGTTGCAGTCTCAATTTAATATTTTAATGGATTAAAAAACAAACAAAATATCTAAGAGTCTTTTTTAATTCGCTGTACTGTGTGAGCTTTGTCCTGCGCGCGAGCAGCCTTTGATATCGGCTGTCTGCGCCGACGCCGGCTCCGTTTGAACCGTACGATATATAATAATAAAAAACAATATAAGTATAGGCGAAATGGGATCTGGGCGTATGATTTTTATTAAATTAGGCTCGGTCTGTCATATTAAAAAAATACATTTGGAATTAATGATAAGGAAGTTGTGAAAATATTCATTTGTCTTTTAAATATTATAATAGCAATAGAGCTCCTTATGAAAAACATGTCTCTAAGTTTCGATCAAGTTACTGACTTATTTGTAAGCTTTCGTAATACGACGTATAAACATTAAACTTACAGCATGAGGTAATAGGTAAATTATTACAAAAAAAAATTAATATCATGATAGTAAAACATCGTGACATTAAAAAAACTTAATGAAATTTATCTGCCTCCATGGCCAAACGGTTACCATGCTGGTCTGCTACGCAGAGGTCCCGGGTTCGATTCCCGAGCCGGAAGAAACTTTCGTATGGCCTACATTTTTGCTCTCGTGTGTTTGGGTGTAATTTTTGGTTGTCTATATGTGTGTCCATGGCACCCGCAACACAAGGTTTCCCTAGTGCTTTAAAAAAAACTTTATTATGCGAAGGGTATTGAATTATTGACCTAATTTCTCGAAAAGCAACATAACATTTGAACCCAGACATAAACTTGTCAGCTTTCCAATCCAAACTGCTTTACAACAATTTACACTGTGCAATAAACAATCATCACTCGCTATATTACTGTAACGCACACGTTCCGTTACACAAAGAAATCTCCGCTCCGTTTCACGCTAAACAGTCTCGTATATAATTTCATCGGTGCTGAAATACAAGGACGTTAACCCTGTCGACTCGGGTCATGACCGTCACGGGTATTTAGCTGCAAAAAAAAGGAGAGGAGTCAGTCTGATGAGACGATGGAAGTAAAAGGGTTCTGTACATCTAAAAATCTTGAAATATTTCGCCATCAGACAATGCAATGATTCATAAATATAGTGTGACATATAACAAGTCGCACTTTGAAACCGATATCGTCACTAAACGAAAAAGTCAACTTTCGAGAAATGACCATTAAAGTTCCTAAAATCAAAATATAAGACAAGTAGTAATAACTATATAAACGTAGCAGCGCGGCTTGTATGTGTGCACACCCGTCACGCGCCGTGTACGGACGCACACATTCGCATATTCTCGCGGCGCACTCGAATTGCATAACGAGGGTTGTTACGAGCGCCATTCATTATAGAATTAAAGCGTTGAAAAACTACGTCAAATAGTAGACTCGTTTATTATTGTATTTATAGTTGTATGAACAAAAGTGCCTCAAATTCAGCATTGTATAATCGAAATACCCATCCGGGATGGTGGTATAAAAATATTAACACATAACTACTGCGTTTAAACAAAGATTATTCAATATAGTATTGGAATACTTGATTTTTAATTCGGGATTTAATCACGTATAAAACATATTTAAATTACCTCGACGTTTCAGACGTATTGCAACGTCTATGGTCTCGAATGGACTAAATAGGCGGGTATCCAGCGTCTTCTAGCCGTGCGAGTTTTTCTAACTACCCGCATTTGATCTTCATTATTTATTTGTGCACTAGGGTTCTCACTAGACCGACACACAACACTCACGACATTCGGCGACTTGTCGGGCGATACTTGATGTCGTTTACATTTGCTAATAATTGGATCCCATGACGATGAAAGCTTAAAACCGTCTTCTCGGTTCAAATTATGGTGTTTTTTTTTAATTTCAATAGCTTCACGTACGATTCTACTATAGTGATGTCGTTCTGTATAATGGATCTTGGGATTATGAAGCTCAATCCAGTTGTTTGGTCCTGATTCCAACATGCTTGGCTATTGCAGACTTATTGAGCTGACGGTTCTTAACAGCCGCGATGTGTTCTTTAACTCTTTCCGCTATGGTGCGTTTTGTCCGCCCATTATAGGAACTCCCACAACTACAATCAATCTTGTAAACGCCCGGAGATTGAAAGGGGATTATATCCTTAGGTGATCTGACCTGACCCGCGACCTTAGATAACGGCGTGAACAGTTTTTACAGAGCACTTTTTAGTACTGTATCGATTTTGTCCGTAATTCCATTCACGTGCGTCATGAACGCTGGTTGCCTTAAAACTTTATTAAAATATGTTTTATACGTGATTAAGTCCCGAATTAAAAATCAAATACTATGTTGAACACCACTATATGTTAATTTATGCCTCGGAGTGACGGGCGCAGTGGTAGTATATCATATCTTTACGATTTAGAGCTCTAAGTGGCACTACAACTTTTATGGACAGGCGTGTAGCTGATCAACAGGCGCATGAATTGTTCGTCTCATCACTTGTTATTATATATACAAAAAAAAAAAACTAGTTTCACCAGCACCCTTGCCCTTATACAAAAAAAAAAACTAGTTTCACCAGCACCCTTGCCCTTAAGAACACAGTAATGATGACATTATTGCTTGGCGGCAGAAATAAGTAAGGTAGCAGTAATTTCCCAGGACAAACTCTTTCATAAGGAACCTGATTTGAATTTGATACGTGCGTCTTTATGCTATATTGCACTACTTTATCACCATTTCTTAGCATAAAACAAGACGTGCCTGAATGCAAAAGGGGATTTGACATTGGCATGTCTGGTGACTTTTTGAGAAAGTGACAATGTAAATTAAAAAAAAAAACAAAAGAAAAACGTGAAAACTATATTTATTTATCGAATACCAAGATGTTTTACTCATATTATCATATATCTGTGGCTCTAGTGAAAAGGGGTACAAGTCAAAAAAGCCAATTTTATAAAAAAAAAGCACTTAACGCTATGAATTTATTAATCGTATTAGTGATATTAATCATATTAAGCTTTAACTGTTTTTCGTGCCTTTTCACTAGAGACACAAGACACGGATATCAAGATATTTTTAGTAGCAATGGAACTCCTTCTGAAAGAGATCGTTCTGGGAAGTACTTGCTACGTTTTCTGATTTTGAAGGGAAATGTGCTCGTCGAATTACAGGCACATGGGACTTGTCAAGCCATATCGAATCCAGTCATATCGAAGGAATGTTTCTTGTGTTCGATCTTTGTGACAATAATCAATAATAATACATCTTTTTAACCGACTTCAAAAAGGAGGAGGTTCTCAATTCGACACTTTATTTTTTTTTGTATGTTATGCGATTACTTGTCTTGTGAACCGATTTTGATGATTCTTTTTTTGTTGGAAAAAGGGTACCTCTATATTGGTTCCATTTAAATTTGAAGAAAATATACCACCTCTAGAGGTGGAAGGAGATGAATCCGATTTCGCGTACCCGGTACGCGATTCCGTTAACCGATTTCAATAAAACTTGGCAGATAGATGTAATTCCACGAATTTTTCAGGTCGGTTTTTTTCATAATTTCATATCAAATAGAACTTTGTGATATTTAGCACCGGCCAAATAGCGTATTGTATTGTTTTTTTTTTAAATCTATTTTGTCAGATTCCCAAAAACTACATTTCGAATTTAATCACTTTATTTATATACACTTTCGCAAGATAACATCTAGATTTTTCTATTTGAATAGGATATAATAATATAATATATATTTTTTTATTAACAATATTATTTCTGTGGCTTATTACAAGAAGTTCTTATAACCAACCCATAGATTTATTGAAAATCTTATTATTTATTGAAATTCACTAAAAATCAGCCTCGTAGCTTATTCAATGAGACGAGTGTGACCAGGGGGTCAATTGCAATTAAAACAATTGCTATCAAATAAGTAATACCCGGCCAAATTAAAACAGTGTCAACTAGGGAACAAAATGTCCCCCAATACGACGCGCAACAGTGAATCTACGCGTCTCTGCAACGTTGCTCTGTGTCCCGCAACATGCCGCGCACCATTTTACGACACATTTACGTAACGCAGAACATGCTGCAAACTCCCGCTCCGAGAACGAAAACACGTGACGCGCATGAAGATCCTCAACGTGTCTGAAGTGTGGGGAAACAAAATCGTGGTATTCCTTATAGAACTTTACCAGAATCATGATTTGTTGTGGGACACGGCATATTGTGATTAATTATCAAAATAAAATAAAGAAAGCAAATGACGCGTGAGAGAATATTTCCGAGCCTTGCAAGTATATTTATTTATTTATTTATTTTTCAGGGATAACAAACAATTGTACATGAAATGTTTACAATCAGAGTTAAATATTTCTAACATAGGTACACGTACAATCAACAGCATTATCCACAAGTATATTCGGAGATCACTTAAAGTATTAATTCTTATTTCTCGTTGTAGTAAATAATTCCTCATCCATCATCTTCTCTTTCGCTTATGTTTCGCTAAACTACCAAAAATAACTATGTACGTAGCACTAATCGCCACAACCTCCTCGGGCGACATTTCCATAAACACCATCAAGTGTATCCAAAGCAAGCCCTGCAAAATGTTCCAAGTCATTGTCCCCGGGACATTTCACGTAGTTGTTGGGCGCTATGTTGCGCAACATGTCGCTCTATTTGTCCCCAAGTGTATTTTTTTTTATAATATCAAGTGCGGGACGAACAAGTCGTGCGCCTGATGGTAAGCTACAAGCCTGTCCATAACAGGTGCAATGCCACTCGGAGCTTTAAATCTGCCGAAATGGCAGAAACTGCCACAAATGGTCACACTGTTCTCAATCTCAAAGTGACATTGACATTGGCAAGAGGCGTCTTGTCAAAACGTTCCTTTGCTAACTTTCGTGTCTCTCATTTATTGTCTAAACATTTTTGTCACGTTGTGTTTTATTTTTTACTTTATGTAATTATAGTTTAATTGATTGATCAGATATTTTATAGATTTAATGTTTTATGTGTGTACTGTAAAATAACCAATACTTCACGTAGGTAAACATTCAATCATGCTTAAAATGAAACTTACGTACAAGAACGCTACCTAATCTATGGTCTATGGAACTGAATCAATTGCGTTGTGTTCTTGCATCTGTTCTAAAATACAATGTTTTGCAATTTCCTTATTCCCAACTTCTAAAAATATACAAAAATATATTAATAACTAGGCACAAACTAAAACATAAAATGATATTAGCAAAGTCCATGAGCTTCACTTCGTTGATTTTGAATCAGCTCTGCCATTCTTCTTTAATTTTTATCTAGCAATTTAGTCTTCAAATTAAATATATATTATTCAGTAGTGATATTTTGAAAAACAGAATTCGATAGCTACCTACTTACTAAAAAAAACTACCTGCTTATTAGCCACTACTTCCTCTTAGCAGAATACCAAACGTAGTAAAACCTGCCATACACAACTGAGACGATTTAAAATTTGCAAACTTGGAGACCTGAGTAGTTGGCGGATCCTTAACGGCACAGCGCACACTCTATTATGGTCATTATTTATTCGGTAAATAATTACTTAAGTTATTTATTCGTATTATTTGTTAACTTGTACTACAATGAGGCACGTTTTCCTTTCCATTTGTTTTAAGCATTGTGTTGTAGACGCAAAATATTACGTATTGTAGTTATGTAAGTAATGTGTTTTTTTATTTACTATTCACTCCACTTTTTTCTTTTTGTTGGGAAATCCTCCTAGGATACCTCTCTGCCGCGGGGGCAGCGGAGATGTTATTATTAGTATTTATATAGACTTATACTAGCTAAAACCTCACAGGTGCTCTAGCGGGAGGGATCCGGGATCGACTTTGCGCATCGTAAGTTTTTTTTATTAATACTAACTGACGGGACGAACAAGTCGTGCGCCTGATGATAAGCCACACGCCTGTCCATATCAGCTCCAGTGCCACTCAGAGCTTTGCAAAGATCTGAGAGCAACTGCGCCCGTCACCCTGACACATAAGTTGCCAAGGCTCATTGGCGGCAGAAATAGGTAAAGAAGCAGTACTTCCCTGGACTAACTCTTTCACACGGAGCTCTACTGCTACTAAAATTCTTCTATTCACTACACAACACTAAGGCGGTGGTAATGGCTCGAAATCATTTCATGGTGGATAGCACAATCGCCGTGAAGTCGGATTTTGGATCATGATGATGACATCCAAACAGATACATGCTGGATGGACATGTAATAAGTTTTTTTAAATTTATTTATATGATACAAATTGCCGGGAAGACCGAGTGCATGGTTGTAAGCTACACCTCTGTCCATAATAATTGCAATGCTGTTCAGAGCTTCAAATCGCAAAGATCTGACGAGCACTGCCCCTGTGCCCGTCACCCAGAGACATAAAGTTGTAAACTTACCCTTCAAAACCGGAACACACTAATGCTCTTGCGCACATTACCGCTTGGCGGCAGAAATAGGTGAGGTGACAGTACTTCCCTGGACAAACTCTTTTCTTCGCTGAAGCTTTTTTACTTTAATTAACGGAACCCAAAATTATTAATAATATTCTCGGCAGATGTTAATCGTCGGCGAACGTTTGATGGGTCGCGGAACCACGCGGGTGTTCCCGCTGCTCGCCTTCGCCAAATATAACAAATTAAAAAAGCTTTTAAAATATTTATTAAACGAATCTTGGAACCGTTTCGAGGTTGAATTTATGTGTGGTTTGTTAAGTTTTTCGGCATTGATGTGGTTTCGTTTTAATGTTTTATATTTATTGATTGTGTAATCTGCAATCGATTGTTGCATAACTTAGATAAGGTAACTGACAATACGCGCGCTGGATTGAGTTGTGATTTTGAAGGCTAAGGGTGTTGGTGTAATTAATTACAGGCGCATGAGACTTGTCAACTTATATTTCTGAGTCACGGGCGCAGTGGCAAAGACCCTCAGGTCTTTGCGATTTAAAACTCGTGAATGGCACTTTAACTATTATGTGTAAACATTAAGCATCATACCACCAGGTGCAAGACTTATATATACATACCCGTTATTTAATATCAAAAAATAAACAGGATGTCTCGAAAAGAGTGTACTATTTCATTCAAAAATTAATAACGGATTTTTTGAGCGACTTGTGATATTTTATTGCATTGAAAAGTAAACATGTTCTGACTAAGTATGGAATGAAATATTCGGCAAATGGCCCCGCGGTTCTGATCGCAGGCCATTGCTGTTTTCATGAAATTATCGATGATATTTTGACAAAGATGTTGCTGTATCTCACCGATACAGCCACGTCGATGATGATGCATTGGATCTCGGTGTTGAGGTCAGGAATTGGTTGTTAAATAGCGTGATTTTTGTGGCTAGTTGGTGAGATGATTTGATATGGAAATCTGTTGTAAAATCTAGTAAATAATAAACGTAGTGTTTACTTGTACGAATTTTTTTATTGAAGTGACATACACGTAACATCGTTCTATAAATGAAATGTAACATTTTCAAATTTAAATTGCCAGTAAGAAGACTAAAACTACAACAAAATCGTTGCTGCAATAAATCGATTGTTTCACGCGCGTGGCGCCGTCCTGCCGAAAGTACATATCGTCCAGATCGAAAATTCCGCGAAGTTTGCGAACGGCTTCAGCGTAACTTTCGCTGTTTTCGTGATGTGTCTTCACAGTGATAACGCGTTTTTATTTTGTGTAGCGCTCAATTTGTAATAATCGGAACAATCATAGGTGACAGTTGTTAAATATCAGTGTTGCCATTTGCACGAAAAAAAAGCCACAAAATTTAAATAGTGCATTCTTATTGAGACACCTTTTATTTATAGTGGTGTTCAATGTTCTTACAGTACGTTACGGTTTCTTTATTAATATCGTAGTTATATCGTAGCCGAATTAAATACGTTCTTTTTTTGTCTATTTTGAAACGCCTGAAACGTTTGGGCCTTTACGTCGGCCTCGTAATATGTTTATATAATTATAACACTGTGCTTTATCTGTCACTACTCCCATGAGAGATATTGCTGCTTATCAGAGGATTGGAAAGGGATGATTATAAAGACTGTCTTTGTATTTCTCCACTTACAAATTATTCGTTCTAAATTTACAAAACAATTCCAAGCTGGCGATAAATCTGCCTAAGAATCCGACGATTTGTAAACACGTTAATGACATGTGACGAGTGGTCGTGATATATGCGCGGGCGCACATGTCCGTAACTATTATAAGTCACTAACTTAAGCGAAGGTTGGGGCGTTACAAAATATTTATATAATGAATATAATGAAGAAATCTCAACCTGACAATACTCAGAAAAAATCTTAAATGTAGTTAGAAAGAAAGTTTATCAAATAAAAACGATCGTTTAATTATTTTTTGTGAAAAAAATAATGATTAGTGTTTTTAAATAAATAATATCTGAAAATGGTAATATTTTTGCATATGTCATACGCCGTCGTAATACCAACGAACGTCACCGTATTCACCGTTCGTGTATTATGATGTTTTTTCTCCATTTAAACAAAAAAATTTTAAAATTTTGGATTGTGGACGGTACAATCATTACATAAAATTCCCACAACTGCACATTGACAAATCAAAAATATATTTACCTACCAATGACGTCACAGGTTCTGACATGACATACAGTGCCGTCGCAACAGTTTGTTTTTATTTACATTTATATATAGTTTTAGGGACTTGAAAAGCTTTATTAGAAAAAAATACGTTTTTCTTGGCTTTATATCCATCAGAAATTTCTTTGGACCCTAAAATGGACGGCACCCGTGTAGTGTAACTTCACATGCCAACTACATAGAGCTTATAATCATAAAACATTTTATCTTTTTCCGTGTAAGATAAACTGCATATTGAATATCGTTGCTTTATTCTGTAAAACATTAAAATAAGATTTTATAATATGCAGTGGTCCATTGCACTGGTTCTATGTTGTATGAAAATTTTACTATAAAACATAATTGATACTTTATCCTGTAACCACAGAGATGTAAACGAGGTAACAAAACAAGTGTGAAACTAATTACAACAGGCTTTTATTTATTTATCTGTTTATTTCTTAAGTTACTATCTGTCTAATAGAGACATAGCAACACTGCCCGTGCTCCGAGCGTCCCGTAGCCAGTAAATAAAAAAAACTAATAATTCACGGAGCGGTCACCGCCGTCCCACACGTCGCAAATTTTTCTGTCTGTTTTTTTGTATGTATGTTACGCGATAATTCCGGCCTTGTGAACCGATTTTGAAGTTTTTTTGTTGGAAAGAGTACCTCAGAAGTGGTCTCATTAAAATATGAAGAAAATATTCCACTTCTAAGGGTGGCAAACTAGGGGATGAATGACTTTTGAGGTCGGTTTTTTTAGTTCTCAATACTGAGATTAATGTAATTTTCTTTTTTATATAATATAGTCCACTAGCATTTTATTTCCACTGGGCCTAAACTCTACCACATGATACATATTACAGCATTTAAACATTCAAAATACGGTATTACATCTGATATATATAACATTTACGGTGTACATAGCATTTACTATAAAACGGTACTTATTATTAGTATTAGGTCTTTCTTATTGCTGAACAAGAATTTCGTCTTAACCTAAAAGTAAGGGGTGTAATAATAATAATTCCATCACAAATGTAGAATGCGGTACTGCTCGATACGTATCATTCGCCAGTTCTTGAACTTGATTTTCCAACCCCGGTCGACTGTGTCTTGCTAAGGGATACTGCCTGACCGAGAAAACGTTTCTTTCAAAGCTTATTTTTTAGGTAATCGAAAAGATAAGAGTGTATAATAGACACCTACGTTAGTAATATTAATGGTGTTGTGTGTAATTGGTCTTATACTAGGGCAATCTCGTTGCTGTAAATCCAGAGTAATGAAGTTAAATCCGAGGCGCACTCCCAGAACACCCAGTCCAGAAAATTAAAAATTTATTGCTCCTACCGAGAGTTGAATACGGAATCTCCGCTTATGCCCTGGCTAGCCTAGTAGATTGTCAAAAACAAAGCAATAGTTGTTTTCTGAAATGTCTAAGTATTCTTTGTTAAATATCCTTCCAACACATTCCTGGTAATATTTTCTTTAGATCAGTTTACCAACTTTCTCATAAGTGCAGAAACTCAATGCTTACACCACAGCGGCGCCGGCGGCGTCGGTGCAGTCGCGCCGGCCGGCGCCTGCGCACCTCTCATGTAATATTAATGCCGGCTATTGCACCAATTATACGCCAACAATTTGCGCTTAGAAAAACCACGTCTAGACATTGATAATAAATACCTTTATGAGAGTTACTTTACTTCTAAACCTAGCTACGTTTGCCTAACTAAAATAGCTTTTGTTTAAAATGCCATAAATATCAAAATGCTTCCGACCAATTATTATTTACGAACGTAATAAAAATTTTTGTTTTTCTGTAATTGCTGATTTTGAAATTATGATAATTGAAAATATGTTCACTCTCATTGGTTACACTCTGTATCAAAGACCTATTCTGATTTAGTAATTACTCGAAACTAAGGCATATATGGTGCAAAATTTTATAGTGTATTTAAAAATATATATTTTTTTATTTCTTTCAATTCTATTTGGTTATAATAAAGCCACATGTGGATCATATGTGAAAAGTGCTCTCATCACATGATAACGTTCTACTTAGTAGCAGTGGAACTCCTTGTCAAAGAGTACTACCAAACAGTAAGGTGAGCATTACGTGTTCCAGTTTTGAAGGGTAAGATGTGCTGATGAAATTACCGGCAAATGGGACTTGTGAACTTGTGTCTCGGTGTAACAGGCGCAGTGGCAGTGCCCCTCAGAGGTTTGCGATATAAAGCTCGGAATTGCACTACGACAGCTGTGGAAGGGTGTGTCACTTACCACCAGCCTCACGGCTTGTTCGTTCCGTCATTTAGTATCATAACAAAATACTTGCGTGAAAGAAATTGTGTATATCGCCGTCTGGCCACTAGGCCAGTTAGGGACACAACTTTTAAAATTATGAATTATATGAATTCTATTTACTGGCAACAACATTTAAATTCCTCTGAATAATAAATACAACCGCCAGTCGTGTAGATCAAATTCAAGCCAGCCTGGCCCGCGTTTCCCGGACGCTCATTTAAGTTAAAACGTAAAAGCTAAATTAATAGCTTAGTATCAGTAGAGCTCTTGTGAAAGAGTCCATCCAGGGCAGTACTGCCACCTTACCTATTTATGCCGCCAAGCAGTAATGTGCGCATTGCTGTGTTCCGGTTTCGAAGGCTGGTGAATTTACAGGCACATGGGACTTGTCAACTTATGCCTCAGGGTGACGGGCGCAATGGCAGTAAAAAAAAAAAATTAAAAAAATTGAAACTAAAAAGTAGCGGAAAAAGTGATACTGTCTACTAAATGATGTGCTGCCTATCTATCTTCATCTTTTTTATATCTATTAGATCCGAATCTTGAAAGTTTACAGTTAACATAGACTTCTCCGAGCACTTTTAAAGAGGCCAGTTACCAGAAGTCACCTGTGATACATAAGGACGTTATGAATTAGTCGTCTTAGTTAAATCCTAATTCAGTGCGAAAATCCCAGAAGTTAAAACACGAGGTGGTTGAGACCGGTCTATCCTGACCCCAATGTCCGTTACTTGGCCTTTCACACGCCTCACAATGCCCCTGGCAAATATTCCATTACAGAAGACTCAACAACTCCGATACTGTACAGTTGGTAAGTAGAAAATTGTCTCTTGGAAAATTCGATTTAGATTCCAAAGTTGTTTTGTTTAGAAAACAACGAACACTGGGTAAAACTTGTTTGTATATCGTATGAACTATAATAACGGCAACCTGGTCTCAAATTATGAGTACCACAGCAATCTGATTTCAGGGTTAGGACACTACCAATTTAGAAAACTTCTTTTCACGTATGTGTTCTATTGGGTTACAAAGCTGGGAACTCCTTGTCGAGCGTCCACAATACTAATAATGTGCTAACAACGATGTCGTCAAAAAGTAAGGGATGCAATAAAAGCAAAAATTAAGAAAATACATTTTCGAACTTCGAAAACAGTTTAATTCTTTTTTTCGCACACTTTCCTGTATCGCGGTTGCCATGGATAGACTACCACAAATTACACCCAAAGTCACGAGATAAATAAATGTAGGCCGCACAAATATTTCTCCTGACCCGGAAATAGAACACGGGACGTCTGCGTTGCGGTCCAGCATCGTAACTGTTCGGCCATGGAGGCAGTTAGTAACAGGGTTAACAATGAATTTATTTTATTATTGTTCTATAAATTTTTCAATCATCTTGTTGTTGAATATCGTCAGAAAAATCATGTTGAAATTATCCCGTATGCAGCGACAAAGCTGTTACGTAAACTGTCACTCCTTCCGCACCGCGCAGCTACATTAGGAACCGACTCAGTTAAACGGTAGGCCTGTAGTAGTTAGTTTTTTATTAATGTTCAGTTTAAATGTATTACGTTTTGGGTTTCTTAATTATTTGTAACGTTTTCAATCTGATGGCTGAATAGCAATGCTCAGTAAATAAATAAAAAAACAAAAAATTTCTAAAATTTCAAAATTAAAAAGAGAAAACCAGAATTTTAAACAACGAACGTTTTTTGTTTACAATTCGATTATTGATGTCGACTGCGTCACAATATTAGGGTTCATACAGAGTTGTCAACATTTACTACTAATTAAATTCATATAAAAATAACTGCGTCGATGTGCGTGATTCTAGACATGACATGTGGCGACTGGCGACGCATACGATTAGTGCATAATTTATGTTAGTCGCATGTGAACAGTTGTCTTACATTTTATAGCCATTTTATTGATGAATTTAATAATGTTTTCTATGTGGGACAGTGGAACGGAAGAGGGGTCAAAATAGTATAATGTGGTATGTAGCTTTATGATGATCTCTGTCATAGACAATGATATTGTATAGGCACTAAGGAGGTACAGCACTGTTTTCTAAATTCTTAAGGCGAAGTATTTCAACGCGAGACTAGATTAGGAAGTGAAGTGTGGTGTGTCGCCTCACGCGTTCCGCTATCCGCGCGCTGTAAAATAATATGAATAAAATAAGAACAGGCGTAGAAAATTTGACGCAGATCCGACGTCGACAAAGGCCCGATGGCGACTGACGGAGCGGGCGGCGCGGCGTGTCGTTGAAGTGCTGGGTAATTTGGGATAAATGTGAATTTAATAACTAAGAGGGTTTTAGTTGAAAATCAAAATGTATTCTTGTTCTTATATATTTTCTTTTAGATTTAATGGATGAAATGGCGACAAGTCACAGCCACTATTTGCGATCGGCGAATGCCCCTTAAGCTAAAGGGGAAAATATACAAGACCGTGACCCGACCTGTCGTACTGTATGGATCAGAACGTTAGGCGATGAAAAGGCAGGATGGACGAACTGTGCATGCAGCGGAAATGCGAATGTTTCGATGAATGTGTGGAGTGACGAGAAAGGATAAGAGGAATGAGTACGTCAGGGGAAGTTTGAAAGTGGCGGAAAAGATGAAGGGTAATAGGTTAGCGTAGTATAGACATGTCATGTGGAGGGAAGAATATCACATGACGAGAAGAGTGTTAGGCATGAATACGGAGGGATAAAAAGGGGGAAGAAAAGGTAAAGAAAAGTTGGATGGATTGTGTGAAACATGACATGGATAATAAAGGTGTGATTATGGAAATGATGGCTGATAGGGGAGAGCGGAAAAAAATTATGTTGTGCCAACCCCACCTAGAGTGGGATAATAACGCACACACTCAATAGCCCCGCACTAGGGAAACCCTTTGTCGCGGTTGCCATGGACACACACATAGACAACCACAAATTACACCCAAACTCACGAGAGAAATAAATGTAGGCCATACAAATATTTCTCCCGGCCCGGGAATCGAACCTGGGACCTCTGCGTGGCAGTCCGGCATGGTAACCGTTCGGCCACGGAGGCAGTTACGATAAGGACAGGAAGAAGAAGAATTCGTTTAATACTTTTATTTCCGCCTATTTTCAGGATTTTATATGATCGGGTAGGTATAGTATATCCTATCGTGTAACATATTGACACAACCTTTAAACAACATCCTAAGGTATGTGGTATAATTTTTGTAAACCAGTTATTTAATCGTAAATATTTTAGGGCTGTTACACATAAACACCATACACCGTCGCGTCGCGTCGTGCTACGCCGCGGCATCGTCTCACGATGGAACTACGGTGCGCTCCCCAGTGCCGCATTCATTTGTTATTCAATATTCAAAGATGACTTTATATTCTTCTTGATGATTCTTGATGTTTTGTTCCATAGTACAAGACTCTCCTCGACTAGGGTTATTAAATAATCAACTTCGATATCGTCTTTCATCTTTGAATATTGAATAACAAAATGAATGCTACACTCGGGAGCGCACTGTGAGTTTCTACGATAAGACGTCGTACCGTGTGTCGTGACACGTAGCGATATCATGTCGTGAATTTTTACGTTGCTCGTTATCTTTATATATATCTATTAATATATATCGTTATCGTAGATTTCCACGATACAACGTCGCATCGTGAAACGATGCCGCGTCGTAACACGACGCGACTTCTTATCGTGTTTATGTGTAAGAGCCTTAAACCAGTTGGTCTAGCAAAACAGTTTTTCCCGCTTCTTCTCCGGTAACTCGACATCGGAGCTCACGGGTGCATTTTCCTACCAATTTAATTATAATTTTTTTTAAATTATATTTTCACGGCCATCAATTGCTACTGCAATTAAAAGTATGCCTTAATCTTTAAGGTATAAGGTCAAAATTCATTTAAGGTTATGCAGTGACATTCTACATTTAATTTAACGGATTTTTATAAAATATTTACAGTCAATATCGATCTTATCGTAAGCTTCATAGAGTTGAATTTAAAACATAGATGTCAACGTTAACATGCTGTTGACCCTAGACATGTGGGTTCAATCGTAACCGTGGTTAAGTAATTAATTAAACCTTAGCTATCCTAACATATTTTATTGACATTTTACCAGATTAAAGAATTCCTGAGTAATAATAATAATATTCGCATATTTTCTTTTTAAAGTTAATACAACTGGAAATAATATTGATGCATTCTAAAATTGAAAATTCAAATTACCCGCCATTGTGATTTTTTTAACAACTCAAAGATATATATTGTAACAGCTCAAATTTATATAAATCCGGTCTTTGATAATTAAAACGCCAAAAGGTTAAGAAGCATTCTATACGAGTTGTAATAAAAAAATATGTTTGTAATTTCTTGTATAACATACCTAACAACTTTCCCCTGAAGAATCCGTATCTAAAATCCTGTTTTTTTAAATGTTAAACGAGGTGTCTATTCAAAATATGGCCCTGTATTTCTAACAACATCGTTTTTATATTCAATTATTTAAAAACGGAATTCATTGAACAGAATATCCATTTCAAAATGGCAACATTGCGTACGTTCCATATTTAAAATAATATAAACACTTGCATAATTGTTATTTGCAATCAACATAACTGCAGCAATGTAGAAATAGTTATGAAATTAGTATTGCAATTGAAATGCATGTACTTAGCTTTTGTCATTAATTATTAATGACAAATGATTACATTGGCAACGGCACTAGTATACTAGATCTGTGTTATTCGAATTCCCTAACTTAAAAGTTAGAGGTCAAATTCAAGTCGAATCGCAATACAAGTTTTTTTTTATGATACTAAGTTACGGGACGAACAAGTCGTGAGCTTGGTAGTAAGCGACACGCCTGCCCGTGGCAGGTGCAGTGCCACTGTCGTGGTGAATGTTCACTGATCCCACGGCGCCGACTCAACCGGCGAGAGGGAAACCCGGGGGGGTTTTAGTGGGGTAGGCCCTCCAGTGTGGAGGGAGAGTCCCCACATAAAGGTATCCATAAAGATTTCCCCCCGTCAAAAAAAAAAAAAAATGTGCAGTGCCACTCAGAGTTTTAAATCACAAAGACTTGAGGGGTACTCCCACTGCGTTCGGACACCCAGAGACAAATTCCTATGAGCCTGTAATCCGCCAGAACCAGAAATGGGTAAGATGGCGCTACTTCCCTGGACAAGCTCTTTCATAAAGAGGTCTACTGCTACTTAAGTTATCTTCCAGCCAATTCTCTTTTTTTTGGTCGGAGAAGTAAAGATTAAAGTAAAATCTGTTGATTCGATCTGTAACTCAATTGGTAAGAGGGGACCCGGTGTGGCAATATATGCTGGTTCAAGTCCAGTCTGATCGAAGGAGTTTTTCTTTGTATTGTTCCATCTTTTTATCAATAATTAGTAAAGATTTAATTTATTATTATTTTTATCAAAGTCGAAAATTAACAGTAGGCACTCATTAAAAGTAGACTGAAGCTGCGATAGTCACTATCTCCTTGTCGTTACAAGGGCGTCAAACCAGTAATTGGAGCGCGCGGCCGTCTGCGCCGGCGCCGGTCGGACACCCTTTGATTGACAGCGCGGTTGACCCGGGGGTGACTTTGCGGTTTGTACTCACTTTCACAATTGTTCGTCCTTTTAAATACAGAACCGTATTTAGAAGTGTACTAATATCACAGAACACAATGCGATGACATTGATTATATAATTCCTGCTTTATTTTTTGGTCAAGTTCTGTTGTTTTTGTAAACAGCTATATTTACTTACTAATATTATGCTTCCCGAATTTTGAGAAAATAAAAGAAATAAAAAACAAAAAAACGAATTTTGTTAAAAAAATAAATTAACAAAAAACAAAATAAAAACAGAACCAGTCCAAAAATTAAGTTGGCGTAGTGTTCATCTGAGGTATCGATTAGATCCCTGTTAGTACTCAAAATTTCTTATTCACGATATTTAAAACTGTCGTAAAACAAAATACGACACAGTTCCTGTTTACTTGAATGACAATTACGTTATAACATTTACGGGAGCGCTCCATTTACGTCTTTTAAGATCTGCCACTTAGAGTTTTAAATCGCAAAGACCTGACACTGTCTCTGCGTCTGTCACCCTGAGACATAAACTGACAAAGTCCCATGTGGCTGTAATTTCAGCTGCACCCTTAAACCTTCAAAACCGGAACGCAGTAATGCTTACATAATTGCTTGGCGGCAGACAGGTATTTCCTTAAGGACGTCCAACCGGTGGGTGTCCATCCAGTCGCTACGCTCTTTTCGCAGCACGATCCTCCTCATGGCAGCAGATCCTCGCTGCTTTAGTCGCTAGTTTAGTTGTTGCTTTTATTGCTTGTTGCGTCAAATTGTGGCTTAAGAGTAATGAAATAGAAGGCTTTCTGGACGTTGTTTCATAATTATTTTTACATAGGTAACTATTAATTTTTACTACTAATTATTTATTGTTAAGTATAGAAAATCTCTTTTTAAAATGTAATATAAAGAAATTTGCCCAAAAAGATGTCTGAAATACACACTTACTTAGTTTAGGCATCGCAATTATACATTAGGTTATCATATTTAAATTATAAGAATGTATAATTTAGATTACCTTCTTAGTGCTTATTTTAATACAACAGTGACCGACATAGCCCTAAGAATTGCAAAACTTAAGTGACAATGGGCAGAGCACTTTGCTCGCAGAACAGATGGGTTCTCGAGTGGCGACCGCGTACCGGTAGACGTGGCATGGGCAGACCACCCACAAGGTGAACTGATGATCTGGTGAAGGCTGCGGGAATCCGCTGAATGCAAGCGGCGCAGGACAGAACGTTGTGGCATTCTTTGGGGGACGCCTATGTTCAGTAGTGGACGTCTTTTGGCTGAAATGATGATGATGAATGATGAGATTAAGTTATATTGAAATAAATTTATCTTTATTAGAAAGATATTGTATGCGCGTCTCACGTGTCGTGTAACACGACAAAAAAGCAGTTGTGTACACCTCAACACATAATATGACAAAGGGGTTACGTTATGACATAAAAGTGTTACTATACACTTTTTACCGTTCTGAGTACCTGCCTGTCTCGATTTTTGTAATTTCTACAAGTCACGATGATGATGAAGGTAACATTGTTTGCTCGTTCACTCAGTTCCTCGTTGCCATCGGCTCACGGACATTTCGGCTGATTCTTTATTGATATGACCTTTACACGGTTTTCGTTATTGCCAAGTCATTTTTCTTACGTTTTTCCTTATTTTCAGCGTTGATGCAAAATTGTTTTTTTTTATAATATCAAGTGACGGGTCGAAGAAGTTATGCGCCTGATGGTAAGCTATACGCCTGCCCATAACGCTTGCAGTGCCACTCAAATGGCCAAGATCTGAAGGACACTGCCATTTCGCCCGTCACCCTGAGACGTAAGTTAACAAGTCTCATGTTCGCCCGTCACCCTGAGACGTAAGTTAACAAGTCTCATGTGCCTGCAATTGCACCAGCACCCTTACACTTCAAGACCGGAACACAGTAATGCTGACGTTACTGCTTGGCGGCAGAAATAGTTAAGGTGGCAGTACTACCCTGGACGAACTCTATCACAAGGAGCTCTACAGCTACTAAATTCACTCTTTTCTAGAAACTTATTTGCGTTCCATAATATGCATTACAAATGTTTTTATATTAATATTGAGATCAAATTATGGACCCTGAACAGGGCACAGCAAATAGTAGAACTAGTGTTACTACCACAGCTCAAATTCAAATTTTTCCCATACTAATAGGGTTCATTTTCCTTGGGTCGACCGGCAGGGACATTAGCATTATTTCGGAATTTATTTTTTGCAAACGAAATTGAAGCCATTTGTAAATGAAAATGTATATCCTTAGAATAATAACGCATAGAAACCTAGTCAGCACACGCTAAGTGAGGCAAATTGAAGCGCGCCCAATGGGCCTACACGAGCGGGCGGGCCTTCAGTGCTCAAGGTCAACTTGCACCGCGAACAGCTCAAGAATTTTAGCTAAAAATGACGAAATGTGCGGTAAATAAGTGTAAAAATACGTCAGACAAACATAAAATAGATACTAACACCACATTCCACAAGGAAGTAACGCGTTTCAACTTGTATTTTTATATAAATATTCACTAAAACCGAAAATTAACCTACTACTAAAAATAGCCTACATGAATTTGATTTTTGCCTCACTTGTGACAGTTTGTTTGATATGAAACTATCATTCTATGCGTTATTATTCTAAGTGTATATCGTATACTGTCGTGTTCTATTTAGTTGAGTTGGTATATGTAAAGTACCTATTGACTACAGATGTTTTCTTATAAAATTTCGAGGTACGTTTGTGTTTTTTCTATAGTAAAATTTTTTTGGGAATTGTGCTTTCACACCGTATACTAATTGATCAGTGTATATATCCTCAATTTTTAACCGACTTCAAAAAAGGAGGAGGTTCTCAATTATTTTTTTTGTTTTTTTTTGTATGTATGTTACGCGATAACTCCGGTATTTGTGAACCGATTTTCATGATTCTTTTTTTGTTGGAAAGGAGGTACTTCCATAGTGGTCCCATTTAATTTTGAAGAAAAGCACCTCGAAGGGTGGCTGTTCACGCATGAATACTCATTGTTATAAATAGCGCCTAACTTTAATTTAGGAGCAATTACTTTAATGGTTGATTTTGCTATTCCTCCAATTCAAAGCGTTTTTCTTTCAATATACTTTGAGTAGTGAGAACCGATTTTTATTATCTCCAGTGTCAAGTCCTGTATAGTGGCGAACTAGGGGATATTTCAATAAAACTTAGCAAATAGACGTAATTCCACTTACTTTTGAGGTCGGTTTTTTAGTACTCTGTACTGAGATTATACTATACATGTTTTCTTATGCGAGGTTGTTAGTGTTTTAAAAATAACCCTGTATAAAGGTTTTCTTTGTAAACTGCAGTTGTTCGTCCTTCGTATTCTTGTGACTTCTATTTCATTCAATAGTTAAAATGGTTCAATCTTTTTAGCATTTAAAATTCTGCGTCTAGTCGAACACCTAATTGTCCAATTTACTGCCCGTGTACCTCTTAGCGTAAAATATTCAGCACGTGCATTTTATTGCAAATACCAGCGCCTGCGCAATTATTCGTGTCACACTCTTAATCGTCACCTTAAGAGGTGTCGATTGGAATTTTACTTTGCCACTTTTACGTATACCACAGAGTAACGAAAATGTCGCAATCCAACTCCTAACTCTCATCGGAGATACAGTGCCAACATCTGTAATCTGGCAAAAAAGAAATTGACACTATACCTGAAATGTACTGTCGGTTACAATGCTTACTAAGAACTAATAATAAAGGAAAACGTTTAATTTACTTAGAAATATACCTGTAATTGCATTTCTGTTGGGATTTCATAGAATAATAAAGTTTTATGATCCTATTCGAGCATCTGCTTTAATCTTCTTGATCTAAATCGATATGCTGTGTGGGCCTGGGCGCATTGCGGTCACGTATCCTATCATAGAAACAAACTTTCTCTTACAGTAATAAGTTGGACTGAGTTTAAAAAAAAAATTGATTTGTAGTTTACATGTAAAGAAAAGTCACTTGCAAAAGCGTTAAGAATGAAATCGCATGAATATAAAAGTAATGTTATGTTGGTTTTGTTAAAAATATTGTTATTATGGTTACTTACAATTGATATACAAGTTTTTAGTAAAAAAAGTATAGGCTGTTTACAAAAGCAACAGAAAATTACCAAGTAATAAAGTTGGCGTAATGTATATAGTCTCGGAAGACAAATATGAAGAATTTCTCATATGCACATTTGGCAACATAACTATCCAGAATATCGATGCCTTACTTTCTCAAACTCGTATCTTATAAAGAGTGATTATTCAGGTGATTACAAAACTTTCTATTTAATTTAAATTTGTTATCAAGGGTGTTAATTTGTATGCATTACTTCAAGAATAATTAAAAGCCAGTGTGTGAATATGAAGGAAATGTAATGTGAAAATAGCCTGCAAAATTTGTATATACAATCCATTTTTTGCATTTCATTGACTATGTGCTTTAAGATACGAGTTTGAGAAAGTAAGACGACGATTTCCACATTTACTCTTCATGTTTTGTGTTTAAATTAATATACTTATGTGCTTGTGTCATCCAATGTCTTTAGTGTCTACTATGTTCCGTGTCACGTGTGTTCTGTTGCCGGATCCGCTGAAAATCAGCGTCGTAGCACTTGAATGTAGCACGACAACAAGCTGAGTGGGTCACGGTTTCCCTGGCAGCACAGCACACAAGCTTTGAACTCTATATATTATATGTATTTAGTTTCAAATCCTTAGGTTATCATTACTATTATTATTAGTATTATTATTATTATGTAATGCATGTGTACTGTAGTCTAGGCTCTACTCTATGAGTAGAACTACTGGCTGAGTGAACCTTGCCCGTATTCACTACGAAGCGCACAAACACACAATAACAATTTTCTAATAAAAAGTAAAAATATATATTACGACCTTATGTACGCTTTCCTTGAGGTTTTCTGTAAGAACATATAAAATTTTTTTCACATCGGAGTTTTCTTCATTGGAATTTACTCCATCATGTGTAGGCTTGCTTCACCATTTGTAGCCTGTGAGGAAGAGGTATGTAATCTAGGCTCTACTCTATGAGTAGAACTACTGGCTGAGTGAATATAGTTTTGTATTTAGAATGAGTTTGAAAAACTTGATTAGAAGAAAAGAACATCTTGAGAGATCGAAAAATAGCCTCAAGAAGAAAACATGTAAAAATACAATAAATATCAAGTTATGAAGTTAATCCCAGTTTATATTTATAAAGTACCTCTCGCTACGCAACCTAAGCTTCGTCCCAGCTTACAGTACTGTGTTCATTATTCAAGGAATAAATAATTTCTGTTCTATTCTACTTACTGAGTGGACTTCTTCATTTACAACGGGAAAATACGGAAAAAGAATCTGACCACTGCATGATAAAAATACACTGTGACTCACATGTACGACATTCGAACATATTTAATGTGTAATTTAATGCACCAGATAACCACTTTTGTCACAATAATTAGGTATGACTTTTTATGAAAATAAACCGACCTCAGTAATACGTGGAATTACATCTATTTGCTAAGTTTTATTGAAATCGTTTACCGGAAAGCGAGTTCATCCCCTGGTTTGCCATCCTACCTTGGAGGTGGAATATGTTCTACAAATTGAAATGGGACCGATACACAAATACAATCACAAAAGTAATAGCGTAACAACCTCCTCCTTTTTTCAAGTCCGATAAAATAAATAAGAACTGCATTAATCAAATTGTGTATATCGTCGTCTTAGAGTAAAATCTCGTATGTGATTTCTATGTAATTTTTCAGGACGAAGATAAAAAAGTGTAAAATGTAGTAAATGCAATAATGTTCATAGTTAGCTTTTAATAATAATATGTTCGCCCACGAAGTTTATAAGTTTTTCGTCAATAAAAATCAGTAAAAACCAAGTAACGAAGTAAGTTTTCGCTCTAAGGCGACGATACGTGTGTTCTATTTAATCATGCAAAAGTTAACGACTAATTTCGTTCGTAGAATCTTCAAATCTCTCTCCTGAAAGGTAGTCATTTTGCATTTGTGACCTTATTACATTTACGGATGCGAACTGAAATATATTTTCGATTAATTTGTAAATTGTCGTTTCTTATGGACAATTTTACACATTTAAATTTTTATTGAATTTATATTCAATTATTTTTATGTGAAGTTACTCCGATCGAAGGAATTTTTCTGAGTGTCCGATCTTTGTATTACTAATTATAACAAACAGTTGGAGTAATTTCACATAAAAATAATTGAATATCAATTCAATGAAAATTTAAATGCAATGCATAGGGACATCTCTAGCCAGGGCTGGTAGCTGTAAAGGTATCTAACTGGGTGACGAAATATCATAGATTTCTCATAGATGGCGCTACGGCTAAAAAGTCGTTGAAAAACCAAATACGAAGAAGCGACGCAAGCACATAGAAACATTCGTGAGGTCCGCTGGTTCGTTGCTCTGTCACGGTAAGCTAGAAGACGTCGGTTCGAATCCGGTCGGATCGATGGAATTTTTTATGAGTGTTCGATCTTTGTATTAATAATTATAATTTTTAGGCCATGATGTAATTTTTGTAATTTTTTATAAATTGTAAAACTGTAACTTTATTAAATTGTAAGCTCTAACGGTTTAAATATTAACCGTAACGTTTATTATAGTTACATCAAGCAGTTTGTGGGTTAGAATCATAGAATTTAAAAAAACAAATCATTAGGCTAACGTCACTGTAGTAACTGCGGCACTTGAAATGAATGAGCTGGGAAAATATTGCGGCATCATAGCTAGTGTTGAAAAAGTCTAAGTTACAGCATAATTTTAGTCATGGCAATTAAAACCTGAGGCTAAACGAATTCAGCATAAATCTTTCGATTTCTGGAAGACTATAGACATTCCATTCTATAGTATTTAACATGTTCGTCTTCATCACCTTCATTTCCCGTAATAATTTTGCTATCTATTTTGCTTGTTGAGCGATACGGACTCTGGCTTTATTTCAGAATTTATTACAAACGAAATTAGTGGAACATGCATATCATTTGTTACTGGAATGTGTCCGGTACGAACTCTAGAGGGCGGCGTTGATGAGAAACCTGCAAATCAACCGAACATCCTTAGGTGCTATAAATTATATATTAAACAATCCCCACACGAAACAGGCAAAAAGACTAATTCCTATTTGTTGAATCGGCTCTCCAACAGCGCCGCCCAGACATATAAGCCATAGTTTAGCGTACGACAGAACTGCCATATACATTGCATAAAAGTTCCTTAATAAATGAAGATTAAAAAAAAATTAAAGCCATTTGAAAAAAGTATAGCGTATAGTATACGTGTTCTGTTTAGTTCAGTTGATATTAAAAAAAAATGATATAATAAGTGAAGTACCTATTCAATACAGTGGTTTTCTTGTAAAATTTCGAGGTAAGTTTGTGTTTTTTTTTTGTCGTGAAAATTTTTAGGAATTGTGTTTTCACGTGAGGTTATATAGACTCTTAAAGTACTGAGTGGCACGGCAACTGTTATAGTCAGGCGTGTCGCTTACCACCAGGCGCATGATTTGTTCGTTCCGTCACTTGCAGCTTTGATAGAGCACGGACACCTCGTCTATTAGGCGGTGTGTACCGCCGGTGATCACGCAACACTTGATTTTTGATATTACTAACAAATCCAAGTCACATTTAAAGAAAGTGCTAAAGTGAACCTCCCGGCTTTTGTGCAATAGTAAATTTTTCGTAATCTAGCTCAGGAGTTTGGTCACGAAATTAGTTATCTCGAAAGTAATTTTGAGAGGAAATAGTTTTTTTTTCTTTTAAACCTAACTTAACCTAATCTAACCGAATCTAATCGTGTCTTTACGATAAGCATTCAACATATCCTGAAAGAACAACTGTTTCGTTATAATTCGGTTTTCGGTGTAATGAAAATTCGAACAAACGTTTTTCGGACAAAAAAAATTTCGACTTTGTGACCTGTATAACAAAATAAAAAAAATCTAACAAAAAGTATTTATTTGAAGAACTAAGACACACACATACTAGGCACCCCGCCTGTCAAAACTTGCTTTATAGGACGGTGATGTACCACCTGTAGTCATAATCTGGGACAGATTCTTCGAACCATAAATTGATAATTTTGAATCTAGTCTGCACATGTTAAATCCAGGTGTAGTAACCCAGAATATCCAGAAATATATAATATAAACTAGTTCAACCGGAGATTGAACCTGACAGCTCTTCGTGTAATGCTCACTCACTCAGTCATGTTGTTAAATTTTGCTGCCCTCATTTGCTGATTATATAAATCATGACAGTAACCGGTGCGCGTTAAACGAGGATTTTAAAAATAACAAATTATACGAATTACAGTCATTCGTAAGGGAAATTCTTCTGATAAGAACTAGCAAGAAATTGTTAGGGTTTCTTTGTTCATGACATTTGTCAATCAGAATATGATGAAAAATAAATGAACCTCATCGTCGCTTCCAAAGCGAACTTATAAAAAAAAAACTGATATTCCCATAGAATTGTCTTCATAATACGCAGAAACTACATAACAATCTTTTATATAAAGCTTTTTTTATGATACCAAGTGACAGGGCGAAG
The DNA here is from genome assembly GCF_003589595.1 of Hyposmocoma kahamanoa. Lineage (NCBI taxonomy): Eukaryota > Metazoa > Arthropoda > Insecta > Lepidoptera > Cosmopterigidae > Hyposmocoma > Hyposmocoma kahamanoa. The sequence continues at coordinate 4,053,536 of NW_020654810.1, read as the reverse complement.
AACCTGGTGGCAAGCGACACGCCTGTCCATAACAGTTGCAGTGATACTCAAAGGACACTGCCACTGCGCCCGACGCCCTGAAACATAAGTTGACAAGTTCCATGTGCCTGTAATTTCACCAGCTCCCGTATTCCTTATCCCTTGGCGACTTCACGCATCACCTTCATTTAGTCGAGGTCTCGGATAACGCCTTCACGCATTAACTGCATGCAGTCGAAACCGTCTTCATGCAGCCGAGATCGACTGCATGCTGTTAATGCAAAAAGACAATTTGTTAGTAGCCGAAGGTGGCAGTTCTTCCTCGTACGAACTCTTTCTCAAGGATCTCTACTGCTACTCATCTTTGGTTGAAATCAGTTGTAAATCTTGTAAATTGCAAATTTTTAATCACAAGTATCTTGAATATAAAACTGTTTTGAAGTGCTTTACCACCTCAGTCAGTCGTGACCATGGAACTTGTAAAGGGCCGGAAAAGTTGGTTTGTCTGAACGCGATTAGGATCCGAAAAAATAGCTTCATGTCGAAAGCCTAAGAACTCACAGGAAGGACATTATTATAGAACTATATATAATGAATCAATCTAGAACTGGTAAGTTTATTATCATTCGTATTAGTGGTAAAGTGAACTTAATTCAATTTGCCAGCGTAATTTTTATATTACGTATATGATTTTGAGTAAACTGGCTGTGGTAACAGTTTCATCACTGAATTGCCACCACTCTATCGGTTAATACGTCGCATTTTCGATAGTTTCTCATATATCATCATAGGGTTGGCAAGTGTCCTATTTGATTAAATGATTCTGTGTAGGGTTTTGCCATTTTGTTACGAAATCTATAACTGTTTAGTGGACATTTTAAACAGCTGACGGGTGCTATCCAGGATACACAAAACCTGTTTCCTGTGTATTGTAGTAGCAGTAGAATTCCTTGTGAAAGAGTTTGTCCAGGGAAGTACCGCCAGCCAACTTACCTATTTCTGTCGTCAAGCAGTAATGTGAACATTGCTGCTCCGTGCGTTCCGGTTTTGAATGGTAAGGGTGCTGGTGAAATCACAGGCATATAGGACTTGTCAACTTATGTCTCAGTCGATTTGCGATTTAAAGCTCTGAGTGGCACTGCGACCAAGGACAGACGTGTCCCTTACTACTAGGCGCACGACTTGTTCGTCCCGTCGTTCGGCTACCATCGCCTTTAAATTATGAATGCTTATTTTTAATACTTTTTTTATTATAAATCCATTAACGTTTCTCCCCTCGTCAGCCCTACCACCTGTTACAAAAAAACTGGCTGCCTGATGCGTAGGCGCAGCAGCGGCGGTGTAGTGACCGCTGCCCACGCGCAGTCACATTGCGACACGTCCTGCAACCACTGACGCTTGCATACATGTGTCAAGGTGCCGTGTGTACACTTGTATGCGTAGACTATTATTGATGTCGTGTTTAAATTTATGATATTAATAAGCTTTTATCTATGTTATTGCATTTACATAAATTCTGTCTTAGAACCTTGAACATCGGGCTGCACAACATATAACTAGATAGACGAGTTTGTAGATTTTCAGTCCAGGTTTAGTCAGTACAAGAATTGACCACACATTTAGATCTCTCCTACAAAAAAGTATCGTATGTCCAAATTGCCAAGTTTACTGGGAAGCGTTTTAAAGTTTTGAATTCACTGAAATGAACATAACACGTGACTTTAGCATTTCTGTTCTATTCGGTAGAGCTCGTTACTCACATAGAGTGATCATCTAATAGATCATCAAACCGATATTTAGGATTTTATAATACTCTATGTGAATAATATAAAATAAAGCTTTGCCGAATAAAACTGAGTAATGCTAAAGTCACATGTTACGCTCATTTCTGTAAACTTGGCAATTTCGACATAAGATACTTTACGTAGGAGGGGTCGATTTATACTGTATTTTTATTAGCTCAGCTCTGATTAGCTGGATTACCTATTTTGCTGATGGAATGCGTGAACGACAGTTAATCGTATTGTTCTATATGTGAACAACTTCATTTAAATATACAAATATCGACACTTAAAACTGCACGACTATCTGTCATCACGACATAATGGGAACGCATCCTAAGCTGGTCAGAAAAACTTTTTATATTCATGTTATAAAGCGAAAGAAATGTTGTGTGTTTCGTGTTGGTCGTCCGATCGGAAGCAAAGCGTGCGAAATATATCGATCGATTGTATTCAAGTATTTAAGCGCATACACAATAAATATAAATGTTATACAACAATGCATCTTCGCGATGATCCCAAAGTAAGTAACTAAAGTCAGAAAAGTCGGAAACAACGATTGTATCACAAACAACCAGACCATATTACATATAGAAAACGTCCGAGGATTAAAACTGGGACCTTAGAGATGGCGTCACCATGAAAATCGGTGTGCAAGCCATTCTACCCCTAATGTCGTCACATGTCACAATTTTTGTGCAGCACGAGTTTATTTTTTCACAAGTAGCATTACTAATTTTCTTATTTCTTATTTGTTACAGGTATGATACATGACATAGCTCTGATGATTCACCATTAACTGTGAGTAATTTTTATTAGACATTAAATTTTTTTGTACTTGTGTCTTTGTATTTGGTTATTTCAACGACTTTTTAGCCGTAGCGCCATCTATGAGAAATCTTATGTATTTCGTCACACAGTTAGATATCTTTACAGCTAGCAACCCTGGCTACAGATGTCGCTATTCATTGTATTTAATTTTTTATTGAATTGATTTTCAATTATTTTTTATGTGAAATTACTCTACTATTTTGTTATAATTATTCCTTTAAAAGGCACGGTACGTTAGGAGACGTTGGTTCGAATCCGGCTGGATCGAAGGAATTTTTTCGGAGTGTTCGATCTTTGTATTAATAATTATTTATTAATTCTTTGTAACATCATCATCACGTTCGATGCCCAACCCTTAAAGTACTTCTACATAACACAATGATCATTGCATTGTACAAAATTATAATAATTTTATAATAACCATACAAAATTCTCAATAAGCAGTGTATATGTACTAATAGTAATACAAATCACTATCTGTGTAGGAATAACACGGTATAAATTAATAACTAGTAATCTTAAGTTCATTTGTAAAGCAAACGATGCCAACAATAGGTTTATTGTACACAATTACTGTTTAATACTAGAATACTATTGCGTGTGCGCGTATAATGCATTAATGTGGGAAAACTTGTTTAACTGGGAAATTAGTAGGTTATAATTTAACTGCCTCCGTGGCCGAACGGTTACCATGCCGGACTGCCACGCACAGGTCCCAGGTGCGATTCCCGGGTCGGGAGAAATATTTGTATGGCCTACATTTATTTGTCTCGTTAGTTTGGGTGTAATTTGTGGTTCTCTACGTATGTGTCCTGGGCACTCGCGACACAGGATTTACCTAGTGCGGGGCTGTGAAGAGTGTGTGCGTTATAAAAAAAATTGAGCTGAACAATTATTAAAATTTATATCTTATTTCATTAGCGACAAATTTTACTAACCGACTTTTAAAAAGGAGGAGGTTCTCAATTCGACTGTATGTTTTTTTTGTATGTATGTTACGCGATAACTCAGGTATTTGTGAACCGATTTTCATGATTCTATTTTTGTTGGAAAGGGGGTACTTCCATAGTGGACCAATTTCATTTTGAAGAAAATCATCCACCTCTAAGGGTGACTGTTCACGCATGAAGATTCATTTTTATAAATAGCGCCTAAATTTTACTTATGGAGCAATTATTTTCATGGTTGATTTTGCTATTTCTCCAATTCAAGGCGTTTAGCTCTCAATATTCTTTGAGTAGTGAGAACCGATTTTTATTATCTCCAGCGTCAAGTCATGTGTAGTGGCGAACTTAAGGATATTTCAATAAAACTTAGCAAATAGACGTAATTCCACGTACTTTTGAGGTCGGTTTTTTTAGTACTCTGTACTGATTATTTATTTTCATATTGATTATACGAAAGAAAATCTCTAGGGAAAGTCTTTGTCAATAGATACTTGTTTATATTTATCATTTGTAACTATGTAAAATAACAATCATTAAGGCAGAAACATCCTGAAAGTGCAAAACGTAGATTTTCATCCAAGTGAGACTGTGACCACACTTCTTTTTCAAATTAGGATAGTAGATGTTTTAGTTTCTGTACACACTGTATCAATAAATTAAAATGGACATTTTAAAAACCTTGGGATCATTGTCCAGTCGACTAATGCGCGTGGGCGTCATCAAATAATAAAACCTGTGTGTTGCCAATTACTTATAACATTTATATTAAAAAAAAATTAGAACGGTGTACCTCTGATCTTTTATAATTAAAATATAGTTTATAGCTTGACCCTAGGCTAGGATATTATCAAAATCAAAAGTCGATTGAAGTCATTTCATTTTTTAACCGACGTGAAAAAAAGGAGGGGGATTTGTGAACCGATTTTGATGGTTCTTTTTGTCGGATAGAAGGTACCTCAGTATTCGTCTCATTTAAATTTGAAAAAGTTATTCCACCTCTAAGGGTGGCAAACTAGGGGATGAATCCGATTTCGCGCATTTTCCGGTAACCGATTTCAATAAAACATGCCAAATAGAAGTAATTCCACGAACTTTTGAGTTCGTATTTTTATAATGTAACTAAACGTTCTGATATAAGTTGGTATAAGAACATTGTTCATATTATCCGTTGATGACCTCTGTGGCCTAATGGCTTACATTGTGGGCGCTGGATGCGGAGGTCCTGGGTTCGAATCCCGGTAGAACCGATATGGGAAATCAACTTTTCTCAATTGGTTCAGGCCTGGATGTTCATAGTACAGGGAATTCCCTAGTCTGAAAACAGGCAATTGGTTTGGTTGTTTGGCCCATTATTATTATTATTTTTTATAATACACAGTGACGGGACGCACAAGTCACTGGCCTGATGGTAAGCGACATGCCTGTCCATAACAATTGCAACACTACTCAAACCCTTAAATCGCCTTAAAGCCTTAGATCTGAGTGGCACTGCCACTGCGTCCATCTTTCTGAGAATAAGTTGACAAGTCCCATGTGCCTTTAAATTGCATCAAAACCCTTGCCCTTCAAAACCGGAACGCAGTTATGCTTACATTACTACTTGGGGGCAGAAATAGGTAAGGTGGCAGTACCTCTCTGGACGAACACTTTCACAAGGAGCTCTACTTCTATATTATATATCATTGTTATTACAATTCAACCCTTTTTTAGCGCTTCCCTTAATAGATCCATAAATTATATTTTAACGTATGTAGAACAAAAACGCCACTTAATAACATAAAATAAAATAATTACGATGAACAAAATAAAAAAGAAATATTGTCACTATAAATAATAAACATAATAAAATAACAATTTAAAGTACCAAACGGTTCGTCCTAATTAAACTACTTGCATGTCGCTTCTAGTTTTGCCCGTTCTATGTATCTTTGTTTATTTTGTATAACAACATTCATGTTAGCGATTGAACGAACTAACTCACATTTAAATAAGCAACTACCAACTTAATGTAGAATAATTTTTATACTTAATCTTTGTCGTTAGATATTTCAACTGTACTCATATTTTGTAATTTTTTCACACGTTAAGTGAATGGAAATTCTTAGTGAGAAATAAATCTTTAAACCTAAAATGTTTATAACTTACTTGTAGTTAAATAAAATTCTTCCTATACCGATCTCTCGTAATTACTAAAGGATAATATTTCTAGAAGTTAACTATCGCCTTGTATATATTAGAATAAAATAACGCATTTAACGAGACACTGTAGTTATTAGCTGAGTGCGAAATAAATATCATACTTTATTAGCTGTCCAGTAGGGCCTTAAATATCTGTGCACATCACCACGTTTATAGCCTCTTTGTCTCATAGATTTTATTGGAGATAAAAGTTGTGCACGCGTCTGCAGAATTTCTATGGACTACGTCTTTCTTTTCTTTTGAAGATGGGCTGGTATTTTTAAGAGACTTGTTTATTTTTCATCTTTTAAAGTGAAATCTTAAAGTGTTTTCTTGTTATTTATTGTTGATTTCGAAGAAGGTACGAGATTAAGGGCTTCTTCAAATTAGACGCTGAGACAAGTGCTGTAGTGGCACCACATTGTGGCCGCGCCACAGTTTGAAGACGCTATAGCTATTAGTTGGGACAGAATTAGTTGAAAAATTTAATAAGTTAGAGCGTTTGTGCATTACGTGCGATCTGTATCAGTTCCCAATCCGAGAAACGGCGGTCCGAAATGTCACAGGGATAAATCACGGTCCGAAATGTCACAGGGATAAATGACGGTCCGAAATGTCACAGGGATAAATGATAATCCGAAATGTCACAGGGATAAATGACGGTTCGAAATGTCACAGGGATTAATGACGGTCCGAAATGTCACCGGGATCATTTTATCTCTAAGTGTACTATTATCTGCTATCAGTAGAGCTTGCTAGATGTCCAGCCCATCGCCATGTCAGACGACAAGTCGCATCTATTGTCTTTGTTTGTTTTCGAATATTTGCAATAGTTAGAGCGTTTGTGGTCTTCATCCGATTCGTATCAGTTCCGAATCCGAGAAATGTCACCGGGATAAATGACGGTCCGAAATGTCATAGGGATAAATGATGGTCCGGAATGTTTCAATATTTCGAGTTCTTAGGTTTTTGCGATTGTTACACATAGTAAATGAAACTAATACTAACTGCCGGGGAAACTAGATGTTATTCCAAAAACAAACAAAAATACAGCCGGTAAGCAAACTTTGAGGTCGGCTTTTTTTTAAATAAAAAGTTATAATTATTTCTGATAACATTAATGACATACAAAAGTTGATTAATGAAATATGTTGCTCAACTTGGTCCAGCTAGAAAATTGCTTAAAGCTTCATCAATCATGATCGTACTAATTACATTAATAAAATTATGACATTATAAATACATATTTGAGATACTGATTAATTATACTCTTGAGCTTATAAAATAATTATGTATGATGAAATTATATTGCACAAATTACTAAGTGTAGGTTTAGTCTATAGACCATTGGAATACGTCTGAAATTAGCAGTAGGACGTTGTATTTATATTGTTGAAAGCTGACTCGTTCATAATCGCAATGTAATAGTTTGTTGACAAAACTATGACAAACAGTAACCAGTAGACCACCCGACAGAATGTAATTTTGTAATCGTGTTCAATAGAAATGTGCGCCGATAAATATGACCGGCGTAAGTGGCGAAAGTATTTTGATACGCAATAAGAGGCAATAGATATAAGGTATAACAATTGAAATAGGGTATATATTTCAATTACATGCTATTCATATTAGATCGAAATGTGGAGGCACACTGACTATTTCTGTTGGACTGTCAAACTCCATGGTACATTTTTTTATACAAAAAATAAATAAATGCGCATTTGGCTTCCATCTCTCCTGATAGAAAACTTGATTACGTTGGAATCAAAATAGAATGCGCTATCGAAGTGTTACCAAATTACCGTTTATATTCTAAAAGGAAATTGCCTTGTGTCGAATCATACGGACTATGAGTGGCACTCCGGTACTTCCACCTGGTGGAATACTGATGAGGTTTCATTCCAAGTATTCCATAGAATCGTCGTTCCTTGTCATCCGGTTGACGGCTGCCGCTTCCACCTGGTGGGCCGGTGAGCTGACGTCTAGGATGGGCGCGATATCGATCATGCAACTACATAAACAAACGTCGTTGTCCATTTGGAGATTCAAACGTCTTACTTCACCCTCCCTCGCTTCGTAAACTTATTACAAAAATAAATGAATATTAAAAAAAAAGCATTTATGGTATTCAAGTTACTTAAAGTTGCTGAAGTTCTGGTGGACACTGCCATTGCGCCTGTTATCCTGAGACATAATAAATAAATATTAGACCATATCATATACGTTGCTATGATCCCAAAGTAAGTCGTTAAAGCACTTATGTTATGGAAATCGGAAACAACGATGGCGCCACAAACACCCAGGCCCGAGGCAATATAGAAAACCAAACCACTGCAAACCACTCGACCAGGAGGTCGTTAAAATAGACTATAAATTATAGACAGATATAGGGAGGATAAGTTGCTAATTACACCAGCACCTTTACTCTTTAAAACCGCAACGCAATAACGCTCACAATACTGCAAAAATAGGTAAGGTACTTCCATGGTTGAAACCTTTCACAGGGAACTCTACAGCTACTAAAGCTCATTCGGTTGGTTGTGCGCTGACGAAACTTTTCGTTACAATCAAACTTATTTCATAGTGAGGTCGTGAGGTGTGCTGAGCATTCCACTGATCAAGTTACACATCCAGGCGGCGTGCCAGGGAATTTGTCGCCGCTTTCACTTTCCATATTAGATCGCAGTGCGCCCCAGTTCGACGACCTCCAATTCTGTTTATCAAACGAGAGACGAGTTTAATGAAGCATAAATTCGACATTATTACGTTCAAATTAGTGTCTGAGCGTTGACCGGCGCAGTGCCACAGCAGTGACGGTGGCAACATACGGCATCCCATTCATGTGAAGGCCGATGGAAATAAACAAGGAATGCAATAAAACGGCCGCCTGCGCCGCCCGACCGCTACCGTTTCCGTTATTCTAATTTTAAGTTTCACATACTCTAGACGATCCTAAATAGGAAATCGAAAGTGAACTCTCCACCGAAGAAATTGAGGGCGAACTCGTGTCGCGAAGCAAAAACGAACACCTCGGAAATCCACAATGGACGCAAATCTGCACCGACGCATGATTCACGGCTATCGTTGCAGCTCTTTTGTCAGACGTACTACAGACTACGGGATTTTGGAATCTTGAAATTTTGCCAATGGGTGTTTCGCAAGATGCGATTATCGTAAAATTCAACAGCGCTGGCAGTGGCCCATATTGGGGCAGGTCACGGCCTGGATGTGCTGCTAGACGGTTGTATATGTTGGGGGTCATTGGCCCGTGCGGCGTGCCCCGTTATTCCGCATCTCATGAGATAAGCGGGTAATTTACGACGGCTTTGATGTGTTTGCGCGCGCGCACGTGGTGGGTGGAATACGCAATGTCGTGTGCTATCACGCTGGCATACAGTTAATGCGTTGTGTTCAGCTAAAGGCGACAAAGGGCGGCTAATGCAGGTTCCTTGTTAAGAAGAGACAATGCAGAACGAGAATGGAACTGTTTGACTCTTATAAGGTAGGGCAGCTGCGCATTCGCATTTCTTGTTGAAATGCTAGTTTTGTTACCAACTACCGCTTACTAAAGATTACTATAGTCTGTCTTTTTTTAAGATGGAGTAAAATTTCGTTGCGCAAAAGACTTGCTCGCTTGCAAGCAAACAGCTAGTGATTGCACTCCACTATCGACTGAATGTTGGTTACGCTTATGTAATTCAAATTCAAATTCAAATTCAAAATAATCTTGAATGTAATAAATAGTTTGTAATTTCATACATACATACACATTACATATACGTTTCATACATACATTTAGGGCGCATTATTCGACAGTTCAGAGCGGAGTTCGCGGTGCCGCCGCGCATCGACCGCGTGCGTCTAGCTGTCATGGCAAAATACACTCTATTCGTTTAGCTTTTCCGTTTTGACTTAAATGAGCGTCCGATGGCCGGGCGGCGGCCGAGCGGCGTCCGCGCGGTTTTATTATTCGGAGGAACTTAAATGTTGTTGCCTAGTAGATAAAACTCAGATTCGCCATTAATGTACAGGCGTGGTAACTGGGCGGTCACCGTGTGGCGGCCGCGCTAAAACTTTCGCCTCGTGCAACTGGGCGCTTAGAACTACGTCTATTCAACCATTGACTTACAATTATATGGACGTCGGGTCCGCGCTAAAAAGTGTCGGAACTTATAGGGCGTTAAAATCGTATACAGAGCGTCATTCACGCTTTAGTCTTCGTTTGTTCGACTGACAGCGAAGCAAGCAAAATTAGACAGTACTGCGATGACATTACAATTTAAATTCAACGTTTTAGCTTTTTCATATTCCTTTACATGTCACTACGTTTAAATAGGTTGACTTGAGACATTTTTTTCGTGGTTTTTGTATTAGACCCGTCGTCCATTTATTTGTAAGTCAATGTATTCAACAATGCAAAGAGGAGACATATTTTAAATTTAGTATCAATAGAGCTCCTTACCTATTTCTGCCGCCAAACAGTAACGTGAGCATTACTGCGTTCCGATTTAGAAGGGTAAGGGTGCTGGTGAAATTACAGGCACATGGGACTTGTCAACTTATAACTCGAGGTGACGGACACAGTGGCTGTGCCCATAAGATCTTTGCGATTTAAACTACCACCATGCAAAAAAAGAAAAACGCATTTATGTAATATAATCTCTTTTCAACATTACAAAAGTTTGTCGCACCAGGAGTCCATCGAAATGCCAGTCGGAAATGGATATTGCGATAACGATGCGCGGGCGCAGTTGTCACGGCTCAATATGCGATCTGCGGGGGACGACAAGTGCCTGACTTATGCCAGATTCATTGACGAGCGTGCAAACAAAGAGTCGCTGCGGATATGAGTACTTGACATTACTTTGAGACAATTGAGAAGATTTATTTTACATTGTGTGTTTTTAAACGGTTCTTTCTCGCAATACGTAATAATTCTACAGTTTTTAAACAGTCAGGGATTTGTTTTGATTGTGCAGGAATATAAATTTTTCCAATTTAGTACCAATTATCTCTCTTTTTTAATACGTGAGTTTTTTTGAGACTGAGTAAAATTACATTTGCAGGGTTACTCTTCTAAATCGGAACGCAGTAATGCCGTCCGCCAAAACGCGGCTATGTGACAAAATATTTTTTTTTAGATGTAAAAAGCCATAACCCAGTTTTAGAATATTGACATTGTTTAATGATATTTCAGCTATGCATCGTGACGATAAGTTCCGGTAAGCCGAACATGTTATAATTATTAATACAGAAATCGAACACTCAGAAAAAATTCCTTCGATCCGGTCGGATTCGAACCGACGTCTTCTTGCATACCGTGCCAGACGCTATACCAACTAAGCCACGGAACGAACCAACGGACCTCACGAATTTTTCTATGTGCTTGCGTCTTGTCTTTGTATTTGGTTTTTTCAACGACTTTTTAGTCGTAGCGCCATCTATGAGAAATCTATGAAAGATTTATCACCCAGTTAGTACCTTTACAGCAACCAGTCCTGGCGAGAGATGTCGCTATTTACTGTATTAATTATATTTTTATTGAATTGATATTCAATTATTTTCTGTGAAATTACTCCACTAGTTTGTTATAATTATTAATACAAAGATATGGAACACTCCGGCTTAGTTGGTATAGCGTCTGGCACGGTATGCAAGAAGACGTCGGTTCGAATCCGACCGGTTCGAAGGATTTTTTTCTGACTGTTCGATCTTTGTATTAACAATTATAACAAACTAGTGGAGTAATTTCACAAAAAAAATTGAATATCAATTCAATAAAAATTTAATTCGAACATGTTAGCTAATTTTTTACTGTTTTTAAAAAAGAATTTTGTGCTCTATCTTTTTCTATTTAAAATGGATATTTGACCATTTGTCACTTAGGCGCGTTTTTGTTTAGGCAATATAGTATAATTATATTGACCGCAGACGCCAGTGTTCTTATTTTGATTTTGAATACAAAACGAAATAACGGCGAGGGTCTTTATTTTCCTTTCCAGTCTTTATGTTTCTTAGTGTGTGGCCTGGAGCACATATGTCTTAAGTAGGTAAAAACCCACTCTATACAAGACCTGGTCTATGATTTACGAGCGCTCGTTACGTGCCGCGACGTTTATGGCATAATTCGAACCCACCCATTGCTAGTAAAACTAGTGATATTTGTTATAATTGGTTGTATTATTATAATAATAATAAATTAATGAAGTCAGTGTAGTTACTACACAAATTTAATAGACATTGTAGTTCCCAACACATTAAGATACGGATAATATTAGCTTCACTGGCTCGGAAAGGCTTTCCTTTTCATTAAAAATCTGCGCGCAAAAGTATATTTTGCACGCTACCGTGGAAAAGGTTTTTGAAAATCGAACTTGATGGTGAACTATGGTGCACCTAACTTTTTCTTTCGAAGAAAAAAAAACATACAGTCTTACCACAAAAACGTTTAAGCAGTTGTTCACCAGATGTTTAGAAAAAGTTGTACCATAAATTCGCGCCTAACCATTGTTTTGGGATGGACAGCGGTTGGACATTGTTTAAATTTAAACCACTGCCAGATGTTAGTTTAACGCGTGTTTTAGCCATTGCTACAGATCACCAATACTCAAGGGTCATTGCAAGCTACCGTTTACTGTTGTGTTTTACTTCTCTTTTCGTTTATTTGTGGTGATTATTATGGATGTCTTCAATTTTATTGATTCTATTGACATGGGCGACGTGGATTATATGGATATGTATCGAGACAGAATACATCGTGAGCGAATTAATCCATTTGAGTATTACGATGAAAAGAAATTTCGGAGAAGGTATAGTTCAATCTTCGGACCATAACATAGTGATTGTAAAGAAAGAAAGAAAGTGAACATGAAAGAAAGTTTCGATTTTGTAGAATATAGACGTCCACGAATGCAGAGTTGACAGGTGCCTTCTACATTAATAGGAAATATTGCAAGAAGAAATTTCATACAATAACATTTTTGATATAACAAATTTATTAATAAAATTTGGACAAAATTATGCCATTTTTTCATCATTCAACAATAATATTTCAAATTCCTTTTTCTCCAACTTTTTTTTCTTTATTTCTTTTTCGATCATCAATACTTCAGTTAGTAGCTTGTGTCTTACATCCTAGTGACACAATTCTTTAGTTTGGTATTTTATTTTCAATTTGTACTCCTTCTCCCATAATTTCGGTGTTTTCGGTTCTTTAACTTCATTGTTTGTTTGTAAAATAGTACTTTTTTGGGTTAATCTGAAATAAATAGGCAGAGCTTTTTTAAGTATAGTAAATTATGTGCAAACATAAAATAAGATATTTAAGAATTACTCTCTCAACTTTGCGTTTTTTACTTCCTCCTTTCTATGGCATGCTTTGTTTTTGTGATATATTGTTAATAAGACGTTTGGGTATTAGTTTAAGTGCCATTCCGGAATATTTACGAATTATTATTTTAAATGCCGAAATAAAAATTTGTAGCTAAAAAATAGTACAACTGCATTACCTCCTCATCATTTATTTAGTAACAAATACTTATTCAACAAATGCTGGTTTATCTATTTGTTCAACTGAGTCCTAATTGAACAAAAGAGAACCGAGAGCTAATTACAACTTACTAGAATCCGTAGCAATATTTAACTATTTATGATGTCGTCTTAGAGTGCATTGATATGCAATTTCTATGTATTTTATTAGGGCGAAAATTTGCAAAAGGGAACTTACTTTCATAATTTCGTGGTATTTAATTACCATGTGTAGGATGACACTACAAAATTTTTCGTCTTGAATCGAGTTATCACCACACTCGCGTTTTTATCCAGTTTTGATACTATTTACCGATTTAAATACGAAACGCACGAGAAAAGGCGAAAGTTTTTTAAAAGAAACCAACGATCACTAACATTACACGCACTATCAGTCCTCTCTTAGGTTCAGGTAAAAACTACGTTCCGTTACGCTTTACCCATTAACAAAACAGGCTATAAGGTAAAATAAAAAAAAATACATTTTAACAAATTCTTGCATTGTATTGTACACTTGCAAATTATTTTATATTATTTTATGACAAAACATTGCTAGTTATTTTAAAATTATTAATAAACCACTGTTGGATCTGCGTAAAATAGAAAAGATGGGGACAAACGGCGAATGACTGAATGAATGAATTCTAGTGCTGCCATAGATGAATATTATTTCTGTGTTTATACTTTGTCTACAAAGACTGGCGTTAAACATGGTTTTGTGGTACGACACGTTAAACACTGTTTTAAACAATGTTTAAAGACTTAGTCACTGACTAAGTAAACGCATGTTAAAACGGTGATTATTAAATCTTTTGTAGTAAGACTGATAATGTTCAACTACGCGATTTGTCGTACATTATTTATGTAATATTAATCCGTTGGTATATTTTGTTCTTATTATTGTTGACATTAAATTGACAATGATAAGTAATTGTGTTTATTAAACTATTTTAATTCGTCGAAGAACTAAAACAATGTCAATAATCACCTAATCACACAAAATAAAAGTACAAAAAAAGTATAAAAATTGTTGAAGTGTAAATTCAGAATGCATCCAAAGTTAAACTTTTTCTTTTAATTAAAAAAACTAATGTTTTATAGTTCAACTGTTTTTTTCTTCATCTACCATTTTCCTCACTATAGTGAGGTGAAAAGTTGTGAGTTTCGCTCGGCGGCAAAGTTGTTTTGCGTCTCGTGTCTTGAAACCCTCGCTACGCTCAAGAATCTGTTTTTAAACCACGATTGAAGCGAGTCTTTTTTATTAGAATTATATCCATTTACCAAGTTTTATTAAAATCGGTTAACGGAAAGTGTGAGATTCACCCTCTAGTTAGCCACACTTAAAGGTGGATTATTTTATTTAAATTTAAATGGGATCAATACTGAGTACCTTCTTTCCAATAAAAAAAGATATCAAAATCGGTTCACAAATTTTCGGCGATTGAAGTTATACTTTTTTCAAATTAAACTTTCTGTTATATCTGGCCAGTGGCCATAACAGCCATAACAACTCTTTAAACGTAATAAAATATGTCAGTTTCTTGACAAAACATTAATTGCTATCGATCGCTATCATAGTTAACTACGACAAACAGTAGACAGGGTCGACTGACAGTAATTTGGTAGAGAATAAAAATCGATCTGCATTTGCTACTTTTAAAGATAAGCTAGTTATAAATAGTTATTTGATTCATATTTGAATTGGTACTTAATTTTCTATCTGATAACATGAAATTACATATCGTATAGGTACTAACATAACTGCCACCAGGCATGTAATCATACAACTACATTATTGTCAATTACGTAAGTGTATGGAAGATAAATAAATATTGTTAGGTGTGTATAAGCGTTCTGTAATGATAATGTAAAATAAATTAAATCAATGTAATATTTTAATCTGTTCTGAGCTAATGTTTGATTTGTTTTGATAGTTTTGATAGTTTCATGTTGAGCCTCAAAACTAAGACAAACAAATGATCATTGAAGAACCTGAAACTATGTTCGGAAAAGCAAGAAAATTTTCTTCTACTTTTCATATACTAACCTTTTTTTTTTCTACCCGGACAAATGCGTTACGCACAACCCGCGCCCGGGGTGGCGCGAGGTGATGTTGGACTCTCCTCTCTAAGAAGAGAGAACTAATACTTCGGGGGTGTTCCGTCGCGCACCTTGTGGCGGGAACGCGGGGACGCTTCCGCATTCTTCCGCGAACACTCCCAAACTCCAGGGTGGGAATATCTGTTCACTCGTTTCTCCTAATCGCAGTGGACTGCCTAGAACACTTGGAAGCCCGCGCCCCCTTCCTTTATGTCCGAGCGGCAGGATTCCCCAAACTCCCCGCTCCGGCGCTCACCCGCTCCGGCGCTCACCCGCTCCGGCGCTCACCCGCTCCGGCGCAGACGTACGGGGAGAAGGCGAAGGCAGTTCGCTGCTCGCCTGATCCCCTAGTGAGACCAGCGGGCTCTGGACAGGGACTCCGGAGCCTGCATTGCACGGCCTCACTCGTCTGGGGTCGGGTCGGAGGACAACCGACTCGTCCCTCCGTTGGCGCGGGAGCCCTGGCGCAAGCCAGGGCGGCCGGGCGGCGTCGTGGTGAATGTTCACTGATCCCACGGCGCCGACTCAACCGGCTAGAGGGAAACCCGGGGGAGGTTTTAGTGGGGTAGGCCTTCCAGTGTGGAGGGAGAGTCCCTCCCTCCTCCCTTCCTCTCTGGGCTCAGGGGTATCCATAAAGATTTCCCCCCGTCAAAAAAAAAAAAAACAAGGAATCCCCAAACTTGATGCCCGAGGACTCTCATGTCCTCCTCAGAGGTCGGTTCTTCTTCCCGGGCTCAACCTAACCTAATGAATAGAAAGCGCAACCAAGATTTGAATTGTTATAGGAAACGAGAGGATCATATATTGTTTTTTACTATCAAATATTAACTTAGTATGCTTAAACATGATAGTAGTGTTACCTTGAAGGCTGTTCATTTATAATTTATCAGTGTTCCACAGAGTTGGCTGCGCAGGCAAATAGTTTTGTTGTCTGTTCTATATGGATTATATTAACACCTCACAATCTAGGCATCTAGGTCATTTAGCACATGTAAACTCCCAAGTTAGAAAACTGTAAAACTGTTTTGAAACAGCGTGTTGCGTTAAAGTTACTTGTTATTTAAGTGTAGCTATTCAGCAATATGGCAGTTGAATACTCGACGGGTAAACTCGGACTAAAAGTAAAATATATATATATATTTTAAAGTGAGGCTATCATTTTAGAAGTGTAGTAAATTAATAAATTGAGTACACTGCCAGTTACAGTTTCATTTCATTAGTGGCTATTACAGTCTCGGTTTTATTTAAATACACTCTGAAATAGTAGACTCGTCAACGAGTGTAGTCACTTGCACGGTGTTTCAAAGGTATTTATTGACATTCTCAGTACTAAGCACAGTAACCGGAGAAACCTGGATATAAATTGCCCAAGATTTTCTTAGCTCAAGATTGGAAAGGGCGGTGTGAAAAAGTTTGTTTCAATGATAGTAATTTCTGTTTAAAAGTCTATACAGCCTCCAACGCCGTTGGCTGATTCTGCATAACAGTGAAAGCGTTGAATAAATCACTTTGGAAAAATATATATATAGTAAAATTGAGGATGTACACTGATTACTATACGGTGTGAAAACAAGATTGCTAAAAATTTTCACTTCTCACTCAAGATTCATAAAAAAATCTTGAAACTTACTTAGAAATTTTACAAGAAAATCGCTGAAAAGGTACTTTATACATATATACCAATGATTTTTTTTATATCAATTGAAATAAATATAACACGTATACTCATTGACTTACAAATAAATGGACGACGGGTCTAATACAAAAACCACGAAAAAAATGTCCCAAGTCAACCTATTTAAACGTATTGACATGTAAAGGAATATGAAAAAGCTAAAACGTTGAATTTAAATTGTAATGTCATCGCAGTACTGTCTAATTTTGCTTGCTTCGCTGTCAGTCGAACAAACGAAGACTAAAGCGTGAATGACGCTCTGTATACGATTTTAACGCCCTATAAGTTCGGACACTTTTTAGCGCGGACCCGATGTCCATATAATTGTAAGTCAATGCGTATACTATACAATATACCTTTTTCAAATGGCTTTAACTTCGTCTATAGAAAAATAAATTATAAAATAAAGCCCGTGTCTCTGCCACTCGACCCAATCAAAACGAACCGTATTAGTACGGGGAAAATTTGAATTCTTACTGAGATAGTAGTATCGACACTTCAGAGGCTTCGAGGTTAAAACCACGTATAAACAATATGCGTTGAACTATACTCTATTTCCAATTCAATGCAAGGTGAGACTCCGTAATCGAACAACATAATAAAGTCGTTAGCAAATTGATTAATCAGCCACCCCATTATCGTTTCGTTGTGCGCGGCCTGCGCGGGCGCCGCGGAAGCGCTAAATGTTATTAATAACGACTCCTACTCACGACTTTGATACACCGACGTGCATGACTCAATATTCAAGTTCAAGACTTTATTTGTAGTGATGTGGGAGTAGTAGCATACTACTACGACTTGTAAGTTGAAGGTTGAAGGTTCGCTTCTCTATTCGTTCTATGCACTTGTAATATGTAAATAGTTTTAAAAGTGTTTGTGTGTACGCTGCGTGTGGCATTGCAGCTTTGCAAGTCGCATGACTTTAAAATCGTTCAATTTATATGGAACCATGGCCAACAGTGGATTTTTAATTTTCCATCAATTTACTGAGTCAAAGTCAACGTCAATGTCAAATCATCATTATTTCATAGGTAAGGAAATTACACTTGAAATTGTCATACTGATTAAACTCTACTGGTCATTCGTAAGGCAGATTCCTCTGAGAAGAATAAGCAAGAAGCTCTTTGTGAATATATGTACATTTGAATACATTTGTCATTACAATATTTAATTTAAACATTTTAGATCGAGAACACCTGAAAGAGCCAAACGGGTCACAACCACGGATTTTTGTCATCCAAGCACGCAGAAGTTGTATAATAGTTTCTGCTTCACTATAGTTTTAAACCTCGTAAATGGCAAATTTTGAATATCAATGGGAATCTTATTATAGAAGCGTATACATTGCCCCCTAAATTAATTTGTGAATTTATGAAAACAACTGTCAACAACAGCTGACTAACTTTTAAGCTTTCGTAACACGATTATATAAATTTTAAACTTACAGTAGCACTACAAAAAATAATTGTATATCAATATAGTAAAACGTTGTGATATTCAATTCTCTTCTTCTTTTACCTGGCCTTGTTTCCATTTATTTAGGGTCGGCCTTTCTGGTCGCTCTTGGAAAAGTCCAAGACGGCCTGTCCTGAGTCGTCTGTGGTCTTAACAAATGCTCTCGCAGATCTTTATTAATAAGGGATATCCATGTGAGGCGGGGTCTAGCACGACCCTTGGGCTGGCTACTCATGTCAAGGACTTTCATTGTCATATGATCAGGCAGTCGTCGCATAACATATCCGTACCACCTAAGTTGGCTCTCTAGTATTTTTTTCATGATGGGCATCACTGTAAAATTGCTTCTGATGTGGACGTTTTTGACGCGGTCTAATCTTGTAATGCCGCCCGCCCATCTTAATTTTCATTTCCGCGCTGTGTATTCCATTTTCTTGCAGCTTTTTGAGAGGCCAACATTCAGCACCGTACATTACGGCTGGTCGTGCTGCTGCTTTATATACTCTGCTCTTATTACGAACCGGCGTGTATTCAATTAACTTAATAAATTTAAACTGCTTTGTGACCGAACGGTTACCATGCTGGTCTGCCACGCAGAGATCGCAGGTTTTATTCTCGGGCTGGGAGAAGCGTTTGTATGGCCTACATTAATTTCTCTCGCGAGTTTGGTTATAATTTGGCATGTGTGTCCCTATAGCACACGCAACGCAGGGTTTCCCTAGTGCATTTTTTTACATGGCACGACTAGAATTACTTTAAAATCCAACTTTGATTTCCTAGATGGGTAGTTTTGTCCTACGATGCAGTAAAACCATTGATTATTAAAATATTAGAATTACAATTCAGTTATTCGTAGGAAATGAAACTATTTTTCCAGATTTAAATCGCGTATATTTGTTTTATGCAAACAAACCGACGTTTCGGTCCCATGATCACGGTTGACTGTCAATGTGTGTAAAAAATAGTTCCATTTCCTATGTGTAACAATCGCGAAAACCTAAGAACTCGATAACTGACTTATTGTTAGATTAAAGTTTCAATCATCATTATCACAAGTGAATAGAGTATTAATCTATATACTAACAAACTGCTAAACACAGGTCTCTCTAGGACGAGGATTTTGACCTTAATCCACCAAGCTGATCCAAAGCGGTTTGAAAACTGCCTAAGTCCTTGATAAGTTTAAACCTTGTATTTTTTCGCGTTGGTTTTTTTCGTGAATAAATTGCCTGTTATACAATTGATTAAACAAGTAATAGTACAGTCATATACACGAGATACCTGACGCCCCGAGCCGACTTTGTCGACCTTTTGGTTCTGAGCACAAAAATGTGGAGAAAATCGTTAAACAAACTTAATCTTTAACCTGTGAGCCGTAAAATTTATTTTAGTATAACTCTCTGGTCGTTTCATTAGTCAATTACATTTTAAGAAAATTTTTAAGCCAATTTGAACTTTAACGTATTGTTCTTACTTAAATACAGAACACAAATTTCAACCAGCTTTAGTAAGGCCGTCGTGGCCTAGCGGTATAAGGATTGCTTTGCAAACTGAGGCAAGCATGGTTCGAGTCAAGCAAGCATAGTTCGAGTGACATTAAAAATAAAATATTATTTAGCTATGAATATATAATATTGTTTCTTTGTTTTTGTTTTTAACGTCTGGATAGGTGTAAGGAAAGTCTTGTTCATATAGAACAATAATTTCTAATTATAATAATTCCGTTAAGCGCGGCATATTAAAACAAGAAAGAATACTTTGAAAGTTACTAAAACCTTGAAAGTAATTAAAACTGAATAGACAAGTAGGAACGAAACGTGGAAGAATGCGTAATCACAGAAGACAGGATGGTATGCAAACTGCAGAGCGCTTTCGTGATTTGTTAATCTATCCCCACCCTATACTTTATTAATAATATCTACCTACCCACCTTAGGAAATTCCTAGTGAACAAATATTGTGACTTCTCAACGTTAACATTAAAAAGTGAAACAATGCTGTTAAATATATAACGTTAAAACAAAACAGTGCTCCTGGAATCGAACCACAGGTATTATAACTGGCAGTAGATACAACAAGCCGCTCGACCAATTTACTTGGAAGTTAAATGACGAAATTTAGTATTGGTTTTAAAGGTATGTTCACCGTTTTCAAGCAACACTCCACTGTATTGCTTAAACTATAAAGTGGAAATTGCTCTAATAAGATGTAAGATGTAAGATGGCTCTCAGAACCAAAAGGTCGGTTTGGGCATGTTAGGTGGTCAGGTATCTCATGTATATGCTGTACCAGGAAAAATAAAGGGACAACTGCTATGGACAGGCGTGTCGCTTACCACCAGGAGCATGGCTTGTTGTTGTCACTGGGGACAGGCCATTGGTACCCAAATTTTTTGACTTGCCCACTTAGGCAAGATAAACAAATTTCAACCCACGCAATACACAAAAAATAATTGAAAACACGTATTTTTTGTGTTAACACAAAAAAAAATGTCTAGCATAATAAAATTATATATTTCTAGTGTATGTAGTTTATATAATTCAGGTTTTTTCGCACCCCCTGGAGCTGTCCAGGGGGTGGATTAATGTTGATTAACTGCCCTAAGAAACTATTCTCCAGACGAACAACTTTAACTTCTTTAATTTGTGACAAGAAAAATAAATGTTTTTGTTTTTTTTTGCAGGTAAGAATTGTCTAATACAAACGTTGCATTGATGATGTGGTAAGATATGATACGTAATTAACACAATTTCTGATCACTTAAAAACTCACCACTCTGAGACATAAGTTGACAAGTCTCATGTGCCTGTAATTTCACCAGCACCTTCAAAACCGGAACACAGTAATGCTCGCAATACTGCGTAGCGGCAGAAACACTTCCTTGGACAAACTCTTTCACCAGGAGCTCTACTGCTATGAAAACTAAAGTATAAGTGTCACAGAGTAATCTAATATACAATAGGCGACCTTACTGCTAAGTAGCCATTTCTTCCAGACAACCTTTGGATAGTAATTTAAACTGAAAAGAAGCCGAGAAGCTGGAAAGGGGGCGCGACGAAAGAAAACCTTCTAATGGAAGTGTTTCAAATAAGTATATTACAATTATTAATACAAAGATCGAACACTCAGAAAAAACACTCAGAAAAAATTCCTTCGATCCGGTCGGATTCGAACCGACGTCTTCTTGCATACCGTGCCAGACGCTATACCAACTAAGCCACGGAACGAACCAACGGACCTCACGAATTTTTCTATGTGCTTGCGTCGTGTCTTTGTACTTGGTCTTTCAACGACTTTTTAGTCGTAGCGCCATCTATGAGAAATCTATGACAGATTTATCACCCAGTTAGTACCTTTACAGCTACCAGTCCTGGCGAGAGATGTCGCTATTCACTGTATTAATTAAATTTAATTAAGTATATTACATTTTAATAAAATAAATATTCTCTATGTTATCGCGTCCATTAAACAGCAATAGAATACAGGCCGAGGAAACTTCCACGTCGAAAACAAAGAACTATAGCTAAAGCCTGTCAATATATCACATTTTAGAAAGCGCAATTGGAGCAATATAAGTGATATAGTCCCATTTCCCGGTTGCATAATGTTCTAGCCTAATCCAGTTGTATCTGGTACAATCTGGCGCAGGAAAGTTATCGGAAGCCGATCTTAATGGCATGTGACAATAGCCCGGGCTATTAGCTGAGACTGGTCTCAATGCAAATGCAGGCTGGAGAGATAGACTGAACTTGTTTGATGGTTTTTCTGTTTAACTGTACTGGATCGAACTGTATACAGTGTGTTTTTTAACATTTTTTTTATATAATAGCAATTGACGGGACTTGTCAACTTATGTCTCTTGTGAATAATTTTCGTGAAATGGAACTACAAAAAAAAACTTTCTTTTAAAAAGAACCGACCTCAAAAAATCCTTACATTACCTACATTCTAGACATCTATTTGCTAAGTTTTATTGAAATCGGTTACTGAAAAGTTCGCGTAACTGGATTCATTCCCTAGTTTGTCACTTTAAAGGTGGAATATTTTCTTTAAATTTAAATGGGACCAATACTGAGGTACCCTCTCTCCAACAAAAAAAAAAGAATCATCAAAATCGGTTTACATATAATCGCGTAACATACGCACTAAAGTCGAATTGAGAACTTCCTCCTTTTTAAAGTCGGTTAACAATAGTAAGAGAGCATAAGTTTATACATTCGTATTGATTGGGATGTTACTTATGACCTATAATTTAATAAAGCACCTTGTAAACACGTTACAAAGGTTCTAATAACAATTGTTAATAACTACGTTTGCATGCCCCAGTAACCGCTACCGCCAATTACCGAGTCTTCACTCTACCAATTATCCAAACAGTACCATCTTTCACACGGCACATTGCGCCCGCGCATCAGAAAGCGTTTTCAAGGCCATCGCCCCAAATAACAATACTTGAGGAAAAGTGTTCACAATTGTCACTAGTGATGGGGTAAAGAATAATCGTGATAGGATGGCAATAGTATTTTTGTAACATGATACTATCTAATATTCACTCATATTGTCAATATCGACGATCTGGAAGCTCAACGGCTTAAGCGTTATGGTATTTTGTAAGCCATCTGTGTTTCTTTTTCCTGTAGAAAAAAAACAAGCTTCTAAATTTTTATTAATTCGTCATATGTAGTAATGGCACTGATTCTTTAACTTAATTTCATTGTGAAGTTATACATATGAAACTTATATTACATATAATTATAGCATTTTGGCAAGTAACAGCTACTGTCCCATCACTAACACAGTTCGCGATCCCACGGCGGTGGTTTGTTTGCAGACCACTCGTGGTCAACTGGTCCGACAAAGCGATGCGCTTGCGCATGAATCGTGACGCTTTCTCTCCGTAACCTTTCCCATAGGGCTACCATAGTAATGCAGGCATTAATGGGAGCATTGTCCACAATACTAAAAGAGACGTATTATGCTGTACCGAGCCATATGCGTGCACTACTGGGCACGGGTTTCTGCCAAAGGTTTAGGCCCAGTATTGTACTTTCACATCTCAGGAAAGAATTTGAGAATTGGTTAACAGCATCTCTTTGTCTATTTTGAATATAGTTTCACTGCGGTCGTCTGCAAATCCCCTTTTTAATAATAGTCTGCGTATTCGCTTATACTTAGGGTAGTGCTACTAAAACTTAATATTACATACGTTTAAACACTTCGCGACAATTGAACGTACGTGCGCACGGACAGAGAAAATTACTAGTGATAGGCTTCTTATAATGGGTAATAAGTATTTTTTTAAACCGACTTAGAGTAAAAACTCTGCTATGCATTTTTACTAGTGATGCAACAGACCTCTGCTTCTGTAACTGCGGAAATTCCACACGCTTTTTCACATCTGTGGATCTACTCTCATTCGGCATTACGTCCTAAACAATTACTGTCAAATGAGTAATACTCGACCAAATCAAAACACATTTTCTTTTTATAATACTAAGTCACGGGACGAACAAGTCGTGTGCCTGGTCGTAAGCGTCACGCCTATCCCTAACAGTTGCAGTGTCACTCAGAACTTTAAATCACAAAGATCTGATTAGGCACTGCCACTGCGCCCGACACCCTGAGACATAAGTTGACAAGTCCCATGCGCCTGTGAAATATCACCAGCACCCTTACCATTCGAAACCGGAACGCAGTAATGTTCACATTACTGCTTGGCGGCAGAAATAGGTACTTCCCTGGACGAACTCTTTCACAAGGAGCTCTACTGCTACTTAAACAATGTCAAGTATGACGCTTCATTCGCATTATCGTTTTTTAATTTGGTCGAGTGTTACTTGTTTGTCAGTAATTATTTCGGCCGGATGTGGGACGGAGCACGGGTGTAGACTCCCAGTTTCCGTATCTGCTTCCGCAACTTTTATAACACAACCTAATCGGGGGTTTACAACTAAATAAATTGCTTAGCCGTGAGGCGCGCGTTTTTTGTTATGAAGCCAAAAAAGAAGCCCTGTTTGGAACTACTTTCTTGAGATTTTTGTAGTAAATACGCTTCTGCTTCCGCATCCGTTTACGTTTCCGTTTCCGCTAACATTTACTTTTGATATCTGGTTCCGTTATGATACTTCCGCTGCATCACTAGTTTTTACATATAGCTAAACTAATTTTAAATAATTAACATCTAAGAGTATAATTTAACTAATTTATATGCAACATTATTTTTCTATATTTTACGGCACACCTTTTAAAATTTTGAATTTTGGAAACAGTGAATAATTAAGTATTATGTATAAATAAAAATAACCACATCGTTCGCAATAAGACCCATTCATTTTTTTTTTTTAAATTTCAAATTGTGTTTTCTCAAATTCCACAATTTTAAGTTACGGCAGCGTTTGGTTTTATATACAACGTGTCGAAGTTATAAGGATATCTAGTTTCATTACGGAATCCTAAAAATAGCTCGGTATAATGTCGGCCATATTAGATTTATCGTGAGGTCAAGAAGCGTCCATAAACAACTCAAATAATTTTTATTTCTTAGGTAAGCAAATTATACGCGAAATCATCGCATTGATTAAATATTACTTCTCATTCGTCCCTGAGAAGAATCTGCTAGAAACTCTAGGGGTTGCTCTTTGTAAATAAACATTTGTACACATTACCATTTACAATATTTAGCTGCCTCCATAGTCGAACGGTTGCCATGCTGATCTGCCACGCTGAGGCCCCGAGCTCGATTCCCGGGCGGGGAGAAATATTTGTATGGCCTACATTAATTTCTCTCATGAGTTTGGGGTTACTTTGTGGTTTTGTGTGTGGTCTACATGTGTGACTATGGCATCAGCGACTCAGGGTTTCCCTGGTGCTATGAGTGTGTGCGTTATTTACGTATTATTTATTTCAAATATCATAGATCGAGACAATTTGCAAGAGCTAAAAGGGTCCCTCACTACCATTCTAATACATGGAAGTCGTATAATTTTTATTTTTTATTTATTTTAGTGTAAATTTTTTGTTTTACTTTTGCTTTAAACCACGTAAATGGTATAAGGTGCACGAATTGAAGATGTATCTTTGAGAGAGATCAAGCAATATTTTTCAAATTACTAACCGCTCTTTAGTTATTGGAAGTAAACTAGGATAGTAGTAAGTATCGTAAATTTGAACAATCTCCATAAGTGAATCAGTGCAGCCCTAATTCGCGATGTTGCTCGGCGACCTCACGAGCGCACGCGCAGCTTATACGCGAGCGCTTTCTATTTTGCGATCTGACCCTTTGATACAGCTTTGTTGCAACTTGTTCTGTTGTATGTTTACAACAATTTAGTGCAAATTGTAGGTGATTTGTTAGCACTATTTAGTGTTTAACTTACTTTAAATTTTGTATTAAAATTCAACGTAATTGTTTGAGTTTTCGTGTTGTTCAAACTGTTGAAAGTAAAAGGTTTCTGCAGTCTATAATGAACTTATACTAGTATTGTAGAAGTTCTATTTCGTAGTCTGGTGACGTCATCAAAATAATGATTATTTTGATGACGTCACCAAATTGAGTAAAAACGTCCAGTCCAGTTTCAGGTTTTATTTCCAAGAGAAGTGTGCCATATACTATACAAGGTGCCAAGTTAATTCTAACCGGCGGCGGCGCTTCTACACTACACGTACAAATGCAAAAAGTATAAAAAGTAGCTATCAGATAGGTCCAGGCAGTCGTTCCCACAAGGACTCAACTCTTAGGGTCGTATTCTAGAACTCTACTCAATACTAATCATACCCAAGTCCTGACTTGAGTATGATTCAAAGCACTAAAAATCATACTCAAGTCCTTGCCGTTAGGGTCGTATTTCCAGTGCTTGAAATTTCCAGAATTGAGTATGATCTGCTCAAATCCTGACTCGAGCATTGAGTAGAGTTCTGGAATACGACTCTTAGAATCTTATGGACAGTTCTGATGTTTCTCACACATAAATAAAATTCGGTTCAAGTAGTCACCATTCGAGGGAAAATCTTAACATCGCGATGCAGAATTTAAGTAAAAAAATTAATGCCACCTAGCGTATTTTTAGAGAACTATGTGACAAACAAAGTTGATTACTAGAGTCTATGGTATAAAACAGGTTTGTTACAGTATGTAATAAAATAACTGATTAAAATATATTGGTAGTAAAAGAAACTATTGTTTCGGATCTAAATTGCGTTTATTTGTTTAGTGGAAAAAGCTCTTACAGATTGCCACTATAAGAAGACTACTTATAGGACCTCTTACTTGTAACTTTTTATTTTTCTCTAATATCTTTTTATTTTTATAATATCAAGTGACGGGACGAGCAAGTCGTGTGCCTGGTGAGAAGCTATACGCCTGTCCATAACAGTTGCAGTGTCATTTAGAGCTTCTAATCACAAAGATCTGAGGGGCACTGCCACTGCACCTGTCACCCTGAGACATTAGTTGACAAGGCTCATGTGCCTGTAATTTCACCATCTTCGTGGTGGATGGTGCTAGCGACGTGAACGCAAGCTGTGGATGATGATGCCAGGTACTTGCAGGATGAACATGTAATATACTGAAATTCATAGTAATCACTGTAACCAGTGATAACCAGTTGGTGAACAACCACTAGGCCTGACTTTACCATCCCAGTCTTCCCCAACTTTCCTAACTCTTGTTACTAGATATGGTTTATTTTATTGGATAAAGAATTTCGTATAAGTCTTTGTAAAACCGACTTTACAAATAACTTCGAACAATAAGCAAAATATACGACGCCCATTTCAATAAATTCCCAATTTCCATATTCAAACGACTCCCGATTGGCGCACGCGCAGCGCAGCAGGTGTAGATTGACTCCCCCCTCGCCCCTTGAGAGGCCTTCGCCACCATGTAATCTAGTTCGTTTATTCGTAGTGTCTAAAATGGTTGGCACTCAATGAATGTTAAATATAAGCACTTCATGCAGTCGAAACCGACTGCATGCAGCCGAGATCGACTGCATGCAGTTAATACGTGGTATCATGACTGTGGTATCACAGTACATTTACTCAAATATTTTGTATGCTCGTAAAAATATACATAATTACGTTAGGAAAGAAGATATCCATAATATTAACCTTAGAACTAAGTCCAAACTCATGGTACCACGATTTCGTTTACTACGGTAACTAAGGTAAACGATTCTTTTATGAGGAACTGTATTCGTTTTTATAATAAGATTCCGGAGTAGGAATACATTAAAATTACCATTTCCTAAGTTTAAAACTTACATTAAATGTATTTTAAATTGAATAGTCATATTACAAAATTGGAGACTACGTCTTAGATAAAGATGTATGGAAAGACAACATGAATCTAGATACTACACAAATATGATTCAAAATGTATTCTATATCATTTAAGTTTATTTGAATGGAGCAATCCCTAGAGTTTCTTGCTTGTTTTCCTCCGTGAAGTCGGCACAGTGAACGAGCAGTAGCTTAAAAAAATGGCGTTTTCAAGTGTAAAAATTTTACCTATGGAATAAATGATTATTTCTCTTTGCTTTTGATTCGTTATAAACTTGAATGAAGTTGATTACGACTTCACGCATTAACAGCAAACATGTAATCAATCTGTGAGCAGCCTAAGAATAGCTAAAAAATTGCTACAGTTTCCTGGAACGTCTGCTTTAAAGAGGAATGTTAATTAGTTCAATTAACTAGAGCCATAATAACAACAAGTTGCTGTATTTATTGCTAACTGTAACCCGTTTTAACACCTACAGGAATTCCTCTATTGAAACATTTGTATGATTATGTTTACTTTGCCGGCTTGTTTATTGTATACCAGTTTCTTGTTATCTCTATGAGTGTTAAATTTCGTATTTATACTACATTCAACGTAATGGCTTACATTGTAACTTCAACCATCCATAAATGATCATATCTTTTATTTCCAAAGAAACCCGGGACTTCAGAGATAACGACAACATGTAAACCGGCATGCAAGCCTCTCGACGAGGGAGTTCGTCATTTCTTAGGCTGTTCATTTCATTATCAGTAAATAAGGACAAATTATTTCACGTCGTTCACATTGAATGAAAGAGAAAGACATATTTTCCACAAGTTTTGAAACAATATCGTCTTTAAAACTATAAACGTATGCAAAATAAATTCAGAGATTTGTCTGAGAAATTCTTGCATAAAATACATAAAAATGTAAAAAAGGGACAACTTATACGCGAAATCATATGCAACTATAAAGTGCAACAGTGTAAAACCACCCTAGCCGGCCTGAAGAATGTTAATTACAGCAATTTGCATCTAATTGTCCAGCCCTCAGTATATCTGGATAAGTTCCTTTAAGTCCATGAAGTAAGACGTTGTTGGTTTACTTTTTATTAAGTAAACTAAGAAAGATATGTTGTATAGCATTGCCGAAGATGAATCCGAGAAAGAACGGATCGAGAAAACTCATACCGACCGATTATAAAACTGAGAAAGTACGAACGCAGAAACATCGAGTCGAGTTTGTCGTTTATGCACTGTCGATCGACGACTCCAAAAAACTACGAACTGAGAAATCTCGGACCAATTTCAAATGTCATTTGTGCACTGCCGACAAACGTATCTGAAGAAAGTACGGACTGAGAAAACTCCGACCGAGTTCGTATGATTATATAGAATACTTTCTGAAACTTTTAACCTTTTCACTTTTGCTTTAGACTTTTAACCAGGGCATTTTCCTACAGAGTCCGCAATGATTTGCCTTAAGCATATTGTTCGGTATAATTAATTATACGGACAGAAGCACGCCTTCGGTTTGACTTGGTTTGTCGTAGAGGGGTTCTAGATTAAAAAAAAAAATTATCAATTCATTCAGAAGGCAGACTCTCTTAAAAGAACTTTCATGGTTAATTTTTTCAATGTCAGAACATATCATATATTAAAAAAAATTATATTAAATTACAATAAAAACTAATGGAGTTATTTCACAAAAAAAAATGTCAATAAAGTAGAATATGTCAAGTTAGAAAAGAGCTCGAATAATTCCTATAAAAAAGTTGTAACTAACAATTTAAAAACAGAGTTGCAAAGTTAACACAGCTATTTATTGTAGAGCAATTATGATGACAAGTCGCTCATGTCAGTCGTGCCCCTCCCTGGCGCCTGCGCATCTAATGGTAATAATTATTGCTTGGTGTTCATCGAACTCCGCCGCCGGTAGCAAAGGCTAGTAGAAAAATTATAATGTATGATGGAATGAGTGCCTATGAAATATGAAACGTGTATTGCACAACTTAAAAAACCTATTTCTATATTCGTATTTCTCTATTTATATAGTAATATACATAACTATATTGTCTTTCTTAAGGCGCTTTTTACGTGGACGAGGATTGAAATTTGTATAACAAAATTTCAATTCTCTCCTTGCGCATTTTCGGTGGAAATAATCTGGATTGACGAGTATGGGGGAGGCGAGAATTTAAATATTTGTTGATGTTGAACCGTTTTGCTGCCTAGATTATTATACTCTGAAGCGGAAACACGAATTCTCACGCGACCTGGCGATTGATATTAATAGCAATCGCGAGGTCCCGATTGTGGGGTACGTTCGATTTGAGTTTAAAAAAAAAAGATAGCTTCATCTGATTCTTCTTCCGTTAACATATATAATCCACAACCACAGCGCGAGCTATTGATGGCAATTTTTGGTGGAAATAGGCTCCGAGATTTCAATTCTCGTCTCGCCTCACCAGTGGAAAACCACCTTTATTTTTTAATTTTTATTGAATTGATATTCAATTTTGTTTTTGTGAAATTATTCCACTAGTTTGTTATAATTATTAATATAAAGTATCTTTGTATTAATAATTATAACAAAATAGTGGAATAATTTCGCCTTTATTTTCTTGTTTTAATTTCTTTTTTTCTTTTTACTGGTGTAATCAACAGTTTCCACGTATGTCCGACTACTTGTATGCACTGCTCCACCCAGTAAGAATTTCGTAAGTAAGATATCTCGCCATCGATGTATCAAAAGATAAACCAAGAATCTTAAAAGATTTATTATTATCCACTCGGCATCGATCATTATTTCGTAAGTATGGATTTATAACCGTAACTGGTGTTAAGCAATATTTGGTTATTAATTACATCAGTCGAAAATACAAAATGTGAAAAATAATCCAAGTTCTGCACTAACAATGTGAATTCAAATATAAAGTTTTTATTTATGTAAAGTAAACACTATTATTCGATTTTTAAATTTTTGCTAATAATCAAGTTTTGAAAAAAAAAGTGGTGCATGTACGGACACAGTCTATGATTATAATATGAAATAACGTGTAAGGCCCAATGTCTTGTTAACTATAGCTACTCTTCAATGGTCTGAACATTAGAATGTTATATTATATGATGATATTTGCCTCATTTCAGAGCTGCCATAAAACTCAAATTTTATGGCAGTAATCCGACACCCTAAACGTAATTAAACTTCGCTGGCGCAGTAATTCATTTAGATTGACATACAATGCGATTGTTCACGATTTTAATTTAAAATCTGATTAGAATTCCTCCCCATGCATTGTTACATCTCCCTATTAGGTGCAGTGCGTTTGAAAAGTCATGATTAATACGAATTATCGGACCCTACTTGCAACTTGACTGGTAAATATATTTGAAATAATGATTGGTGTTGTCGAAATTGGGTATAATTTATATATTGTACAGAGTCTCTATTATTTAAAATTTAAATAAAAGGACTTTTTATATAGGTCCTTTTCTACTTATATTAATTCACATAAAAAATTCTATAGTGCCCTTTATGTTGACTCTGGGATTCTAAAAAAATAGTTTGTAATACAAGAATACAAGAATACAAGATATTTATTCGCTGAAAAATCTATCTAAATAATATCTGGACCAAAGGTTGCCAAACTTTCTTGCTCACCGCCCACTTAGTATTAAATTTTTTTATCTTACTTATTTAGTGAGCCAAAACTTTGGAAACCTATGGTCTAGATATAAAAATGAATAAAACTGATGCTGCTAAATAAAATAGATAATTACTTAAGTACGACATAGAACACTTTTGTTTAATAAAGGATGTCGTAAAAAGTGTGCATGGCAGTGCTGATGTCAAGACATCCTGTAGACTTGATTTTACTGTTCATTCGTAATTGGCATTGCCACTGAACTTGGGTCACTTGTTGCAAATGAATCCCTATAATTTATAATACGTACTGCAGGTTTCTTCTGCTGTAACAAATGGATATCCTCGCAAACAAGAAACTGTTTGTCTCTATATTGTAATCTAAATATTTTATGAAATGAAGGCATTGTGCAGATGACCCGATTGTTTTTAAACCTCGGACTCATTTTGGATATCGCTGTGTGTACCTACTGCCGACAAACGTATTTGAAAAAGTATAGACCGAGAAAACTCAGACCAAAATCGTATGATTACACAGAGCACTTACTGAAACTTTTGAATTTTGCTTGGTAGCAGTAGAGCTTCTTGTAAAAGAGTTCGTAAAGTACTGCCACCTTACTTATTTCTGCCGCCAAGCAGTGATGTCAGCATTACTGTGTTCCGGTTTTGAAGGTTGAGGGTGCTGGTGAAATTACAGAGACATGGGACTTGTTGATTGAAAATTAATTTAAATGATTTAAAGCTCTGAGTGGTACTGAAACTGTTATGGACGTGTCGCTTGCCATCAGGCGCCATCAGGCACTTGTTTGTCCCGTCACTTGATATTGTAAAAAAAAAAGATTAACTTGGCCTTCTTTCTTTTGTTGTTTTTCCATTCAGCTGAACAAAATATGCGAAATCAGTCGCAATATTCATCAACTTGTCACTCTTTCATTGGTTATTTTGAATAAATTGTCTGCTGCTGAAATTCAGCCAACGTTCTCAATAAAATTTACTCGATGCTGCATTGGTTTATTAAGATTTTAATATCATCCTGTTTAGAGTAATTTAATACCGCATGACTAGCAGCAATTATTAAGCGAAATATCCTATTAATTACCATCATTATTGCATTATCATTACCTGATTCTAAATGCAGTTAAATGAGGTATAATTATGACCAAATCGGACGGCGGGTTTTGAAGTTAATTATCCTTTATAGTGAGTAATAACTTATCCAGTTCCTTTTGTAGAGTGACGACATTTATTTATAGAAAATGCTATTTCTAGATTGCATTGGTTTCGAATGAATCACTCGAGATTGGTGACTTTGACAATGCGGCACTTCATTCTGATGTAAGGGCGAGGGCTGACAAGCATTTTTTTTTTAAAGAAACCAACGTTAACCCTTTAAAGTCAGGTCACGCCTGACTGACTGACTGCTGACGGAGTGTTACCTGTAAAGGCCCGAAACGTTGGTTTATTTGAAAAAACAAATATACGCGATTTATATCCGAAAAATTAAAAAGTATAAAATAATATTATTTCCTATGTGTAGTAGTAGCAGTAGAGCTCCTTGGGAAAGAGTTAGTTCAGGGAAGTATTGCCACTTTCCTTATTTCTGCCACCAAGCAGTGATGTGAGCGTTGCTGCGTTCCGATTTAGAAGGGTAAATAAACAAAATTAAGTTAAAAGGGGCTCTTCAAGTCGTAATTTTAGTGTTAATCAATTTTCAAGGTATTAGTTCAGGTTTTTCTCCACCAAAGTAGATAAATATAGCAAAGCCCTAAAGCAACGCCACAAAGCTTTATCGATCTTCGATTAAGAAATTGTTGATGATGGATGGGCGATGGCGGTGGCGCGGCGCGATGCGCATGCACAGCGATACTGATCGCTTGAGCAAGTATGAATAATTACGACGGCTTCACTGCCAAGTGCCAAGGACGTTTCGCTTTTGCGGCCGACGAACTGTTGCGCAAGATTCGCTCTCAGATGCCGTACAGTGACCATGATTATGATAATAACGGGGAATCCGTAACAATGATGGTTTTAATGACAACCTCCGTCGTCGAGTAGCTTTCACACCAATTTTCATGGTGTTGCCATCTCTGAGGTCCCGGGTTCTACCCCGGCCGAGTCAATGTAGAAAAACTTACTTTTCTATATTGTCTCTGGTCTGTGTGTTTGTGGTATGGTCGTTGTTTCCGATTTCCATAACACAAGTGCTTTATTTACTTACTTTGGGTCCAGCAACGTATGTGATGTTGCCTAGTATTTATTAATTTATTTATATTTAATGACATAATTTAAGAATTGCTGGCTTTTTTTTAAACAGAGAATAAGCTTTGGTGATCGTAAAGGTGAATATCACAACAAAAGTAATTCACATTGGATAAACACATCTTGTTAAATAATTTGGTACACCACCCTGAGTGCTCATAGCTCTTGCCAGAGAAGTTTAGGCTGAAAATTAGTAAAGTACGACTATAATATAAATCACGGGTGTTAATACAACACTTGAACTCAGATAAATAGGTCCAAGTATCCGAAAGTACAAAATTGAGATCATAACACTGGAAAGATATATTTTTTTATGAAATCGAGTGACGGGGCGAACAAATCGCGGGCAAACCAGCATCCGTACCTTTTAAAATCGGAAAGCAGTAATGCTCACACGACTACTTGGCGGCAGGTAAAGGTAACATACGTCTCTGGACGAACTCTTTCACAGTACTATAACTTATTAATCAATGAGACCTACTGCTACTAAAGTTTAAATTTTATGTTTGTCCCATTAAATCTAAAAATTGGAGTAACTCTAGCGCACCCGTTGCGCCACTTCTATAATGATGGGGTTCCGCAGTGGCGCCCACAAATAGATTTATTATGCAGAAAGTAAAAACAAATGGACGCATCATTGCATTGCCTTTTGTTTGGATATGTTGCATCCCGAAAGCAAATTGATTGATTATGCGGAACAAATTTATTACGGTTATTTATTATTAGTATACGTACCTTGGTTTAGCTGCAGCACCTCTTTTTTTCGAACAGCAGCCTCGAAAATCGAAATTTCTGTGTTCAAACTCGTATACTTTCCGTACCGGAGGGTCTACTCTCGATCTCCGTCCGACATCCGTCCGAAACAATTACTGTCAAATAAGTAATATTCGACCAAACTAAAAGACAGGTATCGAGTATGAAGCTTCATTCGCATCACGCGTCTTTTCATTTGGTCGAGTATTGCTTATTTGACAGTAATGGTTTCGGACGGATGTCGGACGGAGGTCGAGAGTAGACCCCCTGTTTACCGAATTAAGAGTCTATACTACTTCAGCTCGAATGAAAATGTTTACTAATACGGTTCATTTTGCTTGGGTCAAGCGGATGGTACAGTGGCTTTATTTCAGATTTTTTTTTACAAACGTAATTAAAGCCACTTGAAAAGTGTATGTCGTATAGTCATTGACTTACAAATAAATGGACGACGGGTCTAATACAAAACCATGAAAAAAATGTCCCAAGTCAACCTATTTAAACGTAGTGACATGTAAAGGAATATGAAAAAGCTAAAACGTTGAATTTAAATTGTAATGTCATCGCAGTACTGTCTAATTTTGCTTGCTTCGCTGTCAGTCGAACAAACGAAGACTAAAGCGTGAATGACGCTCTGTATACAATTTTAACGCCCTATAAGTTCGGACACTTTTTAGCCCGGACCCGACGTCCATATAATTATAAGTCAATGCGTATAATATAAGTTAAATACCTATTGAATACAGGGTTTTCTTGTAAAATTTCGAGGTATGTTTGTGTTTTTTTTTCTATCGTGAAAATTTTTAGTAATCGTGTTTTCACACCGTATACTAAGTAGTATTTCTCTATATATTTTTTTCAAAGTGTTTTATTCGACACTTTCACTGTTATGCGGAATAACCAAAGTCTTTTACGGTAGTATGGCTCTTTAATTTATTTATTTCACTTTTAATTTTACAATTAACCAAAGAAAACAATATGCCTAAACCCATATAGATTTTTCGCACTTTGTGGTCGTCATCTACACGATATAAAAATAAGAATATTAAAGTAGTAAAGAAGTATTAATTAATTATTATGTAAGTAATATAAATTTTTTTGTGGCACATGCCACAGTCGCGCGTCAAAACTATTTTATTAAAAAACTGCCCTCAAAAGTTCATAGGATTACATCTATTTGCCAAGCTATATTGAAATCGGTTACCGTAAAGTGCGCGAAACGGGAAAAAAAATTCACCTCTAGTTTGCCACTCTTAGAGGTAGAATATCTTCTTGAAATTTAAATGGGATCAACACTGAGGTACCCTCGTTCCAATAAAAAAAGAGCCATCGGAATGGGTTCACAAATATGTATATATAAATAGTAACATACGTAAAAAAACATACGGTCGAATTAACAACCTCCTCCTTTTTCGAAGTCGGTTAAAACATTATTGGTTATTGGTTAGGCGCTAGCCAACACCGCTGACTCGACAAACAACAAACTATATTTTTAAATTTCATATCTACACACATATCGTAAACTCTCTATAATGTGTTAAAAAATCGCAAATTACGACCAGCATTAAGGTAAACTGTTTTGTTACAACAAATTTCTTATCTGTGAAAATGTTATTCTTGCTTATTATGTTATTATTACATTCAAATTTCGAACATCTCTGAGAAACAAAACAATTTGATTGGACTTCTATTCTAATATCAGTCGAGGTGAAGTTTTATTCGAAATAAAATGTCAATAGCAAACAATTTTGACAATTTCACACCTTACTTGATATCGAACGATAAGATAGTTGGGGCCGATTGTAGTTTGTCTATGAATTAAAAATAAAAACTACGGTTGTGTGACATGCGTGAGAAAAGTTTTTATTTGCCGCCATTTCGCCAGTCGTAACATGCGTTTCCAGAACACATCACAGAGAGCTTATAATATGTGTGTAGATAAAGCAGTGTATGTAACTGTACGTAATTAGGCATTAAAATGCTCGTGAGATGTTTTGAACCCTCACTCGTATTTTAATGCATTTAATTATGTAACAGTCACATAAACTACTATATTGAATTGATATTCAATAATTTTTTTGTGAAATTAATCTACTAGTTTGTTATAATTAATACAAGGAACACTGCTTCGCGTTGATAGCTGATGTGCGCTGTGTTTGTGGAGTATTTAACACAAAAGACGTTATGAATAAAAAATACACAAACAACTTTGCCCGTTTACTCCACTATTTAGTCGAAAATCGATGTCATACTGTTTAAACCGGAAACTTAAAATTTAGACCCGTGTAAACGCTTCCTAAGTCTGGTATTAAGTGCGTATCCTCAGGTTCAGATAAGCATGTCAAGCTCTCCTACATTAATAGACTGTAATCATTGGCATCTGGGCAGGAACTTCTCAAGTGACATCACTTGATTGATTAGGGTTTAAAGACGATCTTGATCTGTAGCTTAATAAGTGCTGGCTAATGTTTATCAATACATTTTGACAACTATCGAGTGATGGGTAACCAATGATCAAGGGAGTCAACACATTACTTGTACGTACTTTTCCAATCCCTCGCCAACATTGACTTACAAATAAATGGACGACGGGTCTAATACAAAAACCACGAAAAAAATGTTCCAAGTCAACCTATTTAAACGTAGTGACATGTAAATGAATATGAAAAGGCTAAAACGTTGAATTTAAATTGTAATGTCATCGCAGTACTGTCTAATTTTGCTTGTTTCGCTGTCAGTCGAACAAACGAAGACTAAAGCGTGAATGACGCTCTGTATACGATTTTAACGCCCTATTAGTTCGGACACTTTTTAGCGCGGACCCGACGTCCATATAATTGTAAGTCAATGCTCGCCAATGTCTTTTTCGCTCTTATTGCATGGACGTAAATCTTTTTTTGACCGGCTTAAGTCTATTTTACATCGATAAGTGTGTTACTTGTCAGAATTCCGAAATTACATTTTTTCGAAATAATGTTTCCTCGCATTTTCATAAACCCGAAAGTAATTTTTCGAAAAGCTTTTTTTTTACTAAATGATTGACAAATTATTGAAATGAGAAAATTGCTATTAATCTTCAGGGTATTCTGCCTTTAAAAAATAACGATTTCGTTTTAAATTAACTGTTACAGGATTTCGGGATTAGGAAAATCAAACACATGGGACTTGTCAACTTATGTGGCAATGACCTTCAGATCTTTGCGATTCAAAGCTCTGAGTGGCACTGCAACTGTTATGGACAGGCGTGTCGTTTACCACCAGGCGCACGACTTGTACGCCCCATCGCTTTGTATCATTAATAACAAAAACATTAAAGTTTCAATGTTTTAACCAGTAACTATAACAACCAAATCTACATTTTCGGGGATGTTTATTTATCATCATCATCATCTGATGATTGATGGTTCAATTAATTACACGTCTCACTGTTTGGCACGGGCCACTAAGGAGAGGATTTAGGTTTATACTGTTATCCGACACGTTGGCTCGTTGCGGATTGGGAACCTAACAGGTTTGCTCGCGGGTTGTCAACTTTCACCAAGCAAAAAATATGAAAATTCGAGCAAATGTTGTTTCGGGCAAATGTAATTTCGAAATACTATCGCTTACCGTATAGTGACTTACTAATTTTACTACTTATATCTATTTACTAATAATGACTGGCTCAACTAAGATCTGACTCAAGATTGGGTCTATATTTGAGATGGATTTATTAATATGGACTTTAGTTTTAATTTTATTTAAACGAATTTGAACCAACATGAAAGGGTTTACTGCCGTAGTATGTCTATTTTATACGATAAATATTATTACGGAAAATATACGCGTGGATAGATGGATAAAGTAACCGGACGTACCATGTCGTACTTTTAGATACTTTCAAAAAAATTCAAAATTCAAAATAATCTTTATTTCATAGGTAAGCATTATAACACTTGAAATCGTCACAATGGTTAAACTCTACCGCTCATTCGTAAGGCAGATTCCCCTGAGAAGAATGAGCAAGAAACTCTAGCGGTTGCTCTTTGTAAATCACACTTACAATTTTTTTATTTTTTTATTTGAAACATCAGAGATCGAGACTACCTCCATGAGCTAAACGGGTTACTACCACGGATTTTTGTCATCCAAGTACGTAGAAATTGTATAATAACCTTTAGTATAAAGTTTTTGTTTCACTATAGTTTTAAACCTCGTGAAAGGCAAATTTTGTATATCCAGTATATATAGTAGGCAATTTTTTATATATAACCGGAATCTTGCTATAGAAGCGTATACATTGCCCCTTAAATGATTTTTTGACGTGAAGACGACTATCAAGAAAAGCTAGTTTATTTCTATTCCTCGTATTAATGTTATGTCTGTCACTATTTTTCATAAATAAATTACTATTCCTTTTAACATAAATTACATTTTCATAAATG
Organism: Hyposmocoma kahamanoa; assembly: GCF_003589595.1. Taxonomy (NCBI): domain Eukaryota; kingdom Metazoa; phylum Arthropoda; class Insecta; order Lepidoptera; family Cosmopterigidae; genus Hyposmocoma; species Hyposmocoma kahamanoa. Next base: position 4,014,721 of record NW_020654810.1, on the reverse strand, counting down.
TACTGTGAGGCTAGTGTAAGAATGTTAATTTCCTTAAACTTATCTCTCAAAAATACTTTGGGGCCCAGGTTGTAAATTGCCCTAACTACGTAACAGATTTAGTTCAAGAGTAAAGCGTCAATTGTATCGCAATAGATCTTCGCACGGTCTAATTCATATGTAATAATAATAACTGTGCAGTAGTATTCATGCAAAGTATCTCACAATTATTGAACTAGGCGAACCAATCTTGGGCCGCAATTATTTTTATTAAGGCGAGCCATCTGAAAAGCGGGAAAACTGTTATGCTAGAACAATTGGTTTAGATATTTACTATTAAAATAACGGTCTTACAAAAACATACGATACACTTAAGGATATTGCCTAAGGAATGTGCTAATTTGTTACACGATATGATGTACTTTTTCCGATCATATAAAATCCTGAAAACAAACTAAAACAAAAGTATACGACGAATTGTTTAAGAGTAAAATAACTAACTAACTTTGTACCAGTGGCCATGCGTCCATATAACTCGATTCCCGCCGGTTTGCCTAAAACTTTTCGATACGTAATTTACTATATATGGTACACAATTTAAGTGAAGAATAAGTTAATCAGTGAAATGAAGGGTACTATATATTATCTTGTGTGCTAATAAGCGTTTTGCTTAATATAAGCAAGACGTCTTTTTAACGGCAAAAGAAGTTTTTGTTAAGGTAGGTGTTTTTGTTTAGGCCGGCTTTACTAACGACTATTTTCACGCCTCGTCACTGCTTTGTACCTAACTTTTATATAAAGATATTTCTCTTTATGTACTACAGAGAACCTGCTAAATTTTGGTTTTCAATTGGTGCCCTATACGTATAGTTATTAAATTCACATTTATATCAAAATTTATCGCGCCATCGGGCTCTTGTCAACGCCGACTCTTTGTCAGGTATTCTCCGCCTGTTCTTATTTTATTAAAACAGTTTAAAAGATATTCATTTAAACTTTTATTGAATTGATATTCAATTATTTTTATGTGAAATGACTCCACTAGTTTATTATAATTGTTAATACAAAGATCGAACACTCAGAAAAAATTCCTTCGATCCGGCCGAATTCGAACCAACGTCTTTTAACATACCGTGCCAGACGCTATACCAACTTAGCCACGGAACGAACCAGCGGAGCTCAGGAATTTTTCTATGTGCTTGCGTCGTATCTTTGTATTTGGTTTTTCAACAACTTTTTACCCGTAGCGCCATTTATAAGAAATCTATGATATTTCGTCACGCAGTTTGATACCTTTACAGCTACCAGCCTCCACTAGAGATGTCAATATTCATTGTATTAAAATTTTTGTTGAATTGGATATTCAATTATTTTTATGTGAAACTACTCCACTAGTTTGTTATGCTAGAAGACGTCGGTTCGAATCCGGCCGGATCCAAGGAATTTTTTCTGAGTATTCGATCTTTGTATTAATAATTATGATTTTGATTGTCAGTAATTGGCAATACTACCCTGGACGAACTCTTTCACAAGGAGTTTGACTGCTAATAAATTCTTCCGGAGAATTCTCACGCAGTCTCTAGAATTCCCACAACTATCAACTCTAGTTTTAGCTTATATGTTATACGATTGACGTTAAGTTTATAATGCAATGTACAATTTCGTTACAAAAATACGTTTCCGTTCCACATACTTTTCTTATGAACAAAATTAATTAAATTCTTATAATTAATTTCTCTAAGTGTTCGATCTTTGTATTAATAATTATAACAAACTAATTGAGCAATTAAAAAATAATAATAATTTAATTAAAACTTTAAATAAAACACTTAATTATAGTGAAAAGCCAAATCTCTAGCCAGGACTGGTAGCTGTAAAGGTGCCTTCATAAATTACTCATAGAGGGCGCTACGGCTAAAAAGTCGTTAAAAACCAGATACAAAGATCCGACAAACAAGCACATAGAAAAATTCCTGAGCTCCGTTGGTTCCTTCCTTTGCTTAGTTGGCATAGCGTCTGGCACGGTTTGCTAGAAGACTTCGGTTCGAATCCGGCAGGGTCGAAGGATTTTTTTCTAAGTGTTCATTCTTTGTATTAATAAATAGAATAAACTCTTATATTTGGACATTAATTGATTTCTGTTTGCAAGTGATATCTTTTGTAGTAATTACTTAACGGGCCTCAAAGTGAAGTACGACGGTAAGCCCAGTCATATGTGAAAAGTGATCGCATCGTTAACGTCTCAATGCAATAGTTTAACCACAGTCTTGGGCCTCAATTAAACGAGATGCTGTTATCAACATCCACTCTTGCGCAGGCCAAGTTATTACAAAATTGTGACAAAACGCTACACCACATTTTATATTACACAGAGGAGAGGTTTAGTCTTTTGTTTAGATACTTTTTTATGATATTTTTGTTTTTTTTTACCAAATTGATAATGAAATTTTTAACTTAAATTCCTTTTATTTTCCTTTCAACTAGTCCTTAATATTATTTTGTTAATAAAATTATGTCAGCTCGAAAACAACTGGCATATCTGGAACTTCGAATAACAATAAAACCACTGTTCATTTGTTGCGTTTTTGACGACAGCTGCACGAGTGGCAGGTGAGAGATTTCCGCCGAAATCAATGTGTATGCGCATTACAGGCTAACAATTTTTAACTCAGGCAGATCTGTAACGATTACAATGAGTTAATTTAAAGGGAAAATTAAGAAATATTGTACATCAAGGAAGACATATCCATGTCGAACAATGATAGACAAATCATCATAAACTGGTTGATGTATCCTTTCAAAACTGACACTGAATTATTTTTAATACTTATAAAACTCTCTCCAGCAACATTAAATGGTAATTTCGTACACGGCAGATGCACTGGCACATTTTACGAACAGATCCAGAATTGGTTCCCAATGTCGCTGTCTAAAGTAAATGAGAATTTATGATCATATGCGAGCGGGTCGTTTCAAGTTTAATAATTAAGGTAAATGATTAAAAGATATTTCACCCGTTACATCGCGGCTTTAATTTATTGCGGAACATTTTGGTTTGGTGCACTACTTGTTCTTTCCATCACGTGATATCATCGTCTTTCCAACCGAAGTACGTCCACTGCTGAACCTCCCCAAAACACATTTGATATCATAAAAAAAAAATTACGCAAATTTGCAGAATCACTATTTTTTTATTGATTATTTATTTCTATATTTTTTATTGATTATTTATTCTATTGATTATTTTACGAACATTCGTACAACATTCTGTTGTAGGAATTCAAATCTGTTGCATCCTTCAAATTATCTTTTAAGAAATTTTTATTATCTAGCCAGGTGTCCAACAGCACTGGCGTCGTGCGGTGCGATTGTGACATTCCTCTACTGACACTAATATCACAACCACACATACATGGTAACACAGTGATCACACAATACATGCTCACACAGACTCTACACGTACTCGCAGTTTCTCCTTTTTTAAATTGAATTTTCATATTTAAATTAAATTCTTTATTTTTCTTTTTACATGGTCGAAGCCACTTTATTTTTGTTTAACTGTAAATTGTTGGCTTCACTGAAAATCAGCGTAACGAGATGTTTCCCTACGTCTCGTTACAAATAAGCTGAGTGGAGACCTTTTTGGTACCATTTTAAATATAATACTGTTTTATTTTAAGTAAATGTTATAATAAGGTTATTTTAATTTTTGTTTTTACGTTCTATTTGTATTATGGTTACCAAATAAACTTTTTTTCTTTCTTTCTTTCTTTCTTTCTTTCTTTCTCGGCAGACTGCCAGCGTCGTAGGCAACCGCGGCTTCTATGCTAAGCCAGAGTCTTTTCACTGCCATAACATCCAAATAGTTTAATTAGTTCTATGTGAAGTTGTAAGTTTCTTCTGTTATTTGTTATGTTAGAAGTGGTCTAATACAATAATTATTATAAGTATAATTCTTCTTCTTCTTCCTGTCCCTATCCCACGCTAGGTGGGTCGGCACAACATGTATATCCATGTCATGTTTCACACAATCCACCTATCTTTTTTTGGTCTTCCGTTACCCTTATAGCCTTCCACATGACTGCCTCCGTGGCCGAACGGTTACCATGCCGGACAGCCACGCAGAGGTCCCAGGTTCGAGACTGCCTCCGTGGCCGAACGGTTACCATGCCGGACTGCCACGCAGAGGTCCCAGGTTCGA
>NW_020654810.1:3992033-4010531 GCF_003589595.1 Hyposmocoma kahamanoa | reverse complement strand
CCGAACGGTTACCATGCCGGACTGCCACGCAGAGGTCCCAGGTTCGATTCCCGGGCCGGGAGAAATATTTGTATGGCCTACATTTATTTCTCTCGTGAGTTTGGGTGTAATTTGTGGTTGTATATGTGTGTGTCCATGGCACCCGCGACACAGGGTTTCCCTAGTGCGGGGCTATGTTGAGTGTGAGCGTTATTATTATTATTACATTCATACCTAACACTCTTCTTGTCACATTCATTTATAATACGTTCAGTTGATTTTGATAAATAGGTTATCGTCATGGAAGTGAATACAGTTTTTATCTATCTGCCTAATTTTACTAGATGATGGAAATGTCTCGGCCTCTGCTTTAGAGGCCGGCTGGTTTGACCTACCATTAGGTTACCACGGTTTTTTTATAGCACATTACATCAACGAGTTCTTAGGTTTCCGCGATTGTTACACATAGGAAATAAAACTATTTTTCCGGATTTAAATCGCGTATATTTGTTTTTTCAAACAAACCGACGTTTCGTAAATAATAAATTGAACTTAATAAAAAATTCATTCAATAAAATAATTTGTAAAACTTAATGTAGCGTAAATTGGAATGTTTTCTTTGTAAAATCAAAAATAAGGTATTTAATTAATAACTATTGTAACTATAGTGAAAAAATAAGGTGGTTTGCATCAATATTAGACATAACTGATTGAAGACTGTACCACCTCAGGTCAACCGTGACCATGGGACCTGTAAAGGACCCAAAACGTCGGTTTGTTTGAAAAAACAAATATACGCGATTTAAATCCGGAAAAATAGTTTCATTTCCTACATTACATTAAGTTCTTTTATTGAATTTCGAAACCAAATTAATTCTACTATTAAAGTCATTATTACTATTTCAAGGTACTTATTAACGGATACCGCATTAAAGCCTTAGCCCGGCCAAGACTCAACCTATTTTACTGTCGAAACTGGGTCATAACTTATTGATCTTGTAACTTTTCTCTGACGTATGGTAAGTGATATTTTAAGAGTAAAGCTTGCTTATTCGCTGTATAAAAGTTATTTAGGAGCTAAAGAGTCAATATTACTTCAGCTCAAATTAACATTTTTCCTGTACTATAATTGACTTATTATATGGACGTCGGGTCCGCGCTAAAAAGTGTCCGAACTTATAGGGCGTTAAAATCGTATACAGAGCGTCATTCACGCTTTAGTCTTCGTTTGTTCGGCTGACAGCGAAGCAAGCAAAATGAGACAGTACTGCGATGACATTACAATCTAAATTCAACGTTTTAGCTTTTTCATATTCCTTTACATGTCACTACGTTTAAATAGGTTGACTTGGGACATTTTTTTCGTGGTTTTTGTATTAGACCCGTCGTCCATTTATTTGTAAGTCAATGTTCAACACTCACGGATATGCGGAATCAACCAAAGCCATTTCAGGTTGTATAGACCCTTAAACAGAAATTACTATCACTGAAACAACTTCTTCACGCCGTCCTTTCCAATCTTGAGCCAAGAAAACCTTGGGCCATTTGCATCCAGGATTTTCCGGTTACTTTGCTTAGTACTGTGAATTAAATTTTTATTGAATTGATATTCAATTATTTTTTGTAAAATTACTCCACTAGTTTGTTATAATTATTAATACAAAGATCGAACGCTCAGAAAAAACACTCAGAAAAAATTCCTTCGATCCGGTCGGATTATATATTTCGGATTTATTATTATCGGATAATAATTATAACAAACTAGTGGAGTAATTTCACAAAAAATAATTGAATATCAATTCAATAAAAATTTAATTAATACAGTGTATAGCGACATCTCTCGCCAGGACTGGTAGCTGTAAAGGTACTAACTGGGTAATAAATCTGTCATAGATTTCTCATAGATGACGCTACGACTAAAAAGTCGTTAAAAGACCAAGTACAAAGACACGACGCAAGCACATAGAAAAATTCGTGAGGTCCGTTGGCTCGTTCCGTGGCTTAGTTTTTATAGCGTCTGGCACGGTATGCAAGAAGACGTCGGTTCGTATCCGACCGGATCGAAGGAATTTTTTCTGAGTGTTCGATCTTTGTATTAATAATTATAACAAACTAGTACTGTGAATTGAAATAAATACCTATGAAACACTGTGCAAGTCGCTACATGTTGAAACTATCAGTATCCGAAATGACATTTTCCAGAAATAACGTTAGCTCGAATTTTCGTAGCCTCGAAATGAAAAAGTAATTTTGAGAGGAAAATGTTTTTTCCTTTAAACCTAACTTAACCTAACCGAACCTAATCGTGTCTTTGCGATAAACATCCAACATATCCTGGAAGAACAACGGTTTCGTTAAAATTCGGTTTTCGGTGTAATGAAAATTCGGACAAACGTTATTTCGGAAAAAAGAAGTTCGAGTTTGTGGTAGGTTACCGTTGAAGAGTCTACTCTTTCAGTGTGTATGTAAATGGAACCGTCCAAAGCGTCGGAAAGTATTGAATGTAATACAAAGATCAAACATTTAGGTAAAATTCCTTCGATCCGGCTGCATTCGAAACCAACGTCTTCTAGCAAACCGTGCCAGACCCTATGCCACGGAACGGACCAGTGGACCTTACGAATTTTTCTATGTGCTTGTTTCTTTGTTTTGGTCTTTTAAGTACTTTTTTGCCGTACATAAAATAATTGAATATAACATTTGTGAAGCATCCTGACATATATTATTTCTAGATACGCATTGTACGCTGACAACGAATCATATTACCACAATCGAATATATCTATAATATTGTACGAAATAACTTGCGATTACATTATGTACGTTTGTTAAATATCATTAGCTAAAATTGATTACCAGACAGCAGTGGTTGAAGGGCTTCTTGAAATGCTGTTGCGAGTTACGTAAGCACTTTGACCGGGTTATATGATAAATCAATAACTAAAGAATCAACTAAAGTAGTTAAACGCTTCGTCAAGTGTTCGGATCTTGGTAGTGGACTTTTAACCGACTTCAAAAAAAGGAGGAGGTTCTCATTTCGACTGTTTCTTTTGTGTATATATTACGCGATGACACCGGCATTTGTGAACCGATTTCCACGATTATTGTTTTGTTGGAAAGAGGCTACCTCAGTATTTTTCCCATTTAAATCTGAAGAAAATATTCCACCTCTCAGGGTGGCAAAGTAGAAGATGAATCCGGCTTCGCGCATTTTCCGGTACCCGATTTCAATGAAATTTGGCAAATGGATGTAATTTCACGAACTTTTCAGGTCGATTTTTTTCAAGCCGCGTCATCACCATTTAGTCTTGGAGAATTGTGAACCTTCTTCAACATGTAGGTGTAATCACGCCGTTTTTCTTCACCGAACAGCTCGTAGAAACTTTCAAATTAAAATTTCGCATATAAATTCAGAAAATCTCAGAGGTGCGAGCCCGGAGAACAAACCATTGGGCTACCACGGTTTCAAAAAAAAAATATATTACTAATAAAAAGATATAATTTACCTTGATGACTTACTGAGTGAGTCAATTTCATCGATCCTTTATCAACACTTTTTGTAATAAACATAAATTTATTTTAATATAGCCTAATCTAAGTAAAACAAATGTAAATAAAGCTAAAGTAAGCATTAAGAAGGGAATCTAAATATACATTCTTCATAGTAAAGCTATACATTTTAATATTAAAACCTGATTGCGATGCCTAAACTAAGTAAATGTGTGCCTTTGTTTTAGGCATCTTTTTGGGCAAATTTCTTTATATTACAGCTTAAAAACAGTGCTTAGTTATACATTAATCGTTACCTATATAAAAATAATTGTGAAACAACTTCCCGCACGCAATCTGTTTCATTGTAAGGTTTACTCTTAAGCCACACTTTGACGGTCTTTTTACATTGTATTTTATTCATGGCGCAACAATGCAAAGTAGAATTTAATTTAAAGTATAGGAATGTACCAAGGAAGCAAAATAATCTATGCGAGTGTGCTGTGCGGAGTTGTTTACAAGATGAAAAGTTAAAGTAACGTAATCAAATGTATAGGGTCTCCTTTTTTAAAATTATTTGTTAGATAAACAGTTGCCGAATCGAGAGGACGTGGCATGGTCGGATTGGATAATCGAAAGGACAGAAGCTGATGACTTTAAAATAGCTCTGCGCTCTTCCCGGGCTTATTACGGTGGTCTTATGTGCACCACCCGGACGGACAGAGACTCAAGGCACAGGAGTAACGTAGTTTGAGCTCCTGGCTCCCAACCTTTTGCCTGTAATTGTTATAGTAGACAATAAACGACTTATATCTTTATTGTCGTCAAAAACTATCAACCCACTAAACATTAGTTTTACTACCTCTAATTAAAAATCCAACTAGAGACGCTCTCTACGACGCCTACCATGGCAAGGTACGTTATAAGTGGTTCTTTACATTAACGGCAACTGCTAAATGAGTTGGTAATTAGACCTGTTAAGGCCATAAGAAAATGCGACAGACTACACACTATTTGTCAAACACGAATTGCGGCTGGTTTGAATGGCATTGACCGACATACCTCTTGTTAGTTTAGCATTATTGATTATTTCAAAGTGAGTTATTTTTAAAATTTTACTGTAAGTAGGTCGGAGTGACAATGAATTGTTTAAAATAGAAATTTTCGTAGTTTACTGTTTATGAAGTTCCTTAGCATGAAGCATGTGAAGTAGAGGCGGAGAAATTCATTGCACGATATTTGAACATTTGCCTTTTAGAAATTATATTGTAAAATAAGCTCATGGTCCCCTGATGCATTTATTAGGGAACATTAAAGAGAAAAATTCAGAGAAATATCTCTAATAACAATCGAATGAAAATTTTAGAAGCAGTAGAGCTCCTTGTAAAAGAGTTCGTCCAGGGACTATTGTCACCTCACCTATTTCTGCTGCCAAGCAGTAATGTCAGCATTACTGTGTTCTTATTTTGAAGGGTAAGTGTAATGGTGAAATTACAGGCACATGGGACTTGTCAACTTATGTCTAAGGGTGCTGGGCGCAGTGACAGTGCCCCTCAGATCTTTGCGATTTAAAGCTCTGAGTGGCACTGCAACTGTTACGGACAGGCGTGTAGCTTACTATCATGCGCACGACTTGTTCGTGTCATCACTTGATATTACAAAAAAAAAGTATATGATTCCTAAAAGAAGTAGGTACAGTGAAAAATCTGGCTGTTGTCATGTGTAGTTAATGAAGTCAGTGGACTAAATGGAGGCTGAAATCATACTAAAGCTCGATCTACATTGCTGCGGAACGGAACGGAAGCGTCAATTTCGCCTCGCTGCGCGAGAAGACGCGCGAGGTTTCGCGAGCTTTCTCGCGAATGCGCCTTGAGGCTGTAGTATTACGTCTACGTTGGACGTCACACTGCGCCTGCCGTCGCGTTACTTGCTGTGGATTCACCAGGCTCCGAAAATTCCCGCTAGTGCGCGAGCAGTGAATTCGCAGGAAGAAGCGCGACTTGTTTTTTTGTTACACAATTGACGTAATGTTTATTTTGCTATGTACAATTTCGTTACAAAAATTCGCTTCCATTCCCTTCCGCCGCAATGTAAATTGAGCCTTATTGATTCAATAATATTGTGATAAAATTCAGTACTTAAAATTGTTGCTACAAATGTGCTAGATAAGCTCAGTGTATTATTATGTGTTTAATGCCATTTAGTTAAGTTCCACTTGAAAAGAGATCATCGTTTTTCAACGTGTAACTCTTATTTTTGGCTCGCTGACACGAGTGTTGTAAACTGAGGCGGCGCCGGCCCCTAATTGCAAAGCTGCGCGCGTGCAACAAAAGCTACAGATTTATGAGATACATGGAATTAGCTAATGATGTTATACGTTTATAGATTGATTAGTTTATGGTTTTAAATGTACATAGTATACGAAGTGGTTTTTAACACGTGTTAAGACAAAAATATGTTGTTAAAGAAGAAACAATTATTAATAGATAGTTTGTTATTTAATTAGGTTTCCCGTAAATTTCCTGGTTGGCCAAATAACGTATCCCTATATTGTATTTACGTTGGGAATAATGGCAATTTTTTTGGCAAAGTCTATGGCCGACCAGGGCCTTAATAAGCAGATGGAACCTGTTGGTACTTCGGAAAAGAAAGAGTGTATAAAAGTAAATTTTATCAAAAATAATATCACGGGACGAACAAGTTGTGCGCCTGATGGTAAGCTACACGCCTGTCCATAACAGTTGCAGTGCCGCTCAGAGCTTTAAATAGCAAAGATCTGAGGGGCATTGCCACTGCGTCTGTCACCCTAAGACATAACGTGACAAGTACTATGTGCTGTAATTTCACCAGCACCGTTACACTTCAAAACCGGAACGCAGTAATGCTATCATTACTGCTTGACGGCAGAAATAGGTAACGTGACAGTACTTCCCTGAAGAGTTCGTTCTTTCACAAGGAGCTCTTCTGCTACTAAATTTCTTTTTAGACTCAAGTCCGTGCTCCGATCACTCGTGCTCGACTAGGCTAGGACTCGTGAGTGTTTCAGGCCACCGAGCCGTACAAAATGAGTCGAGTTTATTAATGTAGACTCCCGGACTCGAGTTTTTTACAACACTATATCGTGGGAAGAAACCTGTAATTAGTGATAATCATTTTTTGAAGATGGTTCACATCCTTTTATTCAAAGGACGTATGGACATCCCAATCCACATTGGCTTCAACCTTCTCCTTTGATGATTGCATTGGGATGTAAACGGGGTTGATGATTTCACTATATCAACGGTCTACGTATTTTCGAATAATCAAAACAATCAGTCGTTAACGTTTGCTGTAAACACTTTCCTCGACTGCGCCAGCGCCGCTCTCTTTGCTCACAACTAAATTGGCCATTGTTCTTTTATAGTCCAGTGATGAAACAATGGGTAACAGGATTTCGTTAACTAATGCAAGGGTTTGTGAAATTACTCGACTATGGTATTTAGAAAATAGGCTTAGTATATTATAATAATATTATTTGATTTCATGTACACATCGAATGCCTGATGGACGTACAATACAATAAAAACAAAATCTATCATAACTAAACTAATTTTACGAGATCTGTCCCAAAAGTATCATAAAGTAATATAGTCCTGGGTCTATTAATCATAACCCGCTTGTGGCATTTAGTAGAAGTAGAGCTTAGGAAGTACCTTACCTATTTCTGTCGCCAAGCGGTAATGTCAGCATTACTGTGTCGGTGTTGAAGGGTGCTGGTCAAATTACAGGCTCATGGAACTTGTCAACTTATGTCTGAGGGTGACGGGCGCAATGACAGTGGCCCTGAGATCTTTGCGGTTTAAAGCTCTGAGTGGCACTGCAACTGTTATGGACAGGCGTGTAGTTTACTATTAGGCGCACGACTTGTACGTCCCGTCACGTGATATTAAAAAAAAACTTCAAATTGCCGTTGGAATCTCAGTTGCCGTAGGAATGTCAGTCATAAAATAAATAATTATTTTGTTTCCAGTTGCCTGATCGACTTAAAATTTGGTAAACCATGGAAATCCGATGACATTACGATAACATTTTAACTTGTCACTGATGTTTTGTGTAATAAAGGGAATGCGCGCTCTACTTATTTTTTTTATAAGTAAGAGAAAAAGAAAGGGAGCAGGAAGGCTGTAACAAAATACAATGATATACAAAACTGATACAATAGTAGTCCCTGTTCGGGCGCCAATGTGGCCTAGACTTAGCGAAAGTAAAAGAAGGGCCACATGAATTTATTAGATGTGTAAAATGAAAGAACAAAAGGTTGAACAATAGAAAATACTCTCTGGGGTGCAAGACCTGACTGAGAAGCCCTTCCCGTAAAACCAAGAGCTTGATAGGGAGGGGAAACAAAACTTATGTAGGAAGATATGGGACTGGTATCGACGAGTGGTTAGCTTACGAACCGGGGGTTAAAATGTTATGTCCTCACTAAGCTATAAAAGCGTTTAAACAGTATCTATAAAGCATCTCTTATATTTGCAGGGGCAAATTCGCATCTGTCCGCAAGATCCGCCACCTTGTTTCCGGAGAGGAGTATGCAGCCAAATTTATCCGCAAGCGGCGTCGTGCGGCGGACACCACGCGCGAAATTCATCACGAAGTCGCTGTGCTCGCACTCTGCGCAGGCTGCAAGCGAGTCGTGAGTCTACATGAGGTTTGTATCTTTCTTTATACTAACTTCTAAATTTTTTTATGATACTTAGTAACTGGAAAAACAAGTCGTGTGCCTGCTGGTAAGCGACACGCCTGTCTATAAAGCGCGAAACACCAGTGTGTTTTCAGTAAAACGGGTGCGGGTTGGACGGGTCGGGAGTGCGGCGGGTGTAATTCCGTATATTTATATGGTCGACTTGCACCCGTTCCGCGCCCGCGCGTGGTGTTTGGTCGTCCATATAAATACACGGAATGTCACCCGCCGCACTCCCGACCCGACACGTGCTCGACCCGCACCCGCTATCAGTGTGTTTTACGCTTAACAGTTGCAGTACCGCCCAGTGCGTTAAATAACAAAAATCCAAGGGTCACTGCCCGTTACCCTGAGACATAAGTTGACAAGTCCCATGTGCCTGTAATGTCATTAGCACCCTTACCCTTCAAAACCGAAACGTATAGTAATGCTCACATTACAGCTTAGTGGCAGAAATAGATAAGGTAGCAGTTCGTCCTTGGAGAAACTCTTTTACAAGGAACTCGCTGCTTCTATCCTAAGAAATCTTTGACCCCTGAATCTGTAAAGATGTTAAGCGTAAACAGATTTTTGTGTGTGGTGGTTAAACAGCAACTTTTTATACTGTACGAAAAAACCACACTTAAAACATATATATTGATTAAAATAATTTTAATCAATAGATATCGTATAATCGTGATCATGTACCCTGTAAAGAACCCGAAACGTTTAATTTTGATTGAATAAACAAACAAAAAGTTAAAGTGTAACAATCATAAATGGCTGGTCTTGAAATCCCAATACTGCGGAGAGTGTGCGAGTTAATTGCACGATTAAATTCCGCCTTCATATTTCCATTACCAGGGGAATGGACTGGGCTTCCATCCCTATGTTGTGGATATTTCAAAGATTCGCACAAAGCCATTCGCTTCCACATTTATGTAGCAAACGGCTATTTAATGGAATTCCCTGCCTGTTGTCTTGTTTCCTGAACTGTATAAGTAGGATCTTTTCAAAGGGTGAGGGTGAATAGGCAATAGCGGGCTTTACACGGATACACTAACAGCAATCGTGCGTAATTGAGCGCGCGTGTAAAGACGTTGGAAGGAAAAGATCGCGCGATTGCGCTCCAACTCCAACACGCGCCAGTTTCACGCGGTCTATCCTGCGCTATTAGCCTTTACACGGACGCTCTTTCCGTTGTAACGAAACGAACACGAGCAATCTCGCGCGAAAGAACGTTAGCTTAAAAAAATTCACACAGGTGCAGACTTTCCAACGCGCAATCCGGTACGCTCCTGATCACACACGACAGACTGTGTAAAGGGGCTATTGTTTAAGTGTGCGATGCTTCAACGTCGACCTCATTGTCACTTTAAGGTCGAATACGTACTTATTACACGAGGGCTAATCCATCCTAATCTTTTTCCAGGTATACGAAACCCGGTCAGAAGTAGCAATAGTGCTGGAACTCTGCACTGGCGGAGAACTACAGCACGTTCTCGACGAAGAGGAGCGTCTAACTGAAGGCGAAACCCGCAGAGCTCTTCACCACGTTCTCGAGGGCTTAGCACACTTGCACGCAAGACGCGTGGCCCACCTGGACCTAAAGCCACAGAACCTGTTGCTCTCTGCTGGTGGAGAAGAGCTCCTGATCTGCGATTTTGGAATCAGCCGCGCTATACAGCCTGGTGCTCACGTGCGAGAGATTCTTGGCACCAGAGACTATGTTGGTGAGTTGGTCTGGTCATTATTTCACTTTCTTAACACGGTTTTTTTTTAGAGCATTAAAGTAGTCAATTGCGGTAATGTTATACAAAAGTTATGCAATTAATTTTCATATTTGTATTTAAATTCATTTATTCTCAGACCAAGTAGTCAATAAATATGACGTAATTTAGTAGAAACAAGGAGAACAATTGTAATAAATTAAATTACATTGTTACGTAATTTAATGTATCATTGTTATATATAAATATCCACATGAGACGTAAACGATTTTTATGAGATCTATTCAAAAGCAAATTATGATCCGATCTGTGAATCGATTCAAAGCAAAAAATCGTGCATCCATAATTGTTAGTCGTTGTGATGAATGCCATGAAACGTCAGGCTTTTGAAGTTACAAGCACAGTTTTTACAAAAGTTATTTTTATTTTAAAAACATATATTATGAAGAAAATACGAAGAAAGAAATAGTGACAAAAAAAATTACAACTATATTCCTTATTTTAAACCAAATTACAAATGACTTTATCCTAAATGGTAACCTATCACAAACTCGAATTATTTTTTTCCGAAATAACGTTCGTTCGAATTTTCATTACCCCAAAAACCGAATTATAACGGAACCGTTATTCTTTCAGGATATGTATGACGTTTATCGTAAAGTCACAATTAGGTTCGGTTATGTTAGGTTAAGTTAGGTTTAAAAGAAAAAACATTTTCCTCTCAAAATTGCTTTCGAGGTTATGAACATTCGAACAAACGTTATTTCTGGATAATGGTATTTCGGACTTCTCATAGGTAACTCCTGAAAATTCCTCTAATTACGAATTCAAAATTTTTGTTCGAAGTGACACTAATGTGGTTTAAGTGAAAGTGAAAACATAAATATTGACTCCCGCCGCTTAAAGGACTATTTAAAAAACCCAAACAAGTGAACTAAGTTATTTAAAAGAAAGGGAAGACATAATGTATTAGAACCACCATGGAAAATATTTATTGAGGATCTCGATAATTAAACGATATCACAAAGTACTTGTATCCAAGCCAAAACTCTTGAGACTTAACTGCCATTGCAACTAGATTTTAACAGAATGACAAATATTATCATATTTGCAATATAACTTCAGTGAAGTCTTCACGGAATTACAATAGTTAAAAGGGAGCGTAGGGCGCTAGTAGTGAGGGGCAACATGTTGGCTCGTAGGTTTGCTAGGTGTACTGACGACGTCAAACTTATGTTGTTCAAGGCGTATTGTCAGTCATTTTATACATGTAGCCTATGGGTCAATTACACCCAAAAAGCTCTAAGCTCCCTCCGTGTGTTGTATAATAATTTATTCAGGATGCTGTTGAAGCTGCCTTTGCTGCTGATTTTGAAGTGCATGGGGAATGTTCGCCGTGACTCGCTTAAATGGCTTTTCAGCTATCATGCGAAAAAGGGCGGCTTCTTTGTTGCGCAGGATTCGGGGCGGCGATAACAGCCTCCTGAGTATAATTGCAAACCGTGTACAGGTTGCTTCCTAGATCACTGGTCTAGGATGCACATTGGTTTTGTGGCCTATAATAATAAATTGTAAAATAAGCTATTTGTAATACTAACCCTATTTTTAAGTGTTTTGCTACTAACCCTTATGGACTTAGTCCGAAATAAAGAAATTTATTATTATTATTAATAATAATAATCAGTGGTTTCAAGAAAATGCAAGACAAAGCAGACCAGGCCCTGTTCATTTGATAAACTTCTCAAGCCCATAATCTTCCTACCAAACAGAGCATATTAACGTCGTATTATGTAATGCAAACCTACAATTAGGTGGCACGTTGGCATACGCATGCGTAATTCTTCACACTCCAACAGGAATGACATAATACCATTTCATCTTTATTTACATGTTATGTAGTAACGTAAATGGAACACGAATATGTCGAATCATAAAGATTTATGGTATATGTAACATCTATTTCGTAAATCACTAGAACAAGATGTTATTTAATCATTTTTCTACTCATGTACTTTTAATCTGGCAATTATAATTTCATAAACCATATCACAAAGGCGTTCTTTTTAGTCAAAATGAAAATTCTATTGTCTATGGTACTTGCCAAATAATTGAAATTTTTTTTAAGTATTATTTTTGTATACCATCGAGTACGTAACCAGAAATAGAGAAAAGACAGACGAAATAATGGCCATCCATCCTTGGCAACTCATCAATTAAATGGGCCTTAATATCACTTTTAAATATCAACTCTCGTTTGCGCTGAAATCACAAATTAGAAAACAGAAATAGTATAGCGCCAACAATTGACCTGTTTGTACGTCTCCGTATATTCCTAAAAACATTCTGTATTTATTGTAATAAAGATAATATCTCTAACAATGCCGTGCTGTTCTACTCGGTGGTGTGGAAAAAACAGCAAAACATCTAATTACAAAACAAACGGAATCACATTTCACCGGTAATTAAATATGTAATTTTGCAATTTTCGGCCTTTATAGCAAAGCTCAAGTTAAACTAGTCGACATGAAGTGAAACAATTGACGACACCCGTCAATTGTTTAGAATTCGGACTGGCCAATCAGAGCGCAGTTGTCACAGTAATGATTTGGCAGAAGAGTTTTCAAATAAATCAAATAACATTTCGTCTCTATTTCTGGTTATATACTCGATGCACAGAACTATAATGAGTTTCAAAAAAAGAACAGCGTATTTCTGCTAGTTAAAAAGTCACATATGATGCAACTTAAACGTTCTACTGCCTCCTGTTTGGTTAAATTGGCCTAAAGATCTTGCAACCAGGCCATTAACCTTTATAAATCTATCTCTTTGGTTTTTGTTTTTATTTGAGTCGATTGTCATGTTTTGGATTTTAAAGCAAAACATTTAAGTGTACAGTCATTGTTAAGAAATCTAAGTGAGTCACCATACTTATTACGCGTTGAACCTGAAAACCTATAACCACATGCAATAGGCACGAAAAAGACACTCGGATTGCTGACGCGCAACGCACGTCATCTTTTTTTCGGTCTTATAAGACGGACATGATTTTTTTTCTGACTGGCATAATACGAGTTCGTGTCGATACATGTGACGATTCACTAAGATGCGCTTTAATTTGTTTTAAAAGTTGACCTTTGAAACGAGGTTAAATTAATTTTCGTTTTGTTTTACAGCACCAGAAATTCTATCCTACGAGCCTCTCTCCTTGGCCGCAGACATCTGGTCGGTGGGAGTTTTGGCGTACGTTCTCCTCAGCGGTTACTCGCCTTTCGCGGGGAATACCAAACAGGAGACCTACCTGAACATCGCGCAGTGTCAACTCTCCTTCCCTAAAAATATGTTCCGTGGCGTAACGCAGCAGGCGATTGACTTTATTAAGGAGACACTTGTCGTTGACCCCAAGTGAGTATTCAATAGTTTTTTTTATATTTATGGTTCACGTTTGTCCACATTATCACCTATAGTTGTCACCAAATAAGAGGCCAAATTTGTCAGTTACAGCAGACGATAGTATGAAACTGTGAATACAATCAACGAAACAATAAACATACGTCGAATAAACATCGTCCTACACTAGTGAAACCCTTTGTCGCGGGTGCCATGGACACATAGACAACCACAAATTATACCCAATTTCACGAGAGGAATAAATGTAGACCATACAAATATTTCTCCCGGCACGGGAATCGAACCTGGGACCTCTGCGTGGCAGTCCGGCGTGGTAACCGTTCCGCCACGGAGGCAGGCAAACAATTATTAACTTATTGAGTTAAAAAAAATACATAAATTTTATTGAAACATTATATAATACTCAACTGCCGAACTGCAAAAAATATATTAAGATTAAGCTGAGAGATAAAAAATATCTACTCCATTACAGATTCTTTTCACATAAAAATAAAATAAAAATCCTTTATTTATCCTTTATTATCCATAGGATCTTATTTATGGACTAAATAAAGTCCTTCAAGTTTGACTATTTGTGTAATTGATTTGATATAAAAATTACATTAATTTATTATACATAACAATAACTTACAATTAGTTATGACATGTATGAATAATAACTCTATTAATATTATTAGAATTATACAATTTCTAGAATGTAATAAAATTAAAGATTTGCATGCAGATTTTGGTAAAGTATAAAAACTATACTTATGCACCACCTTTTGTAAACCATACTTCAGGCAAATAAATATTATTCATTCTTTTTTTTATAATATCATGTGACGGGACGAATAGGTTGTGCGCCTGGAGGTAACTACACCTGCTACGCCTGTCCATAACAGTTGCAGTGCTACTCAGAGCTTTAAATCGCAGAGATCTGAAGGGCACTACCACTGCGCTCGTCACCTTGAGATGCATTCATTCACCAATTCATTCATTCGTTGCAATTTCAGGGGCCGTCTTACAGTGGAAGAGTGCCTGGAGCACCCCTGGTTAAAAGACGTGACTGATGTACCACGCGCCATCGTGGGAGCGGGCTTTGATACAACCGAGGTAGCCAGCGACGAAGACACACAAGATACCGTCAACGGTCACGGCGAATCCAATAGACATGACCGCAATGGATATGACTGCAATGGACACAGTGATCACAATGGTCACGGTGACCATCATGGACACGGTGACCATAATGGACATAATGGGATGAACGGTTATGGAGTTAATGGACATGGAAATGGAGTTAATGGTGTTACTGAATGCAATGGAACTAATGGGGATTCTCTCGAGGAGGATAAAGGTGAGGCTATCAGTGCAACTAACAGTAGTGTAACCCACATTCCATTTTTTTTTCTACAATTTTTCCTTAAATGATACTAAAGTACGTAATTCGACTCTTCCGTAGAACAAAATCGTATGTGCAAGACTGCTTATTCTCAGGACACTGTACATTTCTATCGTTGTTCTTCGCCGTGAATATCAGATCGACTGTTGTTCGATTTTGTATTTCCGAAACGAAATAACATATACAAATTCTGAATACACCTATAGATAGATCTTAGTTTGAATAACGAGATAAGGTATTTATCCTCTTTTCGCTATACATATAATCACATCGGACTCTGTTCTTCGGATGAGTCGAATTATTCTATATTTGGATGTTATTTTTATATTTCATAAAATATATATTTTTGTATACATGAATTCTAGGGTCGGCAGACTAAAGTACATAAGTCAAAATCCAACATCATTCATTTAAATTAATATATCTACCGGCTAAACCACATAAGTCAAATTCATTTGTTACTTCATAAATTTGTAACTTTATTCCAGAGGCGTCTTTTTCAAATTTTTCATTCTCTTCACATCTTCCAACACTATAAACAACACAAAAAATGTGTAGTTATGTATTAACAAATGAAGCACTTTTTTTATTTATGTGCTTTAGTCCGCCGACCCTAGAATTAATAATTTGTGTGTATTATATTGTGCGTAGTATGTGTGCGCGTGTACAAATATAAAACAACATTGTGTACTTTAAAGTCGTATCTTTTATAAGATTAGTTACACACGGCGACGTTTATTGCGTTCGTGATACGCGCGATTGCATCGCTACACCTGCGATTTATAGGTGTGTAAAGGTAAATGATTAGCGATTGCATCGCGATTGCATCGCTGCTAAAAATCGCCATGTGTAACAGTTCTTAAAACGGAGTAAAATGTCATTTGCAGGGTTACCAGTTTTAATAAAATTTTAAACAGCCATATATTGTTGTCGACAGTTTTATCGATAGATTGTGAAATAAAATAGCATTTTGCCAAAAATGTATCATTTGTGAATGTTACGACGTTCTTTATTCCTGTTTTGACAGGTGGCCTTCTAGTAATTTTTTATTTATTTATATACAGTTTAATAAGGTCTTTGATATTGAATTAAGATGAAATACGATTTAAAAATATGTCTCCCCATTGTATTTTTATATACAAATACTTCTGAATGTAGTGTATTTATGTATGTACTTACAAAAACTGATTATTCAAATGAACCTGTTTTTTTTTTTTTTTTTTTTTTTTTGTAGACAGGGCCGAGCAATTAATAATAATAATGTTTATTTATAAATCACACCCAATAAATTGATTGCAATATTTTTATAAGTCGCAGTTATACAATCACAAGATTATCCTGCCTTCTAAATTCGGGGATCACGTATCTAGGAGGCAGAATGAAAGTTGGGCAAATAATGAGTCATGATGATTCAAATGAAACAAGTTTGGCTATTAATTGCATAAGCGTTAAACAACATTCAGTAGATGGTCGATAGAATATTTGTCGATTACAATCATTAGCTGCTTGCAATCGGGCAACACTTTTGCGCAAACAACTGCCTTTTTACTCCATCTTCCAAAAGACATTCTATACTACCATGATTTTCATATATACCTAGGATACGATTTGCTTACAATTAGTAATTTAATTTCAATTACAAACATTTTTGGCAAAATTTTACCTTCTTTCAAAATGTATCGATATAACTGTCGACAACATTACACCACTTTTTTTTTTACCACTAATTTTACGATAACTGGCAACCCTGCCAATGTCATTTTACCCCGTCTTCAAAAAAGACAGATAGTGGAGTATTTTTACCAAAAAAAAAACAAATTCAAATCATGGTAGTAAAACATTATGACATTCAATGAATAAATAAGTACGTAACGTACGTAAGTACTTATTTATTCATAGAAGTTGCATTTTTATCTCGAATATGGAATCGACGTTGCTGATGTGACAACGTCCATCACCGTTAAATATATCTTGTTTGATTCTGCCTTTAATGGTATGTTTTTTATAATACTAAGTGACCGGATGAACAATTCGTGCGCCTGGTGGTAAACGACGCGCCTGTCCTGGCAGTGTTCCTCAGAGCTTTAAATCACATAGATCTGAGGAACACTGCCACTGCCTGAGACGTAAATTGACAAGTCTCATGTGCCTGTAATTTCACCAGCACCTAGGGGTACCCCTACCCTTTGTGAGAATTCACATTATTGCTTTGCGGCAGAAATAGGTAAGGTGGCAGTACTTTCCTGGACAAACTCTTTCACAAGGAGCTCTACTGCTACTAAATGGGTGGATGTCATTTTAACATTAACTGCCCCCGTGGCCGAACGGTTACCATCCTGGACTGCCACGCAGAGGTCCCGGGTCGGGAGAAATATTTGTATGGCCTACATTTATTCCTCCCGTGAGTTTGGGTGTAATTTGTGGTAATCTACCCATGTGTGTGTCCATGGCAACCGCGATACAGGGTTTCCCTTGTCCGGGGCTATGAGTGTGTGAGTTATTATTATTTTACATGGTCAATTTCATGTATTACAGAGTCTACCGTTGCCTGGTCGTCTTCTCCCACCTGCTGTGAACTACGCGAAGAGTGCGAGGAACGCGACAACCCTTTGAAGCATGCGCATGCGCGTGACGTGTCGCCACCCTTCCCTGATGCACCCTCTACACCTAAGGTATGTGAATTTATCATGGTATAATTAATGTATAGTGGCAGACAACCACACCAAGTACAAGTGCCTCTATCACGAGTTTACCGTGACAGTGGTCGCTAGCGACCGCGTAAATTACTTCACAGTTTTATGTGGCAAACAAAGCTTGGCAGTGGGTTAAAACCCAATAAACCCGTCCGGGTTTTAATCGGAATTTTGCCAAAGCACCGGGTTTTAATCCATTGCTGCCCAAAATCATTGGCTGGAACGACGAATACGTAATTTGGTATAATTCCATGTTTGTTATAAAGTTGTAAAAAAATCTTTTTAAGAGAGGCAATTTCTCAGAATACTTGCTTTACAATCCTGTGGATTCTCACTACCAAGGATGGATTTTTACGAAATTCGATTGAAGTGCGATCTAACGATTTTTTGTATCGATTTTCAAGCAAACCAATTCAATAGAAAAGGCGAATCGAATCGCCTACATTAGAAAGCAATAAATATTTTGTAATATTGAATTTGAACAAAACTCGGTTTGTAATAAATATTTAGTAGTAAATAGTTCTTGCCCTCGATTTTGAGTATTAATCCGAATTAAATCTGGTATTACCGGATTGGCAAATTATACAGCGCTTACAAGAAGAAACAACATTTTGTATACAAACATTTCACGCAATCACTAGCGATAAAAGTCACCGTAATCTCATGGTAAAGGCACTGGTCTCAAACTAGTCAATTCCCGGTGTTATAAACACTGGAGTAACGAAATTCACACCTTGCACTATCCCTAGAATTTAGAAACGCTTGTTACCTAAATTGTTTCTACCGGGTGTTGAATTTTACTCGGTCCAAAAATGTTTTTATACGTTGCAAGAGTTTCGCAAGAGCACAGACCATAAATAATATTAATAAATAAGACGACCTATATTTAAAAAACGATGTAATAGGTATTAGAAGAATGCATAATTAATATTTTTAATTTTGATACTATCCTAACTTATATTGATATAATTAAATTTTTATTGAATTGTTATTCAATTATTTTTTGTGAAATTACTCCACTAGTTTGTTATAATTATTAATACAAAGATCGAACACTCAGAAAAAATTCCTTCGATCCGGTCGGATTCGAACCGACGTCTTCTTGCATACCGTG
>NW_020654810.1:3896187-3992023 GCF_003589595.1 Hyposmocoma kahamanoa | reverse complement strand
CAGTGTGACCGACAGGTGTCCCGCAAGTCGCATCCCCACCCACCGTCCGTGCTAGCGCTGTGCAAGAAGTTCCAGCCGGACTACGAGAAGCCGGCCGTGGCCAGCGCCGCCAAGCTGGCGGCGGGCGATGCCTCTTCGTCGGGCTGCCTGCGCGTGCGCGGCTCCCGACCGCCGCGCCCGCCGCCCGACCGCGCCGTACTCTGCTAGCGACTCTGAATGCTCTGCTGTACACTAATGTACACCACTACCGAAGGTATTTATTTTATCCCCTATTTAGAATAGTCCGTTGCAGTCAGTGAAGATCGCGAGTGGGTGTATAATTTTAGAGCAGTCAATTATATCTTCTAACTTTTTATAATTTTTTTTAAATATTTTTTTTGAGATATTATAATAACGCACACACTCGACATAGCACTAGGGAAACCCTGTGTCGCGGGTGCCATGGACACACAAATAGACAATTACAAATTGCACCCTAACTCACGAGACAAATAAATGTAGGCCATACAAATATTTCTCCCGGCCCGGGAATCGAACCTGGGACCTCTGCATGGCAGTCCGGCATGGTAACCGTTCGGCCCCGTGGCCGAACGGTTACCATGCGGTAACTGCCTCCGTAGGCAGTTAGAAGAATCCGGTTGCTATTTAAAATATGACATTTACGAGACGACAAAAACTTTATATTAAAATAGCTTCTGCGTGCTTGGATGAGAAAAATCCATGTTAGAGACCCGTTTAGCTTTAGCAGGTTGTCTCAATGTATGATATTTGATTTATTTACAAAGAGTAACCCCTGGAGTTTCTTAGTAAAGTACATTCGATCGTGTAATGAGTTAGCACATTCTTTAGACAATGTACTTAGGTATAATATCGTATGTTTTTTATAATTAATTCATTGTAACTACTTAAACCGTTTGATCTACCAAAACAAATTGTAATAATTATAATAATATAATTATTTATTCAGACAATACTCAAAGTATTTATTGTCTTCATATGGTACATAAGGTCTCAAAGTTTAAATAATGTTACACATATGAGTCCTGTCTTAGGGATAACAACAAGAGCAGAGGCAGGCCGAGGCTTAGATTAGTTATTTTGATTGTTCAATATCAATATATGTATAATAAAAGTATGTCACTTAGAACACTCCGATTAAATTACAATAATATAGATATATTATATAATTCAAGATTTATTTATTATGTATTACTTTAATTATTAAAATTTATTACAATATTATTATATTTTGTCATTAAAGTATGGTATGGTCCAATAGTGTTAGTATCTTACAAACTAACATAAAAATATATTGTCATACTGCTTAAACTCTACCGCTCATTCGTAAGGCAGATTCCTCTGAGAAGAACGAGCAAGAAACTCTAGGGGTTGCTCTTTGTAAATATACATTTGAATACATTTGTCATTACAATATTCAATTTAAACATCTTAGATGGACCTAACCTTTAGTATAAAGTTTGTTTCACTATAGTTTTAAACCTCGTAAATGGCAAGTTTTAAATATCAATCGGAATCTTATCATAGAAGCGTATACATGAATTTGAGATTATATGAAGACAATTGTAAAGAACAGCTAGTTTATTTTTATTCCTCGTATTAACGTTACGTCTGTCACTATTTTTCATAAAAAACATTAATATAATTCTTAACATAAATAGCATATTGATAAAATGTATTGTGACGTTAGTGTAAGAATGATAATGAAGTTTTACAAGAAAACTGGTGTATTCAATAGGTACTTTGCTTAAACCAGTGATTATTTTCATATCAACAGAACTAAATAGAACATGTCGACGCCTCCTACGTAAAGTATCGTATGTCGAAATTGCCAAGTTTACAGGGGAGCGTTTTAAAGTTCTCCGTTTCATTCGGCAAAGCTTGTTACTCACATAGAGTGATCATCTAATAGATCATCTAGCCGATATCTAGGATTTTATGATACTCAACGTGTGTAACGAGATTTGCCGAACAAAAGTGAGAAATCTAAAGTCACATGTTATGCTTATTTCAGTGAATTCAGAACTTTCAAAGGCTCCCCTGTAAACTTGGCAATTTTGACATACGATACTTTACGTCTTAGGGGTCTATGTATAAGTGTGTGATATACATTTTACAAATGATTTTAATTTTGTTTGTAAAAAAATATGTTCTGAAATAAAGCCAGTGTCATAATTCCAGCTGAGGTAGTATTAACTCTTAAGCAATGTATGTGACATTTTGTTTACATTTCAGGTAGTCGGCCGCTGCCGCAACCGCAGCCGCAGCCAACCATCATGTAAATAAGTAGCCTAAGTTAGTTCTGTACACGAGTTGTATTATATTACAGTAGGGCCCCGATTACGCGAACTTGCCACTACTTAACTAGTGAGATACATTATCACGGCTTCATATGAAATGTAGCAACAAAAGTCATCTTAATAATTTAGTCTGGATTTTCATTTATTCTAACACTGTAGTTCAGATTTGTATTAAGGCGGTATTGTATGATTTTTTTTGTGAGGCCTCTGACGTCATTTCGACGGTAGTTCGTAGAGTAATCGTCGTCCTACGGCGATGGTACAAAAAGCATAATTATACGAACACCCGATGGCTTGTAAATTGTGTTCTAAGATTTTATCGTAAGCATCTGCCGTTCGTGGCGCCGCCATAGTTGTAAATAATCTATGCTGACGTCTTTTAGGACATTCGATATTTGCCGGTGGAAAGCGAAGAAGCGTTTAGTTTTCAATTACTCATTTAACGTCCATATATAATAAACACAGATCGGAAAAAACAGATTATATTTACCCAAACTTCATGTAATACATGTATAGAGTGCATAACACCTCAATCTGAAATCTCCGAATTATTAAAAATTACTATAAATTACAAAATTTCTCAATACATTACCGCAGTAAAATAACTACACTTATGGACATATTTAGAGGAACGCAAAACAAAAAAGTTATAACAATGAAAAAAGAACGATTGAAGTCGGTTTCGAATTGACACCCGAAGACGATTGATCGTCTTTTTTGTCGATCGTTATATGTGGCCATTACTTCATAGCGTACCCCTCCTGGAAGAATGGCATAAG
Organism: Hyposmocoma kahamanoa; assembly: GCF_003589595.1. Lineage (NCBI taxonomy): Eukaryota > Metazoa > Arthropoda > Insecta > Lepidoptera > Cosmopterigidae > Hyposmocoma > Hyposmocoma kahamanoa. Next base: position 3,988,926 of record NW_020654810.1, on the reverse strand, counting down.
TGGAGTTAAGTCAAACATGTTTACTGCTCCATTAGATACAGAAAAATATAACCCACATCCTCTCCAATTTTTGTAATGCTACACATACACAATATTAGTCGATAGAGTTACAAGAATTGGAGAGGATGTGTGTTATATTTTTCTGTATCTAATAAAGCAATAAACGTTTTTGACGTAACTCCACTATGCCATTCTTTCATGAGGGGTGTGATATGAAACTTGTTATCGTAATAAAACCGTTTTGTTGGCGTTTCTCTAAGTATGTCCATGAGTGTAGTTACACATTAAAAGTATAGAATAAAATGCAGTATTTGTGTATTATCCAATTTATATGGATATACTTCCATGAGGTAAAGGTAAATGTACTCTGCAAATTCAACTACAGAGTCCATAATAATGCTGGTGATGTCAGTTTGTCTATAAAAAAAAAGTGTTTCTTAATATCCGTAAACGGATATCGGATAGATAAAAATTTTATTAGTGCATAGAAGAGTATTGTTTTAATTGATAAGGTTTTTTTAAGAATTGCCAGTGAACGTTTTTTAAAATACGTAAATATCGGAGAGAATGTCCCGTGTCGCTGTATCAGGTCCATTTATTAGGTGGATTTATCTGCGAACGGCGACGTCCAGCGCATATACTTACCTAGATAATAAAATTTGTTAATAATGTCCCGTTAGCGACATTGTTTTTTTAGCGTAAGTGTTTAGATGATTCTAACAGAGTATTGTATTTGTGGGACAGTAGCCTCATACTGCCGGCGTGATGCCCCAAGCGTGGGACCAAAATTCGTTAGTCGCATATCGAAAGTAGATTTTATCTATGAAATTTTTATCACTACAAGTGACAAGTTGACTTAGATAGACGATTTTTGAAAGTCGAGCTCAAATTTTGCGACTTAACTTCGTTTGTAAAAAGATGAATTGTGCCTTCGCGCTGGTTCGTAATTATTTTCTCCATACTTGTGAAATGATTTCCATTTTGTTTATTGTGTAATTATATGTATTTTTTTTTGTTCGTACCCGAAGACATCATTTCTAACACATGAACGATTTATACCTTGTGAGAGCTGTTGTGATCCGTAACTCATTTGTAAAAATAAATTATTGTGATACAACCATTGTTTGATTGAGAAACCTTGTGATTGTTAACCCAAATACACTTCCATAATTACTGTTTCACACGATCGCTTCTTATATTACCGTTGTCACCACCAATCCAGTTCCCACCAGTGTTGGGCATTAATAAAAAAAAAACAGAAATCAGTTATTTAATTGACTAAAAAATTAATTGAAATTAATTTAATTGCAATTAACATCAATTGCAAATTAAACCATTAATTGATGTACGTTAATTGTAATTCGCAATTAAAACACTAACTATTAAACAATAAAATTAACTATTAAAACAAAAAGTACCGAAAAAAAGCATTAAGAGTATACTATTAGATGAAATCGAAGTCCGAGAATGAATACGAAGGCGATAGATACCATTTAAAAAAAAAAGTTTTAGGAATAGTGCAATACGCCTTTAGTGTCGTTCGCAGCAGTTGAACAGCTTTTTTCTTTTGCAACAATAACAAATCTGCCGAAGAACCACAAATTGTCCAACAGTACTTATGTTTGAAAAGAGAGTTGTATTAAAATGCAATCTCCACTATTATTAGGGACAAGCAATCTGTAATAGTAATAACGTTTCCAATCACGTCTAATTAAAATTTTTGATGATAAATATTAGTCTTTTAATTACTACATACAATACATATATATTTATTTCAATACCCACTTCAATAATACATTTGTTCTGAATGACGCCATTCCACGCCCAATAAATACATATATCATAATTGTCAGTTTTAATTGTTAATTTTTAATCAAAAACATTGTATAGATTGAAAATTGATTAGATGTCAATTGTAGATATACACGATTAACAATTGGTTAATCCTTAGTTGCGATATCAGCAATTAACAATTCGACCCCTCCGACGTAAAGTATCGTATGTCGAAATTGCCAAGTTTACAGGGAAGCGTTTTAAAGTTCTGAATTCACTGAAACGAACATAACACGTGACTTTAGCATTTCTCAGTTTTATTCGGCAACGCTCATTACTCACATAGAGTATTATAAAATCCTAGATATCGGTTAAATGATCTATGGTGATCACTCTTTCAGTGAAGTAGGAGGGGTCGAATTAATTAATTGTCAATGCCTCAACAATTAAATTTTGCTCAACACTGCTCCCATGGCCTATGATTGCACGGGCGACGTTTTGTACGGGCGTGCTCGGACCACGGGCCTATACATGCTAGCCCGTGCCGGATCGGGCCATGAATTCGCACCCCTCATGGAAGAATGGCATAAGTGAAGTATACATATAGATACAGAAAAATATAACCCACCCCCTCTCCAATTCTTGTAACTCGAAGTAATATTATAGCATACAATTTCGTTACTAAAATTTGCTTTTTCGCTTTGATTCAGTTCTGCGGCAAGTGGTAGTGGGTTTTTTTTATAACATAAAGTGACGGGACGAACAAGTCATGCGCCTGATGGTAAGCTTCACGCCTGTCCATAACAGTTAACAGTGCCACTCAGAGCTTTAAATTGCAAAGATCTGATCATCACCATCATCATCATCACTGCCACTACGCCCGTCACCCTAAGACATAACTTGACAAGTCCCATGTGCCTGTGTGCAGCACCCTTACCCTTCAAAACCGGAACACAGTAATGCTGACATTACTACTTAGCGGCAGAAATAGGTAAGGTGGCAGTACTACCTTGGACGATCTCTTTCACAAGCTCTACTGCTACTAAACTACTGGATGGGGCACGTTGGTCGCAGAACAGCTTGTTACCTTCGATTCTTAGAAGTACCGAATCCGAGAAAATGACGATCCGGAATCTAACAGGTGTCCGAAGAGTCATTTTATCTCTAGGTGTCGAAGCGATATTCGTACTTTCTTGGATTTTTATCGGACAGCGCACAAGCGACATCCGAAACGGGTCCGAGTTTTCTAGATTTGTGTAGTCTCGTATTCAGAACGAATACGAAGCAGATACAGTGCGCAAAAGCGCTTAGAATTCACGAATGACAACCAAATACCGAAAGGCGCAGCGTGCGCAGAACATCCACAAACCGATGGCCTGGTAAATGTTGCTGGATTCCGCTAAAAGCTTGCGGCGCGGGAGCGCCGGTTGTGGCGATCTTTGGGAGAGCAAACGACGTCGATGTCAAGGAATCAACCTACCAAATGCCTTATTTTTTATGAAATCTTGTTTCATAAAAATAAAAAAATAATATCAGAAATGATGTCAATAGTAGGCCAGCAGGTTGTTATCTACAGCCTCACATTTAACTACTTTTCCGAAAAATTTTAAATGGTGAAAAATTGAAAAAATATAATTTAGAAGGCTCAATTTATGTTCTACGTTAAGAAATATCTTTCAAGTTTTATTTAGTGTGAATTAGAAATTAAACTTGTATAGATAAAAGCCACTTATAGAAAAAATGAGATTTAAATGACCGCTTGTTGTGGCTCCATCGTTTTCGTTCAGTAACTTCCACTTTTGAGAGGTGTCAATGTGAAATATAGGAAAATCTTAGAAGACGGAAAAATAGAGGAAAAATATCCAGATTACTTTCCTGAAAATATGCTTTGAAAAATATTACGGAAATTTTTCCATGACCCAACACTAGGTTTAACACAAATAAAACAAAAAATAGCATTGATAAATCATTTATTTTTGCTATAAAACAGTCTTATAGTGCATTTAACAATATGGAGCTACCTCCAAGAGTATTACTATCACTCTTTATTGGCACTAGACTACAACTTACATGTTAAAAATTTATTAAATACATTTTGGCAGTATTCAGTTTCAATTTCACTTCACAGTCTGTTTATAAAAGCAATTATTATCCAGGTATTTCAGAGGTACAGTTGAACGCTTATGGTTCTGGGAGAATACCAGCACCATCGGCAACAGCGGCATTGATGCTGACGCAGTGCCATTTCATTACCATGACTTTTTTATACAGGGTGGCTCATTTACAGTGGTCCAAAAACAACAACACAACAATGAAAGTTCTCTGTATCAGTACATTACATGTGTACATTATGGCTATTAGAGATTAACGTGGTAATAATTAAGGTAAATGTGAGTTGAAGTCATGTTTTTTTTGAGAAATTAAGTTAAAATTGTTCAAATAACGATTATGATACAAATTGTCAATTTTGATTTTTAGAGACTCGGTGCACGTCATGTATGAAGCAAAAACACTACAAGTTAAGATAGTTTTTTAGGCCATTTTCAAGTTCTGATTGTACACTTGTAGTCAGGATTTTTTTGAAAATTTAACATGTTCGTGATCAAATAAAAAATCGTACTATAGATAGACCAAACTTCAAAGTTATTCGGATAGTGCAGTAGTTGACGATTACATTATTATACTATATCATTTTAATCTTACCAGACTTTATAATTTTCTCGCTCATCAATTCCCCCTTCCAATACTGCAGCAAAAAATTATCTTAACAGGTTAAATACTTAGAAAGTGTAATTTCCATGAAAATACATTCCGTACATGACGATAACAGAATGTCGTAAAGTAGTTAATCGATTAAAAATATACTAAAAAAAATCAAATGTTTTTATTTCAAGAAACAATCTTTACAATTGTAGTACCTCGAGAATCCCTTTTAAGTAATATTACTATACTTTAAACGTTTACTGTAAACGTAGATTTTAGGTTAATTTTTAAGTGATGTTTTTACCAAAGTTATGGACTATCCACACGTATCAGGGCCGTGCCCGGGACGTGGACGGGGCGTGCTAGTTTGTATGAACTACGGGCCCGTCCCGGACACGGATATGTGTGAAAGAGTGCATACAAAATATACGCAGCGATATTTTTTTAGCCCCTGATGGAGCACGGCCCGTCCACGTCCCGGTCACGGCCCGGATATGTGTGGATAGTCCTTTAAAGGCGCCTTCAAAATAGACACATATAGAAACGTTACAGCCGCGCCACTTCTAATTTTTCATACAATATTATTTCGAAGCGCAGTTTGCAGCGTTACACACGCGCGTCGCTTTTGCAATCAGTATTAATGAACTAAAAATGACTACAACGCATAATTTAAGGGAGCTCGTGTGGTTTCTCGTAATTTGATATATAATTTTGATTTAAAAATACTATGGCTTTTATAAACAGACTAATAGATCTTACAAAAAAATGAATGATTTATGAATTTCATTCAAACAGAACAAAGTAATATCGAATTAGAAATCAAAGAAAGTTTACTATATCAACCAATCAAAAACTTTGTGCTGACGACAACTTGAGACTTTATCATGCTGAAGAATTTCAAAGAGTAATTTCTTTACTCTGACAACTGCAATTTCTAGGCTCAATTTACATTGCCGCGGAATGGAATTTTTTAACTATGGCATAATGAACTTTACGTGAATTGCGTAAGGTGCACCTGTGTCGATCAAAGAATCCTGATGACCCGAGTCGCGTAATGTGACCGGGTCAAATGATTGGATCATATGTTCTATGCTTTAGCGGGTCACCGCTTACAATCACGAATGCTCTATCGAACAAATGTTCAATTCAAACAAACTGTAAAGAGTGAGATGGCAAACCGGAGCGCGGGGCTTCACGTGAGAACCAACGAGACCACAATAATATTGTCAGTTGCAGACTGAATATGATGTGAATTGTTGAAAAACCTCTAAAATGATAAAGCCCTATTTTACGGGCATCACCCGCGCTGGGTCGAATAAAAATGATCGAATCTTTTAGAGGATCGCGACCCGGGTCATCGGGTACAGTACAAGTGATGTTCGAATCATTTTGATTCGCTCGAACACGATCGACACAGCTCTAGTGGTACGAACTAGATAGGACCCAAAAAACCGGTGGCGATTCTCGCGCCGTCTCGGGAATTTCAACAGTTACCGCATCGTATCTAGTTTATACTTGATATTTAACTATGTTACGTACAATTTCTGTACAAATAGTTCCGATTAAATTGAGCCTATGGGTTCAAAAGTAAAAAAAAATTGAGTTTTATAATGAGCAAATCACAAGGAAAAAAATGATCATTTGAACCTTAAACTTACAAAATTAACGGTTTCAAAATTAAACCGCTTTCCTACAAATATTATAACCAGAGCTCGTTATTATATAAATTTCAAGTAATTCACATTGAGTGTACAATACCTCCCTCTGAAATCCGGGAGTTATTAAAAATAAACGGCATAAGTCAATTCAAAGTAGTTATATTTTGACTTACAAATTTTTTTTTCTAAATACACTACTACCTTATACACATTAAACATGAAGAACAAAATGCAATATATAATAATTTCAGATCTTCAGAAGGAGGCGTAGTACATCCTTTTGGATTATTACATCTATGGGTATTATGAATTTTAGGTACACTCTATTTATTTTATCGAATATCATTATGTCTTTACTATCATGTTTCTACATTTTTTTGTGAGAATACTCCACGAATTTGTTCGATAGAACAAATAAAGAAAAAAATCCTTTGATCCGGCTGGATTTTCAATTGGGTTTCGGAACAATACATGTACTCTGCTATACCGATCTCTGGTTTATAACAAATAACTATAGCATAATATGATTATTGATTCCATACAAAGTTATTTGATGAAACATATACACGAAAAAATAGGCAACTTTGAATATAATTACTTAGTATTATTATATTTATTTCATAAGATCGATATGAATGAACATTATATTTTATAATACTACCCCACATTTAAAAACATTCGTTCAAACGACCTTTTAGTGCTGATTTTGTTCCGCACGTGTATAGATCCGCGTCGAGGTTTTATAGACACGGGATACTTTATAGTCTGTCTTTTGAAGAAGACGCGAGTAAAATGACATTTGTAGAATTGCCAGTTTCCATAAAATTGTTAAGGCATGTAATTATTTGTCGATAGTTTTATCGATAGATTGTGTAAAGAACGTCTGAATTTTGAATGTTACGACGTTCTAATGATTATTACTAATTGCGTTATTGCATTCTTATTTTGACAGTTGGCTTACTAGTATCGAGATCAATTACATGTACATTTTAATAAAAACAGGGAATTCGATTATTTGAAAAGACCAGAGAAAGAATGATCAAAGTCACTTGATAACATGTTTTGAGTTAATAGTTTGGTAAACGCTGAGCGTATTTTGTATAAAACAGAAAAAAAAATAGGATTTCACGTCGTAAAAAATTAGCTTTTACTTTTCGTAAAAATGCTTGCGACCAAATAATAGAAAAGTTAAAAATGATTTTTGAATGTTTTTTTAGTAAAAATAGAAAGCGGTACATACATTTATGTCAGCATTGACTTTACTTCAGGTAGCATAACAATTTGTGTGTGTTTTTTTTACCAACATTTAAAAGTTATTTTGTGCTAAAACACTCCTCGAGTAACTTGATCATTCTTTCCCTGGACTCTTAAGTTGTATCGAATTAAAATGAAAATCTTTAAAACATGTATCCTCTTTATATTTTTAATAGACATAATTCTAAATGAATCAATAAAAAAAAATATACAGTTCAAATGAACCTGCGCCCGGCACATTTTTTTTTTTAACACTCAGACGATAGTCGATTCATCGACTGCAATCACTAGCTCCTTGCAAGCGGGCAACACTTTTGCCTGCCAACTCCCAACTGCCAACATCAACTGCCATTTTACTCCAGCTTCCAAAAAGACATACTATAGGTGACAAAGTGCGGAGTGAAGTCCGCGTAACAAGATATATTCTCTAAAGGCCAATACACAAGAATGCACATCTATGAATATATTGACTATTAGAAAAACACAGTTATAGCTAGTTCACACCTTTATTAGTGGAGCGGTGAGCGATATCAATGTCATTTAATTCATGACAAAAATTTATCGCCGGAGTGACCGAGCGCGACAGAAAACTCCCATCCCTCCCCTACCGGTGGTGCTACCTAAGACGCGATCTTGCTTAAACAATAAAACTAGTGAATTGTCACAAACACCCATGAAAGTATATGAATGGGAGGCTACAACACGGAAGCCGGCTTGATTAAAAAAAAATTTTGAAATGTCAATCAATTATTATTAATAATTATTATTTAATACATATCACTCATAATTAAAATTAAACAACCGCATTAAATATTGCTTTTAAAAAAATCACTTCACACAAGCTTCTTTCATTTCCAATGTAGCTTATTCCGCACTAGACACACACGTTACACGATGTAAAAAATTTTGCTGTATTAAAACTAATGATATACGTATACCTTTCGGCCGCCATCTTTGTAACTAGCTTACGAACACATTTTTTCTCGGCCTTCTACCGGGTGAACAAAAAATTATATTCTTGTTCTCTGTTTATATTTAACCACTAGTTATGAATTACTTATGACACAAATGTTTTCCACATTTGTGTTTCATTCTTGCAACTGAGTTGGTTGTTGACAAGTTCAATATGGACTCGCCATTTGCATTTCTTTGACTACATGGACCACGTGACCTGGCAGGTTACAGATGACAGAACGGAAGAAAACTTTTTGAGTGGGGATCGGGAAATGCACCCTCTAATACAAATTATCTGGGGCACAATGTGGAAATTGGCATCATCAACTAAAATGCGGCTTAGGGACAAAATATTTTTTTGAGATATTATAAAAAAAAATTGTTCAATGATAATTCAGTTATGCATCGTTAGGGTAAGTTCCGATAAGTCAAATACGTTAAATAATTTACCTGTTTTTATAAGAGAATTTTGTGCTCTATCTTTTGCCATTTGAAACGAATATTTGACCATTTGTCACTTAGCCGAATTTTTGTTAGTGGACGCCTGTCACTACATTTATACATCTGGGTCTCCTCCCAAGCGAGGTTTTAGATCATAGTCCGCCATGCTGGCATAATGCGGATTGGGGACTTCACACGTTCTCCGAGGGTTGTGAACCTTCTTCGACGTGCAGGCTTCATCACGATGTTGTCCTTCACCGAAAAGCTCATGACGAATTTCAAATTAAAATTTCGCACATAAGTTCCGACAAACTCAGAGGTGCGAGGCCGGATTCGAACCCACGGCCTTTGCTTAAGAGGTGGTCAAACCATTAAGCTACCACGGAAGTTGCTAGCTGCAGCAAAATATCCTTCTTAGACTAACTGCAGTATATGATATTTTTGTCGTATGTAACAACGTAAGACGTAAGAGCAGTGGCAGCCTAATGTGGCGACAAGTACCTAGACTTTAATTTCTATTGCCTACGTTCGTGAATATTTATAGTCTAGCCAAATTTGATGTACAATAAGTGACCTCCCACACTAACGTCTTTCATAGCGCCGACACGAAGTCCTGCTGGCGTTGCGTCCACAAATTACGTTCGTGTTGACGTTCCACGTACGTTAGCAAGACGCTGACGCTCGAAAGACGCTAGTGTGGGGGGTATGTAGATGTAGGGCAGATGTAGATCTGCCGTCCACTAACTAAAATCCGTTTTAAATAGGAAACGATAGAGCACTAAATTCTCTTTTAAAAACTGTCAAAATTAGTTAACGTGTTCGTTACTTATCGGAATTTACCCTAACGATGCATAGCTTACCTTACTTTAACTGCCTCCGTGGCCGAACGGTTACCATGCCGGACTGCCACGCAGAGGTCCCAGGTTCGATTCCCGGGCCGAGAGAAATAATTATATGGCCTACAATTATTTCTCTCGTGAGTTTGGGTGTAATTTGTGGTTGTCTATGTGTGTGTCCATGGCACCCGCGACACAGGGTTTCCCTAATGCGGGGCTATGTTGAGTGTGTGCGTTATTTATTTATTATTATTATTATTATTTATAGCTGAAATATCATTAAACAATTTCAATATTCTAAAACTGGGTTATGGTTTTTTATGATATCCGCGTTTTAGTTAGCAGACGGCAGAAATGTCAACAAACAAAACCATATGATTTTTGGGGTGTCTACCTCAGACCAGAGATGGACAGTGGGTTAAAACCATGTTAAAACCCGATCTTCTCGCCCGGGTTTTTCTTTTTCATTTCTGCCCAAAATCGTGGGCACAAACGGCGTATATGGAATTTGATATCATTCTATATTTATAAACAAATTTCGATGTAAAAAAAATATTTTTCTAATTTTTTTTTTAAATAGGCAACTCTACACAATACCCACCGTGCAATCCTGTGGATTCTCACTACTACGCTTGCACATTACCTATCTAACGATTTTTTTGTGTCGATTTATCTCAATGCGATTTTCAAGCGAATCGATTCAAAACAAAGGCAAATCTTATCATCTAGACAGCAATAACATTCTGTAATAATATCATTACATTTGAACAAACCTCGATTTACAACTAGATGTCGGGCGTTAACCTGATTTAAACCAGGCGTTTACGAAGTGCCGGGTTAAAACGCAGGTGCTTGCCCATTCGATTACGCTGTTGGATGGACCAGACCATGGACTAGTAACTCAAGACAATTCCTGATGTCTTGTATCTACTGTTTTTTATGTCTAAATTTTGGTTAGACACAGTGAAACTAGTATATTGTTACATGTCAACTTCTATACAACCTGTCTGTTCACAAGCAAATGAATTATCAATTACTTTTATGCAGCAATAAAATTACCATTTATATATATATTTTTCATTATCAGTTATTTTCAACTTCTAATTCATTTGTGCAATTCATTAGAAAATAAAACAATTATAAAAAAAGAATTTCGTATAAATAAATTTCTTCAAGATAAAAATGTGCAGTTTTCACATTATTTTATTCCCAATTTCCCATGCATATTTCTGTAAGTCGGTCATGGCGACTTTTTCTAAAAAAATGTGTGGTCCATATTGAAAGTGTCAGCCAATACCACCAACTACTAGCCTAAAGTACTCCACTGTTGGACAAGGGCCTCTTCAAAAAGCAAACGAGGCATAATTGTCACGGTTAGCAGACTAAACACAAGATTCATATTTCTCTTCCTTGTACATTCAACAACAAGTTGAGTTTTTTACACTTCGGACTTCTACCTAATCTAAGTGGTATAGAGTCGAATTTCAATTATTTGTCTATACGCAAGGCCAAATCGCCACAGTTAATTTGTTACCAGTAGGATTTTCTAACCAATCGCATGACTTTAATATCACGAGTACAGCCGACCAATCATAAAGCTTCCGTATCACGTGATAAGTGGTGGGAAAAACTGACCAATCAAATGGCTTATAAATCAGAGTGATAAAACCTACTGCTTTCATTCTAAAATAAAGTATCATTCACTATCCCTATCAATTAACACGGCCAACATTGGCCATTCATTGGACAACTTTAACTTGAATGAATACCAACGATTACTTTTTCATATTGCAAATAGGAACTCGGAAACGGAGACATAAGGATAAATTTTCAATAGTGATTTTTACAGTGTAGAATAGTTGTGACCCACCGTGCATAATCGGTAAAAGTCTACTTTCCATCTTCCTTTATCGTCCTCGTTCGTCCCTCAAAAGCAATTGTCAATGGCCATTGACGATGGTTTCTGTTTCCATCGTGGAGCCGTTGAGGTTCGCTTCTTTGATGTCAGTCAGCTGTTCAGAGTATTCCGTATATATTCGTTGCCATCGCAGGTGACGCACGAGTAGGGAGAGCATTTCTTCAAGGAGATCATGTTTTTTGAAACCCTGGAAACAAAGAAAGCTTGTATGTACGTAAATTCATAACAAGGCCCGTTTATACGGAGAGTTTCTCGTCTCTGAGATACGATAAAGAACTATCCACATTCATCAGGGCCGTGCCCAAACCGTGGACGGGCCGTATTAGTTTGTATGAATTCCGGGTCTTACCCGGAATTCATGTGTATGGATAATACTTTATCCCTAATGTGTATGGATAGTCCTTTATCGAAATAATTTACAAAAGTTTCTTCGCGATTAGCGCCGTTACACGTGGACATTCGACACTTTTTTTATGATACCTAGTGGCGGGAAGAACAAGTCGTTAACTAAGAAAATTCCTTCAATCCGGATAAATAACTTGTGCTATGGAAATCGGGAACACCAAGACAATGTAAACCAATGCTGCCCTGAAGGTTGAGCAGTTGGGGAGTTCCGCCACAATGTGAGTTTGTGATGAGAGTTTGGACCCTCACCACATCAACTGTTGACCTTCATGACGGAGGACTTTTGGCCGAAGGGTGTCATGTTAAGGCGTTTCCGAGGACGGCCACCGGACACCCACGTTGCGTCACACGTCGCGGTTCATATGTGTAAATAAATTAATTGTAACGTACGATTTATTTATTTACACGTATATTATAGTGTACCTGCCTGTCCCCAGTTACGTCAATTTTTTATGTACTTAAGTGATTTCCCGAATCCCGAACAGATCCAGAGCGACCTAAAAAATATCGTCGTGAGGCAGTCTCCATTTTCTGTCTATGTTCCTCGAAGTTTAGGTAAAAAAACTCAACCTATTCCGATCCCTGGTTATTTTGTATGTCAGTCTATAAGGTATGTATTTATGGGTCTTTTGTAACCTGAATATAAATAATTAGTTTTTCTTCATTGGCCGGGGATCAAACCCGGGACCTCATGAGATGGCGACACCATCAAAACCGGTGTGCATGCCACTCGATCACGGAGGTCGTCATCATCACAAAATAACTATAGTTTCACTGTGCCCGGTCATTTGTGGCATATTGAAGATACATTACGTACTTATGCAGTAAATAAAAATCATCAATAAACATAAAACGATGTTATCAAGACGAGGAACAAGGCAGAGTGGATAAAAGACGGAGACCACAGATAAAACGGATGTATGTTACTTACCAATACTGTTGATTGCCACTTCTTAGGCGTAGACGTACAATGGCTGGGACCCATCATGTCGTCTAAAATTGTTCTCAATTGCTCTTCTGTACCTGAAAGTGTATAAAAAGATTTTTTTGATGATTGATACTATTCTAAGGCTTAATACATGCATATAAAGAAACGTTTCAATCGTCTATTGTCTAACAGTGACTTTTTATTTTATATAATATCAAGAGACGGGACGAACAAGTCGTGCACCTGATAGTAAGCTACACGCCTGTCCATTACAGTTGCAGTGCAATCAGATTTTAAATCGCAAAGGTCTAAAGGGCACTGCGCTCATCACCCTGAGACATAAGTTAATAAGTCCCGTGTGCCTGTACCAAACCAATATATATAATTTCACCAGCACCCTTACCATTTAAAACCGGAAAACTGTAACACTGACATTACTGTTTGGCGGCAGAAATAGGTAAAGTGGCAGTACTTCCCTGGGCGAACTCTTTCACAAGAAGCTCTACTGTTACTATAATTATTAGGTGCGAAAGAAAAAGCTATACTTCTAAATATCCTATTTTCGAATGTGATAAGTACTGTATAATCTATGATATGGCAAAATGAATCTAACACTACCTTTGTTTAAAAACAATAAACTAACTGACAGTTAACATTATTGCTAGCAACACTGACCTTTCAGTTAATATTGTTACTAGCAACACTAAACTGTTACTTAATATTGTTACTAGAAACTAGATACACTGATTATCACACATAGGGTTACCCATCACAAGCTAGAAACATGATTTATAGAATTTTGTTTCTCCGAAAACCTTTAGACTTTTATTGAATAGATTTTGTTTCATTTGTCCGAAAACATGTTACGGTTTTTTCATTACACCATTTAATGTTTCACTATTTTAACATATTGACAAGTCATTATTATCCTGATTTTTATTTCCCCAACAAACCGTTTGACCAATGTATCTAATTGAATATTTGTATTTTGTAATAAAACGATATCCATGATACATTTTTGTTATATTATTTCTTATTACTTACTTACTTTTAGTACCTGTAGGATATATCGCACAATACAACTCGTCAAATTAAAGCACCTCGCATCTTTAGAAAATATGGTAAACGAGATGCAAGTTTATGTGATCGAGTTGTAGTCACTCGCTTCGCTCGATAGGATCGTGCTGCTTTTTCATATACTAACCTAACCTAAACCTACAGGGTCGTACCGTCTAGGTAATGCAAACGAATTCGGCTCTGGCACTCGCCGGTCCCTGCCGCGACACGCTCGCTATGCTCTCTCGGCTCGTGCGGCATTTTCATATACTAACCTAACCTAAGCCTACTGGAGGGGATCGTACCGTCTAGGTAATGCAAACACACAAAAAACAGGCTCTGGTACTCTCCTCGATTCAGTCATAAGTTATTTATTGAATACTCAAGACCATTGTTTTTAAATTACATTTCAGATAACAGCAAAAACATAGCACAATGGTATGACGAAAATTACGTAAGTGGACTTGCTGTGCACCAGCAAAGTACGGTCCAGAATTTTGGAGCTGTACGGTAAAATTGTATGGCGGTATAATTTTATCTAAGAATAGTAATTTTGTCGAAACCAATTTTCAGCAATCTAAATTATATGGAAAACAGACAGTATAATAAACATGATTAGATCAAACAAACTTCTGCCCAAAGAATACGTATGTGTAATAATTATTCTACCAATAGGTTTTCGGACAAACGATACTTCTGCTATAAGACATTTCTGTGTTGCAAATTTATACCAAAACTGTCATCGTAGTAATGAAAAAAAGTTGAACGAAAAGTCGGTTTTCGGAAAAAAAAAATTTGAGTTTGTGATAGGTTACCCACACATAGTTGGTAGATCTGTAAATCAATTAAAACACAGTTTCTATTAAGAATCTGTCAAATTTTTCATAATGTTGCCATAAATTCCATAAATTTCAATTTCCATAAATTTTCTGACAACTTTTGACAGAATTATTACTGACACCGGTGATCGCCATAATTTTTATATTGTTCTTATAAACTGACACTGGCCCAAGCCACTAGGCCGTCATAAAAGAAAAAAATAACAGTAGCGGTTGACAGCGTGGCCATTTATACCATAATTTCTATTAATTACCTGTCAACTGACGGATAATTACTTTCTACTAAATTTGATTGTACCGCAGTCCTTGAATGCAATAGTCTTTGAGCAGTGCTTGTTACCAGCGATGACCTACGGCTCTGAGACGTGGTCACTTACTATGGGCCTCATTTAAAATTCCAAAGTCACGTAACGAGCTAATTAGCGAGCAATGCTCGGCATTTCTCGCTAATGACCCAGATGAATAATGAACCAGAAATGAGGAGATCCGTAGAAGAACGAAAGTCACCGACTTATCCAAAGGATTAGCAAGCTATACAGCTCGCAGAACTGATGGCCGTTGGGGCAGAAAGATACTCGAATGGAGACCAAGAACCGGAAGGCGTTCAGTGAGACGGCCCCCTACTAGATGGACGGATGACCTGGTAAGGGCGGCGGGTAACCGAATGAACGCACGTCACGCCCGATTGGCTAGTCTGGAAATCTTTGTGTGAGGCCTATGTTCAGCACAGGACGTCTTCCGGCTGATATAATGATGGTGATGATGAAATTTGATTGTTAGATTAGTAGTTGTCCCTATCTGCCGACCCGAGCGATAGGGTTTTCCGGAGAGATTACGGGCTCGACGGCAAGACAAGGGTAGAGCGGGCGTCCGGGTCAAGTCCTCCGCCAGTGATACGCCTTTGCTCTAGTGGACCCGGAGTTGGGTATGGACTCGCTGGGGTTTGTGGTTAGCTGCAGCGACGGACATGTTTGTCTGCCCCGCTTGGGTCTATCTCGTGAGCAGCTAGCGCGTCTTAGTAGCGGTCTACTTGAGGGTCTGAAGCGAGAAGACGCACGGGACACTGCGACTGGCATCTCCGGCACTAGCCCGGAGAGCTAGTAGAGGATAAGCTAGATATCCTCCAGCCGCTCAGGTTATTGGGAACTGAAGAGACGTCGATTTTCGGCGTCGGGAAGATACGTGCCTTACAGCTCTGCCATCAATGAGGAGATTTGGTAGTGGACTCAGAGTCAATGGCTTTGGGGTGGCAACCGCTAGTTGTACCTATCTGGTACCTCCGGTACCTATCTGGAAAATAGGGAGGATATTGTACGTGCTTCCGGGGCTGCTCACCCGAGACTCGAGCCCCTCGAAGAACCGGATGAAGTCATGTGACAGAGGTCTGTGACAACCCTGTACACTGGCTGATCTGGGGTCAGAACCCGAACTACACTATAAACACTATAAACAAAACGGCACTATAAACAAAGCTTATGTAGAATAATATGGGACTAAACTATAGCTTAAACAGGAACACTGAACTGGTAACACAAACTAGCAAGTTGAGGTTCCATCCAAAAACTTACACCATCGATTACCACCAACTTATTTGCACGAAGTTTATATCGGTTTGTGTTCATCTTAATGCTTACCATGGTTGACTAGGTGACCAAAGAGTGAGATGATCCAATGTTTGTAGTCTTTAGCGAGTCGTAAGTGCAGGCAGGATGCGACTTGAGACTCTAGCCAGCTGCGTGCTGCACCCGTACTGTACGAGCTGTCATCAAAACAAAATAATTGTATCAACAATCTAGATTATCATTTTACAGCCGAAATGATATTGGATTATTCTATAATGCAGTTTCTTTGGTTTTTGTTTTATGATACCAAGTAAAGGGACGAGCAAGACTTGCGTCTGATGGTAAGCGACACGCCTGTCCATAGCAGTACCAGTGCCACTCAGAGCTTCAATCGTAAACATTTGAGGGGCACTGCTACAGCGTCTGTCACCCTGAGACATAAGTTGACAAGTCCCATGTGCCTGCAATTTCACCAGCACCTTCAATACCGGAACGCTGTAATGCTCACATTACCACTTGGCGGTAGAAATAGGAAGGTGGTAGCACTCCCCTGAACTAACTCTTCGACAATGACCTCTAGTGCGACTAGGTTCGTTTCAGAGCACTGACTTTGGATACGTAATGATGTTAGGTGATTAATAGTATATTGTGTATTCAGGGCGGTAAATAAGAAATTACGAACGAGACTCTATTAGAAGTCCGAGGTCGAAGACTGGGGGCTTTCGGAGCCGAGGTTCGTAATTCCTGTAGCGCCCCTGTTTTTCATCACACTTACACGTAAATAGTGTGCCTTAGTCCAGCGTGACCATGGTCGAGTTTTTGAAATTTGACCAGCCAGAAAAAGTCGCTATTTAGTCGGTTCTAGTCGCAAAAACCTAGATTTAGTCGGCCCGCCGTTCAAAAGTTATAAGGGTATTGCACTGTCCACGATGGAATAAACTTATTCCAGCGGCACCATTTCTCAATCTCGAGAACCACAACACCTAGCTTAGATCTGATTACACTAAAAAAAGTCGTCAATTAGTCGTAAACAACTAGATTTAGTCGTTACACCGTTTTGTAGTTATTAAGGTGTTCTACTGTTCCGCTGAAATAAGCTTATTCTGGCGGCAGAACTGACTAAATAGCGACTTTGTTTCTTTCTGGCTAGACAAATTTCAAAAACTCGACCACGTGAGTAGTATGATTGCATGCAGGCTAACTTCAATATAATGCCCCAAATAAAACCCCTCGGGCCTTTTTTCTTCTCATTACAGCCCGGGTAGCCTCTCTTGGACTCTTCAGCGCCCACTGGGGGGTAGGGACCACTTTGGGCAAGCAAGGTCTAATTGGACAGTGTCATGTGAGATGAGAAA
Source organism: Hyposmocoma kahamanoa (assembly GCF_003589595.1). Lineage (NCBI taxonomy): Eukaryota > Metazoa > Arthropoda > Insecta > Lepidoptera > Cosmopterigidae > Hyposmocoma > Hyposmocoma kahamanoa. The sequence goes on along the minus strand of NW_020654810.1, from coordinate 3,971,244 downwards.
TTGCTTACCAGGAGTTGTAGGCGCCGGAGCCGGCGCTGGCCCGGCCGGCCTTGGCGGCGGGGTACAGCGCAAGCGCGGCCCTCGGGGCCCGCGTGGCCGCCTGGCCCGAGCACGCTCGCCACACCGGGTCCCCCACGTCCGCCCAGATCACCCTGCGGGCACGTCGAGGGCAATTTAGAACACTACATATTTTGTCCAGCGAGAGTAAAATTGGAAGTAAAGAAGGAGTAGACATGGAGGTTACTAAATTGTACCTAAAACGCCACTTTTGGAAGTAACGAATTTTAACAAATCAATGCACGCTGTGTACGCACGTCTAGAAGGTCTTAACTAACATTTCAATACGTATTGCCTATTTTATGGCATACGAAATTAATCAATGAAATGTAGTTACCAGTAAACACCATTTTGTAATAATTACAAAATGCCAAGTCTTAATTTTAATTCTCAATCGTGTAGATCACGTAATAGACACTTGTTTCATTAACAGAGATCAAAATAGTATCAATAGGAAGTACTTGTTATTGTATTGTATGTTGTGCTATATTTTTTATTTATAACTGGACGTAGTTAAGCAAAAAGGATACAATCCACAAAATTATCAAAAAATGTATTATGGGTATTAAACGGTTTCTAAAGTCTAACCACTTAGATCAACAAAAAAATCCAACATGTAAACATAAATAAATATCTACGGAGTTAAATGACATTGTAAGTTTTGAAAATAAAACAACAGTAAGAAACACTTTTACATTTCAAACTATTATACTCGAAAATGACTGGATGCGCATTGGATCCTTTTTGTTTGACTACGTCTACTGTAGCCAACCATTTATTTTGCTCTTGACAGCTCGACTACTAATTCATTTAGTGATGACCTAATGCGTTACCGACTCGATTTCTTATACCAATCGACTTTATTTATGAAGAAGTTTTAATCGTAATTTGAATTCGTACAAAAACAATGAATTCGTTAAACAAAAAAAAATTATCTGATTTAACACCGTGACATTTTCAACTTTATTACAGGTAGTAAGAAATGGGGTAACGTGCGACCTCGGTGGAACAGTAAACAATTACAATTTATTAAACATGTACCAAAACCTATATAACGGAGAAATCATCTTGAATAAACTTCGTTACATAATCTATCGCCTTGATAAATATCGGGATCGGAGTTAAAGAGGACGTTGCTTCACTATAGTAAAGAAAAACAGAGCACATGAAGTATTTAATTTTTTGTCTATGGTTGCTTGTCAATAATAATGGAATCTCATAGGCGCTTATGTCAAAAGTATCATAAATGGTTGGACGAAGTTATAGCAATTACTTTGCTACAGTCTTGTATTTAGAAGCAAAGTTTTGTAACTATAAACATGAGTATTTTTTTATTTTTAATCAATCTGGGATTTTCACTCTACAAGTAAGGTAAGTGGATAATGACTGTATATGTTTACTTGAAGATGGTAATGAAAACTGCAGCAGGTTAAAAAATTAATGTACTTACCATGCGAATAATTTCTTGCTGTAGATATAGCTCTTCCCATTACTAAGTGAGATCATAGGGTTACCATCTTCCAGAAGCGCGCAATTTGTTACTGTCACTGAAAAATTAGACACTGACTGAAACTCCTTTTATTGGATAATGTTATCACAGTGACAAAATTGTTTCTTTTTTCCACATTCCAACATTTTTGGCAAAATTTTACCTTACATCATGTGTCGATAAAACTATCGACAACAACTACATGACTATTTAAAAATGTATGAAAATTGGTAACCCTGCAAATGTCATTTTCAAAAAAAGACAGACTATATGGTCGAAACACAAAACTGCAATGCGACGTTGCATCGCAGAAATTTACGAGCTCGCATGACGCATCGCAAGCATTTGCGAATGGGTCCATCGCGCATTCCGGCGATGTGAATCTCCTTTGTATTTCTTCCTATACTTTCTTGTCAATAACGGCACTGCAACACCCTTTTCACGATCCATGTCGCTGTCTACTTTAAAAAATATGTTAAATACGAACCGTGTCTTGCCGCACGAAATCGCGTCGCAGCAATTCGCATCGCGCCGATTCGCAGTTTTGTGTTTCGACCCAAACAAAGCACAATACCTAAAGTGTCTTACTCATTCTTCTCAAGAGAACTTGCCTTGTGGATGAATAGAAGAGTTTAATCAATATGACGATTTCACGTGTCATTTTCTTATCTATGAATAAAAATTAATTTGAATTTTGTGGATACGAACCGCCATGAGTAAGAAGGTTTCTGAAGCTTAAAGGTCGCACGAGACACGTCGCCGTGGCCAAGTCCCACATCGTGAGCTCCGCGTGTGTTGTCACCGCTACTAGCGTGTCACCGCTCAGTGTGAGTTTCGCCGCTTGGGACAATAGTGCTAAGAAAGGAATATGTTTATCGAGTTCTTAGGTTTTCGCGATTGTTACACATAGAAAAAGAAACTAATTTTCCGGATTTATCTCGCGTATATTTGTTTCTTCAAACAAACCAACGTTTCGGGCCCTTTACAGGTCCCATGGTCACGGTTGACTGAGGTAGTACAGTCATTAACCAGTTATGTCTAATATTAATGCAAACAAATAATATAAATAGTGAAAAAATAGGGATATAAATAGATAATAAATTGTTTGTTTTTGTTAATGTATCGTACTGACCGATGGGTGGCAGTGCTCTGGTGGCGTGCGTGAGCTGTATCCGCCACGCGTGCAACGAGCCGTCGGCACACGCTAGCGCTGCCCAACGTGCACAGCACGCGATGCACGTCACCGTGCTGCCTGCACACAATACAATATTGTTTTCGGAATCATATTTAGTAGATGGACGCTTATGACCTTGACTGCGACACCCTAAAAAACGGAAAATTCAACAGAGCCTCAGGGCGACTTTGACAATGCGACCTCTTTCATTGTCATCCCACCTTTTTACCACCCTTTTCTCTGGTTCTTGGCTACCTACTTTGAAAATTTGAACAATTCTTGAATTCCTTTTCTTCGTCACTCTTACTTTTCTTCATACCATCGCCACTCTCTACTAAATAAGGATGGCGATATCCCGTCTATTTTGTGACCCAGTGTTTTTGACGACGTGCATTAAGGAGACCTATCAATAGTTGTGGTTCATAATCAAAGCATCAAAAAAGCTGGGATTATAAAGTTGATATAGGTTATGTTTACAACATTGCTCTGTATTTCGCTTCAGATGTATGTTCGTAGTAGCAGAAAATAACAAGTTTTCTGTTTGTTCCCAAAAACAATAAAGAACTTCCCGAATATTCCCAAATCTGCCAAACTTTGCCACATTTAATGTAACTTATCATGTTCTGCAGCAATGGAAATGAATAAATTAAATCTGCCAAAATGGCAGTAATCTGCCACAAATGGTCACACTGTTCTCAATATCAATGTGACATTGGCAAGAGGTCTCTTGTGAAAACGTTCCTTTGCAACTTTCATTATCTCTCATTTAAATGTTGTCTATATATTTTTGTTACATTGAGTTTTATTTTTTGCTTTATGTCAATACTGTTTAATTGATTATTTCATTACGTATTTCATAGCTTTAATGTTTTATGTGTGTACTATAAAATAACCAATAATTCACGTAGGTAAACATTCAATCATGCTTAAAATGAAACGTATGTACAAGAACGTTACGTAATCTATGGTCGAACTGAATAAATTGCGTTGTGTTCTTGCATCTACTCTAAAATACAATGTTTTACATTTTTTATATTCCCGACTTCTAAAAATATATTGATAACAAGGCTCAAACTAAAACGCAAAATTATACTAGCAAAGTCCATGAACGGCTCTTCGACGTTATTGGGGCAGCTTTCGCCATTCTTTTAGATTTCATATCAAATTCTGACCATTGAAAATCATGTAACCTAACTGCTTGTAAAGCACAATAATTGCACAAATACAGACCCTTTTGGGGTAAGTTCCTTTTTGCCACGTCTAACCTGTATGTAATTGAAGTAGGGAGAGTTTTTGTATGATTGTACCTGTATTTATACCGTAATCTTGTTTTGTTACAGTCTTTACGTTTACCTTTCTTCCTTTTCCTGTTCTTTACCTATTCCTATTTGACAATAAATGGTGTGGACGGAGCCTTTACTCAAAACCCTCGGTCACAGTGCCAAGGCCCAGAACGCTACTGGACACTTCCCCTAGAATAATGCTTAATTAGGGGGTTCTCCGTCTTCACCGGCAGAACGGCCATTAGGTATGAACTGCCTGTGTATTGGTTAAAAACAATACAACACAATGCTCTTTTTTACGTGGTCACTCTCAATACAAAAAGCATTTCCATAATGTTAACAAAATGTAATACAGAGCGCATTTATGGACCCTGTCGGGCACAGCAAATGAGTGGGAGGTATTTTTAGTAATTGAGAATTAATAATACATTTTTCACATCCCATGTGTACAGTCATATACACAAGATACCTGACCGCCCAAGCCGACTTTGTCGACCTTTTGGTTCTGAGCACAAATATGTGGAGAAAATTATTAAACACACTTAGGGTCGTATTCCAGAACTCTCCTCAATGCTCAAGTCAGAATCTGAGTATGATTTCAAGCACTGGAAATACGACCGTAATGGCTTTTGGGGTGTATTTTTATAGAGCATTAATCAATTCCTAATAATAAGCAGGGACTTGACTATGATTTCGAGTGCTTTAAACCATACTCAATTCCTGTCTTGAGCATTGAGCAGAGTTCTAGAATACGACTCTTAATCTTTAAACTGTGATCTGTAAAATTTATTTTGGTATGACTTCCTGGTCGTCTCATTAGTGAATGACATTGTAAGAAAGATTTTACGCAAATTTGATCTTTAACGTATGGTTCTTATTTAAATGCAGAACACAAATTTCAACCAGCTTTAGTAAGGCCGTCGTATCTCGGTCGGTTTGGGCATGGTAGGGGATCAGTATCTCATGTATATTACACACTGTACTGTACATTACAGCATCTACTCCAAAACTACGTAACTTTAACTGCCTCCATGGCCGAACGGTTACCATGCCGGACTGACACGCAGAGGTCCCAGGTTCGATTCCCGGGCCGGGAGAAATATTTGTATGGCCTACATTTATTTCTCTCGTGAGTTTGGGTGTAATTTGTGGTTGTCTATGTGTGTGTCCATGGCACCCGCGACACAGGGTTTCCCTAGTGCGGGGCTATGTCGAGTGTGTACGTTATTATTATTATTAAAAAACATTCTGACGGTTTGACCGTAGTTAATTTGAGTTCCAGTGAAGAATTATTCCGAATTATTAAAAATGCCTTCCTCTCATTTGCTGTGCCCGACACGATCCATAAATGCCCTCTGTATTATATTTTGTAACATCTTTTTAACATTGTGGAAATGCAATAAAGCATTGAAAGTGACCACGTAAGAGAGAGCATTGTGTTATATTGTTTTTCACAAATACACTCCAAATTTTTAGGTTTAGCTGCAAGTCTAGAATAGTCATGACCGCGTTACACCTGGCTAAAACAAGAAATTGAAAAAATATTATTATACATCACGATTGATAATAATTACCTAAATAAGTTTCCCAAACTGGATCTGGTGATGCCGAGTTGTTAGGTAGAAGCTGGATTTTGGATAACGCGCCGTAGTGTGTATTGCAGGCCTTGTTAACAACCTGCAATGTTATGTGTTAATAATAAAATACAATTAATTGTGATACTCAAGAGTTAGAAGAAAGCATAGGGATATTGAATCGCGTGTTTTTATTTTTATAAACAATAAGAACCGGATTCCACGCACTAAATAGTTTAAATCCATCACGCTACATAATCGTGCCGCTAGCCAGTCAACCTGTGGGCACGGAGCGTGAACTGTTCCGAAACATCGGGAAAATTAAAAATAAATCACATCTATAGAAATTTAAATTTGACAATCATTTGAATTTCAGAATATATTTGCTTATATTATTTTCATTGTAATAATTAATTAAATGAAATTAATGGTAATCAAATTGTATATCTTAAAATTTCATTACTGCGCTCTTACATGTACATGTTTGATATCAACTACTATAAGTCCTAAATGTAACAACGTGTTTCGCAATAAACGATATTATGATTATTTTTAGACTCTCGCCTCTCCCAAGGCCTAAAAGATAATTTTGAATTTTTAAATGGGAGAGTTTGTATTCCCCGGCAACGGCTCAGGTCAAGAACTCAGGTTCAAGACTGCAAAGTCTGTATGAAAATCCATTACTGTCCTTTTCTGCAAACTTTTAAATCTACCTAGTAATAATGAACTACGTAAATAGGCAAGAGAAAAACTCATAACAGCGAGAATTAAAAATAATAATCTGTACCGCTTACTTAAAAAAAAAGAAAATGGCGGTAACACAATAGAGTGTTCCTTTTGTTTTGTCGTTTTTTTTTTTGTATTTTGGTCGCGAAAATGAGTGCTAGTGAGAAGAACGATAATGAAAATACTGTAATAGATACACATTCAAACACATCATCAGAAGTTCAGCGTACTACTATTAATGAGCCTGGAAAAACAATAACATTTTCCTTTAGCAATTGTATTGTGTAATTTTAATGTTAATTAATATTTTAAATTATATTGACTTGATATTGAATTATTTGTTGTGAAATTACTCCACTAGTTTGTTAGAAATATTAATACAAAGATCGAACATCGAATAACTTCCATAGATTTCTCATAGATGACGCTACGACTAAAAAGACACGACAACAAGCACGTAGAAAAATAAAAGAATTATTTCTGAGTGTTCGATCTTCGTATGAATAGTTAATTAATATTGTTTACTTTTTCTCTTACCTCGCATTGTTTGAGAAAAATTCGATACATGCCTCGGCGGGAACGGGGATTGCTTGACTCGTATTAATACAAGGCCTCTGCAATAATGTACTAATCTATGTAAAGACCGAGACCGACCTGCAGGCGCAGGGCGCCGGCGGCGCGTACCACAGGCCCGTTGGCGCCCAGACGGGGCGCGGGCAGCGGCGCGGCGGCGGGCGGCGGCGGCGGCGAGGGCGCCGCGCGCTTGCAAGGGAAATCCGCCGCGCGCGGCCCGGGCAGCGGCGGCGGCCCGCGCTTGCGCAGCCGCTGGTCCAGGGCGCTGATACACGTACCCCATTGTTAACAACGCAAGTTTGCTGGTGGAATTACGGGCACACGAGACTTGTCAACTTTTTATTATAATATCAAGTGACGGGCCGGACGGACAAGGGACGGAGTATTATAGTATCAAGGCCGGCTATCGGACACCCACGTTGCGTCACACGTCGCAGACAATACGTGGAAATAATAATTAGTCATAAGTGGTTTACTGTATTGTTATGTATGTTAGTCTTTAAGGTATGAATTTATGGGTCTTTGTGACCTGCATACAAATAATTAAATAAATAAAATAAATAACAGTTGCAGTGCCACTCAGAGCTTTATATCTCAAAGATTTCAGGGGCACTGCCACTGCGCCGTCACCCTGAGACATAAGTTGACAAGTCCCATGTGCCTGTAATTTCACCAGCACCATTACCCTTTCAAACTGGAACAGAGTAATGCTGACATTACTGCTTGGCGGCAGAAATAGGTAAGGCGGCAGCACTACCTTGGACGAACTCTTTCACAAGGAGCTCTACTGCTACTAAAAATCTCGTCTCAGGGTGACGTAAGCTTGCGATTTAAAGCTAGACTTAAAGTAGTACAGTTAGTAGATTTAAAGTAGTACTGAAACTGTTATGGACAGGCGTGTCGCTTGCCATCAGGAGCACGACTTGTTCGTGCCGTCACTTGATATTATAAAAAAAAGTACAACTATTTTCTCAATATGCCTCGCCAATCGTTGGATTTCCGAATGCAAACAAATATAAATTTTCATGTTTTGTCATTTACACATTTATCATTTAAATTTGAATTCAGAAGCACGAACTATAGGCTGGTTTCACAGCTTTGCTCACGATTCGTATGGACTGTCCGCCTACTGGCCATCCGCATGCGTAGAATCCGGAGTGCTCTGAATTGTGTATTTAATTTATACTTCGTTTCAATCTATTTTAAACAAAAAAGTAAACACACAAGTCACTGACCCGACCATAGAAGATTTAGTGATGGCCAATTATACAGCCAAGTATAAAAAAATAATAAGTTGAATAAATCGATTTGTTTGAGTCATACTAGCGGTTTTCATTACATAACCTATAAAAGCATATTTAAAATTTCCGAAATGTCAATTTTAAATCCTCCACCAAATCCTCGATAGATACTCTTTCGATTGCGATTGAAATTTTCGATTTACTAATCCATTACAAAAAATTTAACTGAATTTTTTACGTATAGCACTATGCAACCATACGATTCATAATAAATAACCTCACTTTTTGACTATCATCTTTCAAATACGATTTTACGATGTCATTCAAATGAATATTGTTGGAAAAAGCGATGAGATATTAAGTTGTAAACCTTCGAAATATACGTGAAAGTGTTATTTATTTGATTTATTGAGTCATTACTTTAGAAATTCAAACAATCTGTTTTGTTTACATGTCTTTTAAACAGACTATAGTGCGGATATTCACGGAAGGCAGTCGCCTACAATGAACACACGCGTGGCTTGTGCGGAGTTCACGCGGAGCGTGTTCCGTACGGAGCAACCCGCGTCACTGTATAACGTTGTTGTAACGCCACGCGTGTTATTCTGCTTCGATGCTCCGCGCGCACGGTCCGCAGATAAATCCGCACTGGTCTGAAACCTGCCTTATTGTAGTTTTGTTTCGATTTCCATGTGAATTAAATAGAGATGTAGAACAATATACTAAGTTAATAAAAATATTACAATAATAAAGACCAGCAATTACTCCCCAAATCGTAGAATAGCAACTAATCCTCGATATTATTGTATTCAATAAATTTAATAGATTAATAATTGTATTTAATTATTACATTAAAACTTCGGTCTGCCTGTCTCCATACATTGCTACGCCCTTCTGGGGTTCATATGTTTGAATTGCAATAAATAAAATGAATGAATGAATGAAATCGATTGAGTGCTTCCGGTCTGCATCAAGTGCAAAGTTACATTCCTTACAAACTTCTTGCACTTTTTCTACATTGATCTCTTTAACGATTTTTATAGCTAAAACAAATGCTCATGTGACCTCCCATCCCACCTGACGGGAAGTGAGTAATGAGATCGACGATGGAGCATGCTCCATCATGCAGACTTATTTCCTAAGCGGTATAACTTGGGCCTTTTCAAGGCGAGAGTGGCCTATTAACTTTCGCTTTGAAAAGGCCCAAGTTATACCGCTCAGGAAATAAGTCTGCAGGCAGGGAATTTCACTTTACAAGTTGTTCGCCATATGAATGTGGAAGCGTAACGCCGTGCAAATCTTGGATATATGCATGACATAGGGGTGGAACCCCAGCCTACGTCGTGTCCCCCGATGATAGAAAGCGATGGCGGAATTTTTCCATGTAATTCCGTCGCACATTCTCCGTGATATATATATCCGGATATATGATAGTTTTTTCTTGGTACTTTATAATTTCGTACTTTTTTATTGTTTGTACAATTGTATATCTACTAGAATCGGTGCTTACTTGTCGGAAGGCTTCGGTGCCGGTGCAGAAGTTGCGTGGTTGCTGACATTGGGATGTATGACGATGTCGTCGCGCCTCTCCACACGGATGCGAGATTTGCTTTGAGATGACGTACTAAAGCAGTTCTCTGTGCCGCTCGGTTGGGAGCCAAGGGATTCACTGAAATTCAATATAATTACTGTCAAATGTAGTTTAACACATCTTCTTCGTGGCCATCTTTTAATGAAGGTCGGCGATTATAATGGTAAAATGAACCTTGGACACTGCTGCTCTGAATAATGATTGGGTGCGCCTATTGAACCACTTCTCCGCTTCTCTTTCCTTGTATTTTGCTTTCGATTATTAATTGCAATAGGTTGTGCTTTGGACTTCTCAGTATATGACCCAGTTTCCTTCTTTTAACTGCCTCTGTGGCCGAACGGTTACCATGTTGGACTGCAACGCAGAGGTCCTGGGTTCGATTCCCAGGCCGGGAGAAATATGTGTATGGCCTACATTTATTTCTCTCGTGAGTTTGGATGTAATTTGTGGTTGTCTATGTCGCGAATCACGCGATAGTCAATGATTTGGTGAGTTAACGAACTTCGCCCATTGTTTGTATTGTGGTAACACTGCTTTGCCTATGCTAACTTGTTATTTTTGACACTATCGAGACGGCAGTAACGTCAACGGCAATGGCGGGAACCGAGTGCACTTCAGTTTGGTTAAAACTAAAGATAAGGCTGTGTAAGTGACTGTACCCTAAGAGACAAACAACTGGTAAGTTCCTCTATGTACTATGTACTATTTAACATTACGACATGCATAGACACGATGGAAAGACACACAACTAAGTTAATTGTCTATTTTAATATTGTAACGAAACATGTTCTACGACTATCAATTTGCCACGTGCCGACTGGACCCGCAGTAGACTAGCCTCATTGACGCTGATGACTGTGGGTACCTATTGTTGGCATCAATCGGGTCGGTAGTAGCATGTACGCTTGCACCGCGATTAATAGCTAGCGAAGCTTGAAATCTGTTGGGCAGAAGTTGGACTAAAGGGGAGTCTGGAGGTCCACTCGAGACACCTCTCAAGGCGTCCCGCCCCAGTACATAGGCGAGATGTGCTGGGGGTTTGTACGCGACATACGAGACACGCCTCTACGGTTCCTCGTCATAGCACAATGTAGTGTTATGAATGTTTTAATCATGGTTCAGTGTCTTTCTACCTGCTTATATGTATACCTATAAATTAAGTATCTTTTGTCGTCCCTCAATATATACATTGAGAATATTTTAACCAGGTACATAGGTATTACAGTCTAGTCTAAATCCAATAAACTACAAAGTGGCGACAGTCTATGTGTGTGTCCATGGCTCCCGCGATACAGGGTTCCCCTGTACTGTGTGCGGGGCTATGAGTGTGTTGCGTTATAATGTTATTATTTGTGGTAAGAAACACTTCTCGTTTTCTACCAACACGTTGCAGCACCCTTTCGTTCGTGACATTGTCTCTTCACAATATTCTCAAAATTTTCCTATACACCCACATTTCGAAGGCTGTCACTTTGTTGTACATAGATTCTGTGAGTGTCCAAGCGTTTGCTCCGTACAAGAGAATAGAGAAGATTTGACACATAGGAGACATGTAAATACCTCAAATTGGGCCAATGTGATAGCCTTCCTTATTTGACTAAAATAATGTTCATAATTTATTAAAATTACTCAGTACAGAGTAGTAAAAAAACCGATCTCAAAACTTATTCATCCCCTAGTTTGCCACCCTTAGAGGTGGAATACTATCTTCAAATTTAAATAGGACTTCTGAGGTACCAACAACAAAAGAATCATAAAAATCGGTTCACATATACGAGTACATACAAAAAAACCCTACAGATGAATTGAGAATTTCCTCCTTTTTTGAAGTCTGTTAAAAATAAGAATCTTATAATTATATATCCATACATTTTTGACAGCAATGTACACACGCCAGCACATCAAGCTACACATCGACGTATCTTGTTCCGTTGCACTGGAGGCGATTTTCGAACAAAAATGTGTAGTCTGATGTGCCTATGTCCGTACTTAGCATCAGCATTCGTGAGAGGAATGAAGACAGGTGTGATGCGTCGTTTCCCGTCAGAGGTACGCGTCTCGATCTGGCGGTCCATGGGCCGCAGCGGCGCGCCACTGGGCGATATCGACGCGTTAGCCGACACGGGTGAAGTGGTCAACATTGGTTTTGTCTGTTAACAAAATAATATTGACATATTATACAGGGTGTACATTTGCTACAGGAAAATAATTCTAGAAGACTGTTCATGAATTTTGAAGATATTTTAATTGGTATTCACAGATTTTGAAAAAATGGTACAGTCAGCAAGATAAAAGGCAATTTTTACAAAACTTTTTTTAATGCCATTCGATCCGGTCTTTATTAAGGTTCAATAGTCTCTATGGGACCAACTGAGGAAAGAGTACTCGAAATGTCAGAAATCGCAAAAGACCTTTTACCGCACATTTGAAATGAAAACTTTTTGTTAGAAAAGAAACTGGCCACTATCTACTCTACAAATAAGAATTAAGTAAAACCAAATTATAATCATATCATTAGTTTTTAAATTTGGAACAGCTTTGTTTTGTTTTGTTAATAGCGAATTGTCAATTTTAATACGACTTTTAACAAAAATCTCAAATTTAGCAATGCTTAGACTTATTGAAAGCATATTTAAAAATGGTAAAAACGGTACAAATGCTTTGGAGTGGTATAGGGTCAAAAGGTCAAATATCGTTTTCGAAGAGTGCCCACCAGAAAGTGCCCTCCATAAATATTATATATAAATATATGGTAAGCTATACGCCTGTCCATAACAGTTGCAGTGCCACTGCGCCCGTCACCCTGAGACATAAGTCGACAAGTCCCATGTGCCTGTAATTTCACCAGCACCCTTTAAAACCGGAACACATAATGCTGACATTACTGCTTGGCAGCAGAAACATGTACGGTGGTAGCACTTTCCTGGACAAATTCTTTTTCAAGGAGCTCTACTACTAGACATTTGCAACAACATAGTGTTACACATATAACGATATATTGTTACACATGCAACGACATACTGTTACATTTGCAACGATTCATTGTTACACTGATTATGCTATACACAACTACACTATCAATGTAACAATATATCGTTTTACTGTTCTTGCTATCGTTCCGTTAATAAGATGGACCGATGAGCGGAAAAGAGAAAGTAAAAACCTTTAATGTCTTCTTGTTTATATTTTGTCACACCAATAATGTAACATCCGTACTTGATACTTACAATACCAGCACCTGGGTACTTGCGCTAACATGATCTAGCTTAGAGGCTTACAAGCTCTTCACATTAATACTTGAGGTCTCGGCTATTAGGACGAGTGATGCCACTTACAAATATGAAAATGTATCCAATAGTTTACTTAAACTTAAAAATCATCGGAAAAACAACACAATAGCACAGTTTATGTTCTACTTGTCGAAAATTTACCTGTGATTTGTCATTTCTGGGCGTGGCATCATCCTTGACTGCCTCCTTCTTGGCCTCATGCTTCTCCCGAGCCAGTAGAATCTCGGGGCATTCCACCAGCAAGTTTGAAGACAGATCACCGCTCTCGTTTGCTAAGCACTTGCCGTAGATTTTCTCGTAGAAAGCGTTCTGCAATTTGTTAATGGTTTGTTATGTATATTATATAGACCAATCCCACGTAAAGAACTTAGAATGTTAATAGGTATTTGTAATTAGAATTCGTATTTCACAGCAATACAGTCTTATAACTTAGTTTTTTTTTATTCTTTTGGCTTTGATACTACCTAACCAAATATGTATACAAAATCTCCGCGGCACTACATGTTGGCTCTGACAAAGCAGATTGATGCTACCCAACATTAAATGTACGGAAACCAGCCTGTGCAAATGATGTACATCTTCAGGAACCCCACACACTTCGCAATTCGGTGAATTCACCCTCCACAGCAGTCACAAAAATTTGTTTAATGAAACGTGTCCGGATTTATATTATTATTAAGTAATTGTTATAAATGAAAGGGCTGTTAAACTGTAACTTTTTTTTTCGCTTCGGCTATTTTTGCCTAGCCGAGCACGCGTTCATGCGTTCTCGGATTTTTAACCGGTTGTTGTACCTGTAGTGCGTTTGACGTAAGTTCAAGCTACCAAAATATCGTTGAAGTTACGTAGTCGTTCGATCAAAGTCCTATCCAAAATTAGTATCCACGTATCACTTGAACGAACGTTGATATGAATAGAACCGAAACGTAACGACTAATCATCGAGTATATAACCAGAAATAGAGACGAAATGTCATTTATTCCGTTTGAAAACTATTCTGTCATATCATTATGTAAACCTCGAAACAATTGACGGGTGTCGTCAACTGTTTCACTTCAAATCAACCAGTTAACTTGAGCTTTGCTATAATGGACGAAAATTGCAAAATTACATATTTAATACGAATAAGCACTTCGACGACTAAACCGTTACGACCGTTACGATATCGTAACGGTTTGATTACGCGAATCGCACTACTGGGCGTCTATTCCCGATTCCACGTCCGAAATAATTACTGTGAAATAAGTAATACTCAACCAAATCTAACAGGACCAGGACAATATAAAAGAACAGGACCCCTAGACCCCTTGAACCGATCTCGAGGCAAATTAATGAACATTAACGGCGCGAACGCGACGTTATCCTAAAAGTACCGTTGTACTTTCTTTTCGCAACAATAAAAATCTTGTATTATTTCTATTACCTAAGCATATAGGTAACCATTAATTTATAACTACTAATTATTTTATTGTTAAATATAGAAAATGTCTTTTTAAACTGTATAATGCCTAAAGTACAGGTATACATTTACTTAGTTTAGGCATCGCAATTACACATTAGGTTCTAATATTAAAATGTATAGCTTTACTATGAAGAATGTATAATTTCGATTCCCTTCTTAATGCTTATTTTAATACTATAATAGCTTTATTTACATTTGTTTTACTTGTATATTATTATTATCTTTAAACACTAATTAAACCCAAACATGTAGAAAGAAAGAAAACCCAAAATTAATGTAGTCATGATAACCCTTCGGCCATAGAGACAGTCATAGAGTGCCATTTGCGAAGCAATTCATTTTTAAATTACACTTAACAGTTTTATGGACTTGAAAAGCTTTTTTTAAACAAAATATTCTTTAATTAAATTGTTATTGAATTGATATTCAATTATTTTTTGTGAAATTACTCCACTAGTTTGTTGTAATTATTAATACAAAGATCGAACACTCAGAAAAAAAAAATCTTTTTCTTGGCTGCATATATCTGTTATGGTTAATTTGAAATAGGTCTGAAAAGTTGACCGATTATCACCGATCATATATAGCAAATAGAGTGTAAGATAAGTAAATACCTTTTCATCAGAAGTAAGCGGTGTTCCAATTTCTTTGTTCGTAAATTGTATGCAGGCCACTGTACCATCAGAGCTACACGCTAGCAAATTCAGGCCTGGAAAAGATTTATAAAATTTATAAAAGCCGTTAAAAATCAATATGGCTGATTCGAAAGATGCCAATCAAAAGATCCCTTTATGCTTTTAGACAAGTGGAAAGTTAGTTTTTTATACTCTGGTTGTCTGGGGAAGAAAATAGATCTGTAAAATTCCGCCACATAACTTCATTAACTTGTCAACCATTTGAGCGGTTACACGGCGAATTTTCAGCAGCGATGCAAACGCGGTGCAGTAGGTAATCTTGTACCTTTACACACACGCGACTTTAAGCAGTGACGCAAACGCGCAATTGCACCGCTACACTTGTGATTTATAAGCGATTGCACCGATGCGATCGCGCGATTGCACCGATGCGATCGCGCGTTTGAGTCGATGCAATCGCGCGTTTGTATCGCTGCTTGAAGTTGCCGTGTGTAACTACTCTTTACTGTTGAGTTTAACATATAATAATAATAATGTGCCCAACAACTACACCAACTGCCTTGTCTCAAATTAGAGAATTCCCAGCACTATGAATACCAGAGCAACGGAATTCACTCTGGGGCACGTCCCGTAACACCCAGAACCAATTTATAAGAGTTCGTTTACCAACTGGTCTGGATTGGTCCTACCGGGAATCGAAGCTGGGACCTCCTCAAGCAGCTGCAAACGATGGGCGGCCAAGGTCGTCAATGCGATTGTAGTAAAATTAACAAAGTGCAGTAGCCGGTTATTTATTAAACATTTTATGATACCGATCATAAGTTGAACTGTTGTAAGACCTTTTTCACCTGGAAAACCTAGCATAGCAATAACAGGACTCACCATCAGAGCTCCAAGATAGATCCAAGACGCTGTCCCCAAAAAGATCGTGTATGACCACAAGGGGGCGCTTCAGTGACGTCAGCCAAATAGATAACGCACGGTCTCTGGAGCCCACAGCAGCACAACAACACTTCTTCCCTTCCTTTACGAATATGTTGTTGTTGAAACGCTGCAGATAGAAATGTAGCAAGATGGTTTACAGTTATATGATTAGTATATATATACATATGTTCTACGGCTTTGCGACACGGAGAGAAAGTACTTAAATATTATAGATAGAATATTTTGCTTCAAGAAGACATTATTTTTAACTGCCTTTGTGGCCGAACGGTCACCATGCTGGTCTGCCACGCAGAGGTCCCGGGTTCAATTCCCGGGCCGTGAGAGATATTTGTTTGACCTACATTTATTTTTCTCGCGAGTTTGGGAGTGTCTCCATGTGGTATGTCCATGACACTCGCGATACAGGGTAACCCTAATGAGGGGCTGGTAACTTATTACAAACTTAAATTATTTTTTTCTGAAATGTCGTTTGTTCGAATTTTCATTACCCCGAAAACCGAATTATAACGAAACCGTTGTTCTTTCAGGATATGTTGGATGTGCAAAGACACGATTAGGTTCGGTTAGGTTAGGTTTAAAAGAAAAAACATTTTCCCCTCAAAATACTTTCGAAGTTATGAAAACTCGAGCAAATGTTATTTCTGGAAAATGTCATTTCGGACTTCTGATAGGTAACTTGCGGGGCCATCCCTTGAATGGATTCCCTCTTGGGGGTTCAGTAGCCGTGGTCGATTTCATTCCACAATGAAGCTGAGGAGGAACCACGGGCCGACCGATAGAGCTAGGCTGGCCCGAGGGGAGGGCTGCTCCACTTCAGGGTTCAGCCAAGTCCCACATAACCCCGGCTCTGCGTCCGCAGGGCTACAAAACCTCGACTATCGCAGAAAAGTAGTCTGCTTGTCAGTTTTCTATCGGATACATTTCGGGGAGTGTGCGCTGGTACTTTTCAATTTAGTTCCACCGTTCCCCCTTCGGTGGACTAGAAGGTCCGGAACACTCCATGCTTATGTCATTGATATACCACCCATTCGCACCAAGCGCTTAAGCTCTTTGTTTCCTCCTTTCTGATACGTACGGCAAAAGGAATGGAATACTCTACTCAATATGTGTTTCCCAAAAAGTACAACTTGGGGCTATTCAAAGCCAGAGTGAATAGGCATTTTTAGGCAAACGCGGATCATCGAGGTATGCCGATAGCCTATGAGACTCTCCAGTTGATCCACAACATACACCGCAGAAGTGTGCGTTTAAGGCTCCAATGGATTCCCTCCCATGTGGGATTGCCCGGAAACGAAGAAGTTGACTCCCTTGCTAAATCAGCTGCTGAAAATAGTACTGTACTCGATTGTAAGCCTTATGCCACCGCATATTCGGAGAACAGTCAGTGGATAAAGGCCTTGGAATATGGTGCAGAACCATTCAGAGTAATCCACAGTGGGTACCTTGGTTTGATTCTGTCAATATAGCAAGGAAATATCTTGTATCGGCTTTTAGACTGCGTTCACATTCCAACTAATAAATTCTTTCATATGATGGGTTTTAAACGATCCACATTGTGCAGTACTTGCAATATAATAGAGGATCTGTATCATGTATTGGTGGAATGTGGCCGTAACATATCCCTGAGAGGTACAATGTTTGCGGATGTAAGTTTATGCAATGGACAAATTAATTGTTGGCTCAGAGAACCTGTATATCTTGGCGCTCTAAACTTGTATAAGTTTTTGAACATGTCCCTTGAGTAGGGAACCCAGTATACCTCCCATGAGGCTGACATAGCCTCCTAAGGTGGCTAAAGCCTCAATAAAAAAAATAGGCAAATGCGCTCCATCGTCGGTCACATTGTCGCTTAACATCAGGTTAAATTGTGGCCAAGCGCATGTCTATTATTTGTAGAAAAAATATCCGTAAAAACGTAATCACTGTGAGTTAGACCCTGTTAATAAAGCAGTCTTCTTGGTAGCGACCTTAGATAGTAAACTTCAATGGTTTCCACATTATCGGAAGATAATGACTGGCTAGCAGATTAAGCTCCGCTGCATACGCAGTCCGCAGAATACGTGAGCTTACCGATGTTAGTACTGCTAGACTAGTTTAGTTACTTCCATAGTATAATGTCCTACGGGATTCTCATGTGGGGTAAAGCGGCATTCAAACCATGTTTGTATTGCAAAAACGAGCGATTCGTTCTGTGTACCGTTTAGGTTCTCAGATTTCTCTCAGAGAAAACTTTAAGGAGACTGGTAACATGACTGTGGCATCACAGTACATTTACTCAAATATTTTATATGTCCGTAAAAATACACATAATTTCAATAAGAAAGAAGATGAAGAAGAAGTCCAAACTCATGGTATCACGATTTCGTTTAACCAAGGTAAACGAATCTTTTATGGGGAATTGTATACGTTTTGACAATAAGATTATTAAGATCATCATTTCCTAAGTTTAAAAAGTATTTTGATTAAAAATATTTTGATTGAGAAGTCATATTACAAAATTGAAGACTACGTGTTGGATAACGATGTATGGAAAGACGACATGACTCTAGATTCCACACAAATTTAATTCAGAGTGTATTACATAGCAAGTAAGTTTATTTGAGAAGAGCAATCCCTAGACTTTCTTGCTTGTTCTTCTCAGAGAAGTCAGCGTAGTGAACGAGCAGTAGCTTAAATGTGACGTTTTCAAGTGCAAATTTATTTTACGTATGGAATAAATGATTCATTGACTTTGATTTCATATGTAGCTCAACTAATATGCAGGAAAATGGTATGGTTATGAAGCTAATATTCACCAGTACTTACAGCACAAGTAACGGCTTTGCGATGTCCAACAAAGTCTTTGTCACATCTCCATCCATCGCGTTCTACAACTTGCGCTGTGGGCCCGCCGCCGTTCATCGCATGCGCTGATAGAACGTATTGGCCGTCTGGAGACCATGATAAACGAAGAACGTGTGTTGTTCCTGAAACGAATTAGAAAAAAAATTAAAAATTTAAAACTTAAGACGGACAATGCAAAGAACTTGTGCCCAGAAGTTAACACGAATAATGTCGTATTAAATGTATAGGAGCATTTAACATTTAAATTTTGGATATTTCTAGTTTCATTTTTAAAAAGTTATTGATGTCGTTTTAGTCATTCTGTAACGAACATTCGATATCAGTTTAAAAATTTTTAATACGTCCTATATTTACGGAATAAATAAATAAATTAAACATTATACCCTGTATAGATGACAGATGAAGAAATAGAAGACAGGAAAAAAAAAATAAAAAGGTAATAATAATAAATAATGTATAAGAAGCAGCTGTTGTCCCACTACCACCACGGTTTAACAGTAACTTTGGCTGTAGAACAGACAGATTGTTGAAATGCATCAGGGAATTGCTGCCACCTTACCTATTTCTGCCGTCAAACAGTAATGTGAGTATTATTAGTTCCAGTTTTGAAGGATAAGGATGCTGGCGAAGATACAGGCACATGGCACTTGTCAACTATGTCTCAGTTTGCGATTTAAAGCTCTGAGTGGTACTGCAACTCTTATGTATACAAGCGTAGCTAATATAAAAGAAATCGTAATCTCACCTCCACACTCCTCAAAAGGTTCCGTAATGACAGTCTCCGGTGCCCAGTCCGCTGTCTTCCACACTCTAAGCGATTTGTCGTCCGATTGTGATGCTAGATATTTCCCAACCTAGAAAAATATACCAATTATTTATTTTATTTACGTTTAAAGAATTTTTTACAAATTCATCAACTTCAAGTGTGTTTTTGACAGCTAGCACAGTGCTACTCCTAAGAAATACATGTTTAGTTTTATCTAATCGATTATATGATATATACATATATACTATATCGATGCAATTTGTTATGAAATGTTTACGTCATGGGTCGCACATATAACCAAATACTGTCTTAACTCAGAATGGTGGCAATGAGAAAACACAATTTCTCGAATCTTCTATTTCGATTTCAAAAAATTTGTGAATGGAACAAAAACAATTATATTCTCGTTTATAAGTGGTATGGTTTCGTTTATGGTGGGTATAAATAACTAAATATTATACATAAACAAAAATAATGATATTGTTTGCAATAAGATTAAAATAGTAATTTGTTTGAACTTTCAAACCTAAATTTTCTCAATTCCATCATTTTTGAGTTACGATAGTATATGGTTTCATATGGAAATGGCTATAATAAGAATGTCTTATGTAAGTACAATATAGGTACTATATGTGTAACGTAGATTATTCCGTTTATAAAAAAAATTGGTCACGACGTGCCTGAACGGGTTCCACCCTCGTGAACCCCAATTAAGGCTTCATTCACCCCCTCCCCGCCCCCCTGCCGTTGGAAGTGGACGCCTGGGGGTTGATGCAGACCAGTTCAACGGAATTATTGGTCTAAGACAATTTGAGATTAACAAAAATTATCAAAGCATTACTTTAAAAGATTAAATCATTCATTGTTATCTTTTTCTTTGATAATTTTTAATATAATCATTGTAACAATTATGAACAAAATTTTACAAATAATTTTATGATTAATTATTAATGTTTTTGTTAACTACAATTTAGTTATAAAAGCACGATATTTTCGTAACATTGTATTGTAACGAAATAATGTTGTTGAACATGTATTATAGTTATTTTTTTGGTTTCTTGAATAGCTCAAGTTAATTGGCGGATATTATGGAATTAACTACGCCTGCCAATTTCAGTGAAACGCATGTTGCATAAGATGCCTTGCCTTGCCGCCGAAAACAACATAGATCAGGTATTGTGAGTGTCGGCGCTTACGTAAAAAATTATTCTTATTTGTATTCTTATTCTTATTTTCTTATTCTTATATAACCGCTTTTCTCACAAATATATTGAAAAAGTTGTGAGCATACCAAGACACCACAATGCATTGCCTATAGGAAAGTTTAATTATAAGAAATAGAAACTTTAATTATGTATGTATATTATAATAATACCAACTGCTTAGCATCATGATTTTTTACGGAAAATGAACATTCATTTGTATTTGAATCCATACAAAATGCGAGATTCCTTGAATACATCCATTGCGTAGTCAGATACACTAACTGGACATATTATGTTTCAAAGGTACTGCAAAATTCGAGACGAATGCCAAGTTGCAGGAAAAACTAAACATTTCTTTTGCCTGTAGCTCAGCCTCAAGTGTCAACTTCAAGCTCAAGCAAGTTAACAAAGTTCTACATTCCACCCTAGTAAAACAAAGTATATTACTCCTGTTGTACAAAGTTTGATAGTTTGAACATCTTTATGGTAAATTATAAACTGAAATAAAAAGGAATAGGAAATGAAACTATTTTTCCGCATTTAAGTCGCGTATATTTGATTTTTCAAACAAACCGACGTTTCGAGTCTTTTACCGTAACCAGTCAACCATGACCATGGGACCTGTCGGTTTGTTTGAAAAAACAAATATACACAATTTAAATCCGGAAAAATAGTTTCATTTCCTATGTGTAACAATCGCGAAAACCTAAAAAGGAATAGTTACTCACAGGATCCCATGCAACTCCTTTCACAAGGCCAGTGTGACCATTTAATACGCAAACCATCTCAGGAAATTTCTCTGCATTCCAAATGATGATCGTGTTGTCTACGCTGCAGCTTGCTAGCCACTTGTCCAAGGGAGACCAGGCTAGATCTAAGACATCACCTGAAAGATGAAAAGAGTAACATTAATAAAATGAATGCAGTCATTTACTTTGCAGACTATACAATATTTTTCAATTTACTATTTAGTTTCTACCTGCATGTCCTCTAAGAGTGGACAGGCACCTCCAAGTTTCTGCTTTGTGTTTGCCAGCACCACCAGTTGCTACACTCAGTCCCCACACCATCACCAGTCTGTCGTCCCCACCTGAGGCCAGGTATTTGCCTCCGTTGCTCCATCGCACGCAGTTTACACATGCTGATAACAATAAAGATTTATTATAAATTATCAAATAATTTTGTAGATTTGTCTACAAATACATTGTCAAAAGTAGCAATAGTTTCAAAATTATCGATTTTTTAGTATTTCTCCACTTAGGGACTGTCTTATAGGAATACTGGATAGCAATAAATTTTTCGTAATTTTTAAAAATACAAGAAATTTCTGTCAAGTAGTCTTCTGATGCAATCACAAGTCTATTACATAAAAAAACTTCAATTAAATGAAGCTAATTGTTGTGGTGGGCGTGAACTGTATGTATATATGTAATTGTTATAACTTAAAATTTGTTTATTTACTACTGATACGAAATACAACGGCATTATAACATTTATGTAGCTTAAGACTAATCATGAACATAATAAGTGAATTATCATTCATAATTGATTGTGAACATTGGTATGATAACCTAAAGATCATCAAAAATAATTAAGTTATGTATGAATTAATCTGTTGTTTCTGTTTTAATTATATTTTACTTGAATTCACTAGTATTTATTCACTTATATGGTTCCGAAACAGTATAAAATTCTAATATATCACAAACTTTGTGTGGTGAATTCTATAAATTCTTAATACTTTACAAAAACAATGGAGTTCCGAATAAATAAATTTGATTAAATGCTAGCTGTTCCTGCACTTTTGTTTCAAACTTGTAGTAATAATTATTAGCAAATGCAATTAAAGAGAAACCTTCCAATTTTCAATTTGTTTTTATCATTAAAACTGTGATTATGGCATAAATATTAAAAGCTTTCTTCTATTTTTTTTATTAGCCAATCAAATTAAATGAAACACTCTGAATCTTAATTCAAGCTTATCTTAATACATCGCTGAACACCATCCCAATTGGTTCAGCCTTTGTGAAGACTAGTGAGTATGTTTGCGCATAGATAAAAGAAGAAAGTTCTAAGACTAATTTTAAATTTAGTAGTGTTCCTTCAAAAGGTAATACTGACTTAGGATACCTTCAAATTAGATGCTTGTAGAAGCACTGTAGTGTCGCATCTGTGGTGCAGCAGCTGCTATTAATAATCATACAATATCTAGCCTGCAGAATGACACTAGCATGGTATGCAGTGGTGCTTCAGCTGCGCTTCTAAATATTGCAAGAAAATCAGTAGTGGTCCGGCAGCAGAACATAGTGCAATTTGAAAGCACCCTCATTTTAAAATATTGAAAGTATAGACACAGCTTCTTTATAATTTTATTATACTTATTGGTTGTATTTTTTTCATACATCGTTTTTGGGTGCAAATACACTTTTCTTTTTCAACTCCACATATCTCTTATTTTGACTGCCTCCGTGGCCGAACGGTTACCATGCCGGACTGCCACGCAGAGGTCCCAGGTTCGATTCCCGGGCCGGGAGAAATGTTTGTATGGCTTACATTTATTTCTCTCGTGAGTTTGGGTGTAATTTGTGGTTGTCTATGTGTGTGTCCATGGCACCCGCGACACAAGGTTTCCCTAGTGCGGGGCTATGTTGAGTGTGTGCGTTATTTATTTATTTATTTATTTGACTACTTTGACTTCGAAACTACTAGAAAGCAGATAAGATTCAGACTGTGAATTTTGTATACAATAATAGAACAGAAACTGTCTACTTAGTTAGGCCATCGTTTCCCAAAGTGGCCCCTACTGCTCCCCAGTTGGTGCTGAAAAGACCTTGGGCAGTAGGGGCTTAGGAGGCAATTAAGGGGCGTTGATGATGTCCAGGGAATGCTACCACATTTGAAAAAAACTTAAATTATCTATACAAACTTCACTACATAATTTTTTCCTTGTGATTTTTTGTGTTAATATAAAATATGTGTTTCCAATTATTTTTTAAAGGTGGTGGGCGCAGAATTCTTTTTATCTTGCCTAAGTGGGTGGAGAGCCAAGAAGTTTGAGAGCCTATGGTTATATAAATAATAATTGACAAATGAAAAAATAATTCAAAGTTTCTTTCTACACATCTGTTGTAAAAGAAACCCGTCTACCATCAAGTTAAATTATTCACCAGCGTCTTACCTAAGTGGTTGTCCATTTGACAAAGCATTTTAGGAATATTAGGATCAACTTCCACTGACTCATACAAAACTGAGTTTAGGTTCCACACCACCACCCTGCCAGAGTCCCCACCCTGCCCGCCGGTTGCGAAACGCTTCCCCGTCGGGTGGATGTCCACAGAAAAAATTGGCTTGTCTGCAAAATAAGCATTTCCATAATCACCATACAGTCAACCTTAGAAAAATCACAAATAATAACAAAAACAAATCACACCCACCGTCATGATTGACCCAACTGGGTTTTAAAAGCTTCATTTAAGTATTTCAACTAATATTTTCTTGGAATAAACACGTGAAAAACCATGTATTGATGATTTATTTATTTTGGGAAAAAATTACAGATACAAGACCTGCCCGGCGATTTTTACAGTCTGTTCGGAAACTATATAGGCAATGAAAATTGAAACAATGAAATATCTAATAAATGGAGGGATAAGATTTTGTTAAAAAATATACATGTCTACAATAAATAAAACAAAAATAAACAATTACTCGATTATTGTATATTATATTTTGTAAGTATAATCCCAAAGGAGTAAAATATCTAAAAGTGTACAGAAGTTTTAATCAGTTAGATTGTAGTTTCTGATCTTACATGACATTATAGAAAGTATTGCCATTTTAATCTTGCGAATATCTACCATTATTATTTATTCTTGTCGCGGTAAAAGTTGACACGAGACAAAAAACAGTTTAAGAAAGCCTTTATAACTATAATTAAAACAAACCCGATATTTAAACCCTACTGTTGTTTTAAAGTTTTACTTGTGGAAAGATGTCAAGAAATATTAAAAATATATATAAATTGACAAACGGAAGCTTGGACAATATATTTTGATCTATGCCATAGTTTTTTTATAGTCTGTTGACTGTTCTTTATCAGAGTTCTTTTAGTTCATTCGTTGAAACTTTGCAAAAGTGAACCAACTTCGCGTGAGAAACTGTCGGAAAATTCGCAAAATTTTAAATATTCTGAAACAAACAAATTTTTAGTGAGGCATGAGAGGAGCCAGTACATTGATACCAGCGCGATTCTTGACTTTAATCGGCCACCTCTGTGTGCTGATCACGTTGCTATGGGAGAACCAACGGAGCACAGAACTTTGTTTGCCGACCCAGTTCCACAGCCAATACCTTCAGATTTATCGAAACAGGTAAAAATAATGACTTTTATATCTATTTTAAAAATAAATTTTACTCACGATCTAACAATAAAATACGTTACTTGTGTTTTATATTGTAATTTATTCATAATTTCGTGTTTTCCCGACTACGCATCGCACCACGTTTTTTTTTGTAGTGATAATTCATTAGCCTTTTACGAAGGTTATGGTAAGTCAAGCGTGATAATCCGAAGATAAAGAAGACCGACGGTCGACAACTTTATGGTTACATATTTTCTAATTTGCAACAAAGAAACCATAATAAAAATGTTGTTTTCATTACCTTGAGAATGCGCATCTAAATAACTTAACAAATTACATATTTATCAATTACACATATTTAATAAAAAATGTTTTGGTAAAATATTTTTTATTTATGTATTATATTTATAATATTTTTTATTAATAATAATTTATTATATTTCTTGACTGGGATTCTTAGGCATCTACAGTAATACATAATTATATCCATACACTTTTATCACTAGACAATATATATCAAGTTCTTAGGTTTTCGCGATTGTTACACATAGGAATGAAACTATTTTTCCGGATTTCAATTGCGTATATTTGTTTTTTCAAACAAACCGCCGTTTTGAGCTCTTTACAGGTCCTATGGTCATGGTTGACTGAGGTGGTACAGTCTTCAACCAGTTATGTCTAATATTAATGCTAGGGTGGTTTGTATTAATATTAGGCATAACTGGTTGAAGACTGTACCACTAGACAATACACTTTATTTATAAAAGTCAAAACATAATTCAGATCACACGTAAAAAATATTTTTAATTCATAATGAGAATAACAATAATGTGCCAGACCACCACTCTAAATACTTGAACTTAAATTAGGGAATACTACACTGGGACAAATTTAAAAAAGATTTCATAGATCTCTCACAGATGGCGCTACGGCAAAAAGTCATTTAAAACTAAAACAAAGATCTGCAACAAATACATTCAAAAATTTGTGGGGTCCATTAGTTGGTTCCGTGGCTAGTTAGCATAGCGGCTGGGATGGTTTGCTAGAAGACTAAAATGAATTTTTTGTAAATTGACCCGTCCTACATAAAGTCTTTAAATTGTATGTCGAAATTGCAAAGTTTACAGGGGAGTGTTTTAAAGTTTTGAATTCACTGAAATTACCATAACATGTGACTTTAGCATTTCTAACTTTTATTCGGCAAAGCTTGTTACTCACACAGAATATTATAAAATCCTAGATATCGGTCACATGAACAACCATAATTTATTTTATCATTTTACAATTTATTTTAGTATTTCTATGCTAAAGTCACATATTATGCTAATTTTAGTAAATACAAAACTTTAAAACGGTCCCCTGTAAACTTGGCAATTTCGACATACAATACTTTACGTGGGAGGGGTTGAAGAGTTCAATCTTTGTTTAATATAACAAACTAGTGGAGTCATTTCACAAAAAATAATTGAGTAAGGTGAAACATTCAATAAAAATTTAATTAAAAAAGATTGTCCCTAATTGAAACTTGTGACCTCATCTAGAGCCCACATTGTTAGCTACTGAGTCACTGAGGTTTTGGTCACCAAGCAGGTTTGATATCCTGATATTGAGGGTTTTTATTTTTTTTTATAAAAAATAAGTGCGCATTTGACCTCCATCTCACCTGATGGAAAGTGACGATGAGGTCGAGGATGTAGCATGCACACCTAAATAATGCCTATTCACTCTCGCCTTGAAGGGAAGGAAGAAGTCTGTAGGCAGGGAAATTCACTCCCTAGCCACTCGCCATACAAATGTGGAAGCGAAACGCTTCGTGCGACTCCGAGGAATATCCACAACATAGGGGTGGAACCCCTGCCCACGTCTAGTCTCCCGATGGTGGAATGGGGAAGGCGGAATCAAACTATGTAATTCCATCGCACACTCTCCGTGATATATCCTGTAGAATACCGATAAGCTGGCAACTCTACGGCGGTGTTCAAGGCTCTGCAGCTTCGCCTCTACTAATTCCGAGTCACCTATAAGCCTCTTGGCACGATTGTCAATTGAATCCAAAGTGGCCAGTTGATATGTAGCAGAGCCATCCCATAAGTGGCAGCAGTACTCCATATCCATTGCAAGTAGGTGAAGACGGTCGGCTATCGGTATGGATATATCACGAAAAGTCTGAGTCAGGTGAATGGGACTCCGTTTAGTGGAGAAAAGACATGTCTGCGTTTTGGTAACATTAAATCTGACAAGATTGGCATCGCCCCAATCAGAGACTGCCTTAAGTGTCAAATTCAAACGACTAACCATGGACTCTCTACAAGACTGGATTTCTTCTAAACTGACCCTTGCATTGGTCAAGTACCTGTCCACAACTGTACCTGTAAAAGGTACCTGGAATCAACATATCGTTTATATGCAGCAGAAAGAGGGTTGCGGACAGTACAGAACCCTGAGGAATCTATCGTTCGATGTTCGGAAGAGTAGCCTAGAAGGCCACAGACCACTCGTATCGAACGTTCACTCAAGAAATCCGAAATCCAATTGCAAAGGTCAGTGGGAAGCCCATAAGAGGGAAGCTTCCTTGAGAGGCTTGCGTGCCAGACCCTGTCAAAGGCCTTAGAAATGTCTAAAGACCACTGCAATGGCTTCGCCATGCCCTTCTATAGCCTCACTCCATAAGTGTGAGGCGTACTGAAGATCCCCTGTACATCGCCCTCTTCGGAATCCGTACTGGCGATCACTGACGAGATCGTTGTCTTCAAGGTACGACAGGAGATGGTTGTTAAGTACAAGTTCCATAGTCTTGCAGAGTATGGAAGTGCCTAAGATAGGTCTATAGTTGACAGGGTCAGTTCTGCTTCCTTTTTTGGGCACTGATTGCACATTTGCAAGCTTCCATGACCTGGGAACTACACCAGTCTCAAGCGAGAGGCGATACAGGCTTGTGAGAATAGGAGCCAACTAAAGCGCACAGTTACAGGACTACTGCTGGAATTCCATCTGGCCTGCTAGCTTTATGCACGTCTAGTCTTCGCAGAGTTCTGAGTACCTCTTTTTGTCGTATGCGAACTGGCGCCATAGTGCAGCCAGTCTGATGTAAAGAAAGTGGGAGGTAACCTGCGGCATCCAGACGCGAACTCCCTGCAAAGAGTGAGGCGAAGAGATTCGCCTTCTCTTCTGAAGTGTGGGCCAGCGAGCCGTCTGGCCTCAGCAGAGATGGTAATGAGTGGCTACTAAAGTTTTTTTCGACCGCTTTGGCCAGGTACCAAAAGGACTTGCTGCCTGCTGGAAAAGAGGCAAGCTTGGCTCCTATGCGGCGCACATGGTCTAACTTGGCCCAGCGTAACACACTTTTGCTCTTCTTGGCGGCTTTATGGCTTTCTTCAGATTCCGAGTATTCGGAGCTTTGCGTAGTCGAGCATCTGCCCAAGCTTGGCACGCAGACTGTTTGTGCTTCTGCACGACTACAGTCGGCGTTAAACCATGGACGAGCTTGGGGTCCATTGGGTACATCGCAGTATGGTATATAATACTCCACGCCCAATCACAAGACCTCAATTACAGCATCAGCACAGCTCGACGAATCTCCTGAAGTAAAGCAAACTTGACAGGGATATGAAGTAAGAAAATGGCGCATTTCGTCCCAATCTGCTAACCTGTATCGCCACACCCGTCTCGTACCACTGGGGCCCTGATCGGGTGGGGAGTATTCGGATACAGCTTTCACCAGACCGTGGTCAGAGGTACCCAATGGTCCATCCACAAGCACCGAGTATCGATCTGGATCAGTTGTTAGCAGTAGTTCCAAGCAATTAGCCGTATGAGACTCAACATCTGAGATCCTTGTGGCGCCACTGACAAGCTGGGAAAGACTTAGCGATAACGCAAGTTTCCGCGTCTCTCTTCCAGCATGATCGGTCATCTGGTATGGGAACAACCATTCTTGGTGGTGTGCATTAAAGTCCCCCAGAATGACTAGTTGCGCCGCTGGATACCTGAGCTGAGCCTCATCAGACGTCTCGCTCAGATGTTGGATCAGCTTGGTTGTCTCCTGATCTCCACTGTGCGAGCGATAGACACTGCAGTATACTATTTGGGTAACTCCTGTGTCAACCAGAAGCCACAAAACAGAAAAACTCGGAGTCTGGAGGGTAAACCTACGGAAGCTAGCAACATCAACCCCCAAAAGGTCTTCTGAGAATATCCCAGTACCTGTTCCTGACTTTATTTTTGATTAGTGAAGACGCAAACCTCTCTGGGGTCCAGTCCTTCGTTGGGATCTTCAAACAATTGTATCTTGTATTTAACTAACTCTATGGTATTATTTTATTGAATCTAAGGGTCGTATTCCATAACTCTACTCAATGCTCAAGTCAGGACTTGAGTATTGCAGTGAGCACTGAATATCATACTCCAGTCCTTGCCATTAGGGTCGTATTTCCAGTGCTTGAAATCATACTCAAGTCTGCTTAAATCCTGACTTGAGCAATGAGTAGAGTTCTTGAATACGACTCTCAGTTACTTGTGATATTATGTTAATGCAATTCACAATAAATATTTCTTATTGCCAGTTTGTCCTAAATTACTTTTTAATTAACTGTCTGGGAACAAAGTCCCTTGTTCAATTGCATAAAACGTACCATTATCTCTCTCTTTATTAGAATTTTTATTGAACCAAATGAAAGAATGATTTTGCAATTAACATTACTGATAAACAGGAAAAGGTAAATGACATTTTATTTATTTGATATCAGTTGTTTTGATGTTTGTGTATGTTCAATTATATTTATGTAGAACTCTTGTGGCCAAATTTACGGTAACTTACTTCTTAAGGTTCCTATATAAAACTCAAATCAATAGGTTACTTAACTATATATAATTTTATATAAGTTTCATATTTGTATTGGTAACAAAATGTGATAAGTTACGAGGGGTTAAGTAATGAACTTGAACTGAACTATAAATGTGGAATATTTTGTTATTAAATAATATTAGAGAACACACATACGATTCTCTTAGCCGCTTTGTGAAACGCCACGTGCTATATATATACATTGCCAAGTACTTTTTTTTAGGCGAATTGCAATCCGGTTGAACAAGAGGGAGCCGTTTTAGAAAACAGCCGTTTTGCAAAGTGGCTAGCCGGAATGTAATATGGCGCTTTATACAATACGGCTGCAACATAAATACAAAAAAAGACACTAAATATTATAAACATTGTGAGGTGCCAGCTGCAGTAACAAAGGGGTCACTAATCAGCATTTGCTGGAAAACACACTGCATTCGCGACATGTGACATTGGTATTGTTTACTAATTGTCATGGTAACTACTTAATTATGATTTATAAGTTTGTCTATCATCAAATTTAGTGGTCAAATTCTGAATAATAAACACGTGCCTCCCTTAACTTGACGTTGGCGGAATCATCGATTATTTCGATGGGGCTAAAAGGTACATTTAAAAGAAAAAAAATGTAAATTAACATTCTTAGAAAAAGATTGTTTATACTTTTTTAAATAGTGCACTAGTAAACTTAAAAGAAAGTTAAATAAATAATGTAGTTAATACCAATACCTATCATACATGCAGCATATAGCTTATGCATATTTATTCATATATGTAGCTTATTATGACACTAATCACAACATTGAATTTCAAAAGTACCTCAAATTCAAATTCAAAATAATCTTTATTTCATAGGTAAGCATTATTACACTTGAAATCGTCACAATGGTTAAACTCTACCGCTCATTCGTAAAGGAGATTCCCCTGAGAAGAATGAGCAAGAAACTCTAGGGGTTGCTCTTTGTAAATAACATTTACAATATTTTTTTTTATTTGAAACATCAGAGATCGAGACTACCTCCATGAGCGAAACGGGTTAATACCACGAATTTTTGTCATCCAAGTACGCAGAAGTTGTATAATAACCTTTAGTATAAAGTTTTTGTTTCACTATAGTTTTAAACCTCGTGAAAGGCAAATTTTGTATATCAACCGGAATCTTGTTATAGAAGATTGCCCCTTAAATGATTTTTTGACTTTGTGAAGACGGCTATCAATACTATGTTATTATAATGTTCAAAGAATCATACCAGTTACTTGATCTCAAACTCGGAATTCCCTATACTGTAAATAGTATAGGGAGTTTCCGAGTGTTTACACAGAACAATAAATACAGTACAAGTGCTTAGTTTGCGTCGCACTTGTGCCAACAGTACGCGAAGTTCCACATATTTAAGCTCAGTCTGCCACTTTCGCTTTATACGTTAATGGTTGTGTCAATTATTTATTTACTTATCTATTCATGGTATACTATAATTATATACAAATATAACTAAAATAAACAGAGAAGTAGGTCAATTAAGTTTACACTTTTAGATGTAAACATGTAAGCACTCTAGAGAGAAAAAAAAACAGTGATCGAAGAAATTATGAGAATTTTGCAATCACAAACTCACGAAGAAAAAAAAAAAATTATTTTCCTAGAACTAAACAAAAAAAAATTATCTCGCACAAAACCTCAAAAATCGTAGATTTATATTTTAGATTATTTTGCTACTTTGTAAAAATGAAGGTCGCACTTGCTATATTATCCATGGTGGTGTTTCATATAACCGTTAAGTCTTATTTTTAACCGACTTCAAAAAAAGAGGAGGTTCTGAAATCGTCTGTATGTTTTTTTTTGTATGTATGTTACGCGATAACTCCGTCGTTTGTGAACCAATTTTGATGATTCTTTTTTTGTTAGAAAGAAGGTACCTCATATGTGGTCCCATTTAAATTTCAAGAAAATATTCCACCTCTAATGGTGGCAAACTAGGGGATGAACGACTTTAGAGGTCGGTTTTTTTTAAACGGAGGTCAGGTTATTAATTTTCTGTTCGGTTTATCGTAATATTTTTTTAGTTACGACAAACGCAAATAAACCTTATGCCGCTTCATTATCGTCGCTTCTTTTTTGAAGAATTAAGTAAACATATCGAATTCGTCGTCGTTCAGCTATTAATAACGAGATGGCAGCAAGTTGATTAAAATTTCAATGTAAAATCAAAACCTCGTAACTTGCAACAGGTATTGAACATTCAACGATATGCCAACAGGGTAGAGTTTAAATCTGTCCACAATTTCGCGTGTATCTTAATCAAATCAAAAATCATTTATTCTCAGACAACTACAGTCCATATTTTACAGTTATAATATTAGCTTAGATAATGCAATAGGTTTACACACATTAAAATAAACAAAAGGCAACTTAAAAACATAGAATAATTAAACAAATTAAATTAAATATCAAATAAATCATCGACATGGTTTTAAATGCAGTTTCATGCAATGTAGCATGATCGGGCAATCCACAGTGGATGCCACACCAGCCACAATGTGATTTTCTACATGTGTATACGTTTACACAAAGTATATTTATATACCTTATGTAGCTCTTTGTGATGTAAATAACAGTGTTTTAACGTTGCTGGAAACATATTTCCTTGTTTCGCTCTCGTATAACCATGGAAAATTCTCCATAATTGCATAAAAATATTTTATGACAAGTTACTTGATCTTATTATGTCATGCTCATATAATCATCGTATACAAAATGTAGTGTAAAGATGGAGAAGGGCGTGCTCTGGTGGTTCGGACACGTAGAGATGATGAATTAGAGAAGATTGACGAAACATATTTATAGACAAAGATAAATTTATTACAATGTAACTTAATTTAATACAATACAAGTAAAACAAATGTAAATAAAGCTATTATAGTATTCAAATAAGCATTAAGAGAGGAATCTAAATTATACATCTTTATAGTAAAGCTATACATTTTAATATTAGAACCTAATGTGTAATTGCGATGCCTAAACTAAGTAAATGTATGCCTGTATTTTGAGCATCTTTTCGGCAATTTTCTGTATATTACAGCTGAAAAATAGATTGTCTATATTTAACAATAAATATAGACAATCTATAATAAATAAAATTATTAGTAAATTAATGGTTACCTATATAATAATAATTATGAAATAACTTCCAGCAAGTCTTCTGTTTCATTGTAAGTCTTGCCCTTAAGCCACAATTTGACGGTCTTTTTACATTCTATTCATGGCGAAATAATGCAAAGTGGTTTAATTTAAAGCGAAGGAATGTACCAAGGAAGCAAAAGAATGTATGCGAGTTTGCTGTGCGGAGTTGTGTACAAGATGAAAAGGTATCGAGTCGTCTGTGGTTGGTTAAAGTAACGGAATCAAATGGAACAAATGAGTGCCATTATGTCATTCAATCATTAAGAACAGCTCTCTGCGCTCTTTCCAGGTTTATCAGGGTGGTCTTATGTGCACCGCCCCAGGATGTAATGCAGTAAAGTAGCAATGATTGACATAGGGCTAAATACACTGATTTGAGAAGGGGGACGCTAGCTGCATATCTTAAATTTTTAAAAACATATCAATTTTCGAACTCTAGAAGTAAGCGCCACAATATGGTGTTTGAAATTAAGATGTTTGACAATTATGATACCTAAATATTTAATGTTGCTTGTGCTGTCCAGTGTTGGACAAGCACGAGGCTTACATGAGTTCGAAGGTTTGTACAATGGTGAGCTACTATTGAGAAAGCATTCGCAGGAGGTTGTAAGAAGATATTGTATGAGAAAGTCATATATTTCGTCTTGCTAGTATTCAGTGTAAGGGCATTCGCTCTGAGCCACTCGGTTACTGAGTTAAAACCAAATTGAGCTTGTGAAAATGTTCGATTCCAACTTGAAGCGCTGAATAATAAGACTATATCATCGGCGTAAGATATGATCTTGCCACCAGAGAGGGGAAGAGCGCATAGTTGGTTAATACAGACAAGGAATATGATTGATCCTAATATGCTTCCTTGGGGGACACCATATTCAGCCGGCTATTCGTCACTCGTTATTTTGTCAATCGTGACGCGCTGTTTTCTGTCAGAAAGATAGTCCTATAAAAGTGTGAGCTGCTTTTCTCTAATTCCAAATACTTCTAACTTGTTTAAAAGTATTGGTATGTTTACAGTGTCAAAGGCTTTTGCGAGGTCTAGAAAAAATGTATGAGGCGAGTGTGAGCGGGAAGTTGGTAAGGGTTAACCACGGCGAAATTTAGATTGTCTGAAAGAAAGTCATGAAAGCATTGATGCC
Organism: Hyposmocoma kahamanoa; assembly: GCF_003589595.1. NCBI lineage: Eukaryota > Metazoa > Arthropoda > Insecta > Lepidoptera > Cosmopterigidae > Hyposmocoma > Hyposmocoma kahamanoa. Next base: position 3,936,874 of record NW_020654810.1, on the reverse strand, counting down.
TGTTGAAGAGGCGAAAGGTGTGTGTCAGGATCGTAGCAAATGGAAGGCTGTAGTCTCTGCCCATCCCTTTGGGCAAAAGACGTGAAATGTATGTATAATAAATGTGTATCGGTGGCGAGGCGTCCCCGTAACTCGATTTTTGTTTCAAATTTTCCACGTATCATCAAATATTTTAAAGTAAGTATTTTATGCTCAATTTTACGTGTAGACAATAAGATAATTAACCAGTAAAATAAAGTGTACTAGTATGTCTGTGCTAATAATGTTGTGCTTAATTGTCGTCAAGGCGCCAATTGTTTCACGCCTCGCCACTGATGTACTTACCAAAGTACGTGACTTATGATACTGAGTTATGTGACTTACCAAGAGATTCTGTAGCCGTAGAATAAACTGTACTATGCAGATGCCCGATTAGACCGAAAAGTTTTTCGAGTGGTAACCGAGTGTCGGATGACGCAGTGTGGGCAACAAGGTGAACCGATGACTTGCAGAAAATCCAATTTCTCTTTTTTTAGAAGAAATCGCCTAGTTGCTGTAACTTGAGGCGACCTTTAGATTTAACCACAGACCGTGGTTTTGACCTTCGCCTTTGGGATTTGTGAATATACTTTTAAAACCAAATGGATAATTTGTTGCTACATATCATTTCTATCCTTTACGTTTTGTTTAAATTGAATATCCATTATATTCTTACAACAAACTTTCGTATTGGAGTATGTGCCGAGCTGTACAGTACAAAAGTAACTAAAGAAAAAACATAAATCCAGAATTGCAGCTTCTCTTTGACCGTCAACCACGCGTGATGCGCAGCGAAAACTATACATATAGTAATATGATTGATATGATATAAATATAATTATACATATAGTGATAAGCCCTGTTATTTATCGCAATTCACATAGTATCTACCAGGGTTACTGCGCATATCAGCATCAGCATCCACATCTGCGGATAACCCGAATAAACTAAAATGCATTCCCATCAGCCTCCCTATTGATTGATGCTGATATTCATTGCAGATATTCGCGTCGTGACGCCAATAATTTACAAACCCCCAAAAACAGACTGCAAGCCGAAAAAGCAGCTCAGCTGTTGTTCTTACCTTTGAGAAAATGTCAGTTTGGTTAACCTAGACAGGCTGGTTGAATTTATGCAGGTGCAGTTTTTTTTATGTTACAAAATCATTGAAAAAAAATCATTAAAAAAGCTTTTTCATCACCAAAAAATCACTAAAAAAGAAAATAAGAAATTTTAACGATTTTTTTAAGGATATAGTATCAGCATTTGGTATTGCTGTACTTAAATGTTATTAGAGAAATTGTGTAGTTAGGATTCGTTGTAGGCGTTCAGTCTACTGTTTCTCCATAAACGATTAAACTTCAAGGGCTGTCGTGTCCAAAACGCACTTAGTCATTCCTTTGCCTTGTTTTTTTCCCCGAAATGTTTGCGATTTTTTTCGAAGCGGTAGTATGCTTGACAGAGTGATGCTGAATGCCTCGACGTCTAATTGTGTGACTAGAATTATTAGCAAAATAGTTTTCTAGGCACAAATTATTTTACCTAAACTTCGTACTCCACTTACAACTTCTACAACTCCAGGTGTATAATCACAGCACGTAATGTAAACTAAAGCACGGCAGATCGGCTGCAAACCGGTTCGCAGTGGTTCGTATGAGCTTGTGTGTTTTTACACTAAACAGCCAATGCCTCATGTCCGTTACTGTGAGCCATGTGTGCGAACTCGACTTGCATATGTCTTTGTGGGTTATAGGGCTCGGTCTATTAATTCCTTACTATATTTTTTTAATGTAAGATTGACTATCATCTCACCATGTTGTAATGAAAGAATGCCTATTTATTCTAACGTTAAATAGCCCCATATTTTCGGGAACATAGATGCCCTAGTAGAGTATTCCACTTCTTTGCCGTGTGCAGCGCAAGCGCACTGCCGCCCGTTAGTAGGCACGAGATCAAAATCGAATAGGTACTTTCAGGTAGCCCCCTTAGAGTGCAAAGAAGGAAGAAGAAAACTGCTCGTTCGAATGGAAAGCTATGACATAATATTCTTCTGCCGATCTTCAATATTGGACAGCATTTCAGGTGTCTCATCATGGTCACAACATTTTAGCAGAGTAGCTATTGTAGTTATGGTGACGATATTCGCAGACGGGTGACGTCATCTTTGATATTCAGCAGCGATAACTCCATTTGGTCCGGCAATGACGTCTGTAACGTCAGAGTAAGGAGCTTTTGATTATTCAATCTTATTACTACAACGTGATCCATTGAGGTCAGATAGCTGATATGCGATTGGAAAGTAAGGATTCGAAGCTGCAAATTTGAGGAATTTCAGGTTTAGGGTAGATTTATTTACAGCTTTGAGTCTTGCCTTTATCATATGGTTTTAGTGATAAAATCGGTTATGGTTTCCAAGAATGTTATTTGCGCTCTATGATCACTTGAAAAGAAGTGTTACTCAATTCGCAAGCTTTAGGGTCCTCGTTAACCTGGATTAAAATACAAGATTCAATGTTGCCAGAAACGGCGAGTAGTTCCTGATAATAAGTACCAACATGATCATGAATGCGTCATGAACATCGGAAACGTTTACAGCGCGTGTGTCATCATGATCGTAATAATTTCTTTGCTGTGTTCTTGGTTCAAGAAAGCGTCTATAAGAAAATTCATTCACTAAAATTAATTCATTATAATTTATTTTGTTAAACACAAGAAAATTGTTATCTAAGTAACACCCACAACTTCTTTACCAATCGTGTAAATAAACAGATGCAGCGACGTTGTTTACAATAGAGAATACAATAGACAATAATTATTACGAGTAAAGTGAACGTGTTTACCTTTGAGGAAGACAAAGTTATCAGGTCATTGTCAAAGGCTTAAAGCATCTATGTGATTACTTATTTAAACAAATGGTTTAGATGTAATAAATTGACTACTGTAATTATGTAGTATCATTGGCAAACCAACAGGTCTTTTTTTTTTTGCCAGACAAAGAATCATCTTGTAGTTTTCTCTCAATGACATCCCTGGGCATTGTCTGTCGTCCTATCATCCAGTGGTAGCCGGATTCAATCGCACTGTCTCTGAAGTTTACAAAACACGAGGTGTTATGGTAGCTCGGCGTCTTGCCTGCCGTAGTGGGTGCGGTTCCGTGGTTCGCGATCTACCGATATCGCTTTACTCGATAAAAAATCGATTAAATTCTTCTATTCGTAATAGATTCTTCCCAAGGGTCCGCGACTGTCTTACACTGTGGTCGCAATTTACCGAAGCGTCTTTTCTGCGGAAGGAGTTTCGAAAAAAGTTTGCCGCAGATCAATTTATGGGTTCAACAGTCTCGTCGTCTTCAGCCAGCGTAGTATGTGTTTTTATATAATATATTTTTAAATTAATCAGTGTGGCGCTTTGTTTCTTGTAAGATTTCGGTTTAAACTCCGCAATAAAACGGGATAACTGATTAAAGGCTGGAAAGTGCGTTCCAATGCTAGACCCGTGATTAGTACAGTCTCGGTAAAAGGGCGCATCGCAAGAAAATTTTTATCGATATCAATTTTCCTGTGTTGTTTGATGTCCGCGGCCTGTGATCGAAGGCGTACACGTTTTATTTTCTGGAAATGAGCCAAGGGTCAAGGGTATGAAACCTCTTCGAACTCTTAGTATATTATAATATATTACTTTAATGTCTTGAAATTGATGTACGTGCAAATTTCTGAATTTGTGCCGAGACCTTATCAATGGATTGTAAATATTTACTCGTTAAATACATTTGTGGTTCCGCCAATAAATATTTTGTTTTCAACTTCATTGAGTCATTGTACGTGAATATTTTCAAATAATCTGTAGATTATTTAGTAACACACAGTTTTTACACTTGTGACGACAAAAACAGCTAGGTTTTAGTTTATATTCTGGCGTTTCTTGGAGAATGTTGCCAGTGTCTAGTCATAGTCAGTCTTGGACCCCTTTTATTGATTTTTTATAGAGTCAGTTGTAACTACTTGTAAGTTGACACTATTTTGTCACGAGTGTTTTTAATCAGTCTTACATAAAACAAACTCAACAAAACTCACACAATCATATAAACACTATAAAATCTTGAAAATGATCGGTCGTAGTTTTTAACTTAAAAAGATGTAGACTGTTAGTATATTGCAATTTCAATAAATGTGCTGCCATATAGCGGTCAATAGCTGTCCGACGGACAATTCGGGTTGTTTACTTAGTTCTCCAAAAAAAAGCGACCATTTTACACCGGTATGATTTATTTTCGTTAAAAAATAAAAATATAGTTTAAACGCTTTACATAATCGATTGCAGTTGTCTATTTCAAGGAAAACAAAACGTTAATATGTATTAAATTTATTTATTTCAGAAACTTACAGACAATTTTCACATTGACAGTGTTACGCTCGCAATATTGCATTTAGGGCAAGTGTCTGAACTAGATAATTAATAATCTGTATTTCAGACATCAGCGTTTTTCTGTGAATACAAGAACAAGTCGCACTGCTATTACTATAGCATATATGTTGTAACTAAAAATATGTGAAGTTTAATATTATATCATTGCTGAGCGTAAAATTTGATTCTCTACACGTTAAAAAAACCGTCGTTAGAATATTGTAAGAAACAATCAAAAGACATCTGCTTAACTCAAAAAGAGACACACTGTATGTGAGCTAGTTCTGGACAAAATAATCCTTATTCAAAAACATGAAATTAATTTTTCCATTTTATTTTTAAATATATTTGAGAAATTGTTTAAGTGTCTATTGTAAACTATAACATATAAATTTTAATGATTTTTTGCGGGAAGTGAGTAATTCGTTCTTCATCGATTCTGAGAAAGTCCACTTTTTCAGTTAATACGCTATTTTATTAACAGTGCGATGTGACTGATTTCAAAATAATATTGTCTTCTAAAATAAGTCTAGGGATTTTGAGTTTACATTTTAATGAAATAATGTTCGTACAGACGTTTGTTAAGGAATGGGACAAGTTTCCAGAAAGTATTTAAAATCTTAACCACATGATATTCAATACTTTATCTCTTTTCCATAATGCTAACAAGATGTTACAAAATATAATACAGAGGGCTTTTATAGACCCTGTCAGTCGTTTATATTTGTAAATAATGCTTTTCAAGTCCCTAAAACTCGAATGTAATTTAAAATATTGTCACGCAAACGGCATTACATGTCAACTCAGAACGTGTAACGTCATTGGTAGATAAACAGACTCCATGATATTGTACTGTATTATTTATGACAAAGTGCTCACTTGCCACTTGCGAGAATTTTACGTATACATACACTGTCTTCAATCCAAAATTTATACAGTTTTTACAAGATAATACGCGAACGGTGATTACGGCGACGTATCAACAACGAAAAACTACATCATACTGCCTTTGATGTATTTGTCACAACTTATCCTCAATATTTCAAAAGACGCGGTGAAATGATTCAAAGGCAAACTAGAACCAAAACTATAAATCTTTTGTACCAACCTCGCTGCCATAAAGTAATTTATAAGAAAAACTGTTTCAACACGTATTTAATTATTTTCAATAATTTACCAAATGAAATTAAATTGTTACAAGGACATACTTTTAAATTACAATTGGCAAAATGTCTTTTGACACATTGCTTCTGTAGTAATAAAGAATACTAAGAATTCTCAAATACAAATTTACCATTACTGTATTCTGGCAAGTAAACGTATTCCATCCTATTCTCTTTCATTACCTATATATGACGTCACGTGGTGCGTTTGGTGCTTACATAACAGATTGAAAATATTGCAATTTTCAAATTTTATTTATTGAATTAAAAATATAAATCGTCTTGATTCCACATTCTTTTTAACCACATTTAAGTTTTTTTCTGATTATAAATAATAAAAGGCAAGGTTAGCGTGCCTCTTGATACGTGCCTCTTCATTTTAGTATCACATGTATAATTATTAATACAAAGATCGAACACTCAGAAAAAAACACTCAGAAAAAATTCCTTCGATCTTTGTATTAATAATTATAACAAACTAGTGGAGTAATTTCACAAAAAATAATTGAATATCAATTCAATAAAAATTTAATTAATACAGTGAATAGCGACATCTCTCGCCAGGACTGGTAGCTGTAAAGGTACTAACTGGATGATAAATCTGTCATAGACTTCTCATAGATGGCGCTACGACTAAAAAGTCGTTGAAAGACCAAATACAAAGATACGACGCAAGCACATAGAAAAATTCGTGAGATCCGTTGGTTCGTTCCGTGGCTTAGTTGGTATAGCGTCTGGCACGGTATGCAAGAAGACGTCGGTTCGAATCCGGCCGGATCGAAGGAATTTTTTCTGAGTGGTCGATCTTTGTATTAATAATTATAACAAACTAGTGGAGTAATTTCACAAAAACTAATTGAATATCAATTCAATAAAAATTTAATCATATGTATATTTTTTTAAATAATTGATATAATATTTCTACCCATTAACTGGATAACTTGAGAAGTTCTAGTACGTATTACCAATCATCGTTTGGTAAATACCTAACGTAATCTTACGTACGTGTCCCGCTATCCTCAAAACACAGAACAATGTCCCGCTTTGACAAAACAGGAAGCACGTGACATTAAAAAAAGATAGTCCATCAGACTACACAAGATTCCTTTATTTTTTAAATTGGTAATCATTAAAAATTTAAGTTCTTTTTACATTTTTTTATTCATGAAACTTATTGTAAATATCAGAAACATGTGTTTTACTTATTTTTAAAACAGAACGAGAGGCTTGTGGGTAAAATATAATGGCCACGTTATGAGTACATCAGTTGGGCGTTTTAACTCGTACAGTTTGGATGTATGTTTTAACTTGTAAGGCAATCGAAAATGGTGTTTTAACCTTAAAAAATAAACGCCTAAAACTACAAACAAAATACGCCAATAAATTTTTACAATACATTTTTTTTAAATTACATCGAAATCACTTACAAGGTGTCGATTCTACACCGACCATGCAGGGGGTCTATTTCGTACGAAATAATCTCAGTACAGAGTACTAAAAAAACCGGCCTTAAAAGTACGTGGAATTACATCTGTTTGCCAAGTTTTATTGAAATATCCCCTAGTTCGCCACTATACAGGACTTGCCACAGGAGATAATAAAAATCGATTCTCACTACTCAAAGTATATATTGAGAGAGAAAAACGCCTTGAATTGGAGAATAGCAAAACCAACCATTAAAATAATTGCTCCTTAAGTAAAATTTAGGCGCTATTTATAAAAATGAATGTTCATGCGTGATCAGCTACCCTCAGAGGTGGATGATTTTCTTCAAAATGAAATGGGACCACTATGAAGGTACCCCTTTCCAACAAAAAAAGAATCGTGAAAATCGGTTCACAAATACCGGAGTTATCGCGTAACATACATACAAAAAAAAAAAAAAAAACCGAAAAGCCAATTGAAAACCCTCCTTTTTTTAGAAGTCGGTTAAAAAAAAGTAATAATCAACCCAAACAAAAGACAATGTCATGTATGAAACTTCAATCGCATCATACGTTTTTTAATTTGGTTTCGGACATAGAAAAGGAGTAGACCCCCCCAGTGAATAGAAATGCTAGTAACAGGTATAGGGATTTGTAGAGCTGGCAACATATGGTTTTTAATTCCATTTCTCGCCAGTGGGAATCACTACTGGCTACAACTGAGATTTTATTATCCCATTTATCACCACCTGGTGACAAGGTTTCTTTTTTCTCATTTGTCACCAGCGGGAACAAAACTAGTGAAGACGACTGTAAATAAAGAGAAAAATAAGGTAATTTACGATCAATTCAATGATCGATGACTTACCATCTCAGTCAGCCGTGACCATGGGACCTGTAAAGGATCCGAAACATTGGTTTGTTTGTTTCTTAATATACGCGACTTAGATCCGAAAACATAGTTTCATTTCCAATGTGTAACAACGTGGAAAATCTAAGAACTCGAGATGACTATATCGCATGTATTTATAGAAAGATTTTTCTGACCGGTTCAAGCCTGCGTTAATATGTATGGTGATTTTTCTTGCCGTTGACTCATGACAAACCTTATTACAGGTTGGTAGCAGGATTCGCGACGGGCGTAGCACTCGTTCTGTTTGAGTTGTTCACGTTCATCTTGGGACTAACCATGTTTGCATCTAATACATCTCTCATCTGTATCCTTTATAACATTCTCTATCTCCTTTATTGATCGCTTTGCGCAACCTTGTCTATCACCTATTAACATTTCACTGTAACAACAGGTTAATAATGGCTACTGCTTATCTCGGGAATTTCGATCTCGTCGATTGTTTAGCATTTTCGAGACCGAGTAATGCTAAGGCCAGACAGGCGGCCGCGGAAGCGTTCCGTACTCAGGAATTGTAATGTACGAGTTCATATGAACCCTGGCACACTGATATGTGCGGCGCGGCCGCGCGTCTGCCATCATTTAAAAAAAAGAATGTTATTTTTATTTGCTGTCTATAATAGGCAGCCATCTCCGAGGCTATCTTCAGTCGAGCGTTAATTCCTTAACAATAAATCAGCGATATCGTGTCACGGGTTCGCGATGATCGCGCTCTCATATTTCGTTCTGGAGAGCTGGCTTTGCGACTGGTACTGGCCGTTATTCGCAATCTGCTCGGTGCTTCCAGCCGCAGTGGACATCGGAGCGGCTGCCACAGCGTTACTATGTCGTGCCTTGTGATTCTACATATAAAATATTTTAGATTTAAGATTCAAAATATGGGTAGATTTTTTTAAGAAGATTGCATTGAAATTCGTAAGTAGAAATTTTTTTATGAAAATATATTTTAAATTATCTAACAGTAATAATTAAGCATTAGACCCTGGGGCTACAATGTATTATATCATTTTACTATTTAAAGTATTAAGATGATTTTAGATATGTTAATTCCGTATTGTAGTTGTATATAACTTACGACGTCTCTAGTACATTGTTTAATCGCAGTATGACGTCCGTAACTAAATAAATGTGTTACTAAATACTCTGACAGTGACCAATATGCACTACAGAAAAACTGCTGCAAACGAGTATATTTTTACTCATTAGCAAGAATGTATCGAAGGTCATCATATGTGGCACACTACGTTGCCGATACAGGGGCATATTTTTTATTATAGATAAGAGATCTTTGAAAAATTAAGTTTGTGGTTTCTCTAATTACCAGTGTGCGTTTAAACGAAAAGCACTTAAAAAAGCACACAAGAACGCTTAAGTTTGTGGTTTCTCTAATTAAAAGTGTGCGTTTAAAAGACAAGCACTTAAAAAAAGCACACAAGCACGCTTTTCAATTTAAGCGTAAGCGTTGGCCAGTTCAATACTCAACAGTTTCATTTTTTACATGTTTCAAGTCCCGCCATCTATGTTTCCGAAAGAAATTCATCAATGTGAATAATTTTATAAATAAAAATAAAACTCGTACTTACAATTATATGGACGTCGGGTCCGCGCTAAAAGAGTCCGAACTTATAGGGCGTTAAAATCGTATACAGAGCGTCATTCACGCTTTGGTCTTCGTTTGTTCGACTGACAGCGAAGCAAGCAAAATTAGACAGTACTGCGATGACATTACAATTTAAATTCAACGTTTTAGCTTTTTCATATTCCTTTACATGTCACTACGTTTAAATAGGTTGACTTGGGACATTTTTTTCGTGGTTTGTGTATTAGACCCGTCGTCCATTTATTTGTAAGTCAATGACGTAAAAAGCTGTTTTGTAAGCACGCTTTTTAAAAAAGCATACCTTGTTAAAGTTTAAAAAATAAGCAGCTTACTATGTCTACTCGTAATCTATGATCTTCAGCTACCTACCAAGATTATAATTTTAATTTGTCAAACGTCACGTGACACATTTTAAATACCTCAAGGGTCTGTGTTGGTGGTCTTACTAATTGTTTATTAGTATTTGTTATGATGAGAAGTACAAAGTTGTGGTAGCCTAATGGTTTGACCTACTACCTCTCGAGCAAAAGCTGCTGGTTCGAATCCGGGCTTGCGCCTCTTGAGTTATTCGGAATTGATGTGCGAAATTTAATTTGAAATTTACCACGAGCTTTTCGCTGAAGAAAAAATATTATGAGGTAACCTGCACGAAAACGTGTGAAGTCCCCAATCCGCATTGGGTCAGCGTGGCGGATTTTGGCCTAAACCTGAGAGGAGACCCGTCCCCAGCATTGGAACGTTAAAATGGGTTAATGTTGAATAAGTGCAAAAAAATCAAAAACGAATACTCTCGGGCTTTGGACACCTGGCATTTTGCCAGTCTTTCCACTGTATTGACTGGAATATTTTTTTTATTATTATTAAATGATCTAAATATTTAATAGATTCAGGCGGTACTTTGCGGAAATCCATGTTAATAAAATAAAAATTTGCTACTATACGAGTGAAGATCCGGCCGGATTGATAGCAGCGTTAGCTCTCGATCCGGCCGGATCGATGGAATTATTTCTAAGTGTTCGATCTTTGTATTAATAATTATAACAAACTAGTGGAGTAATTTCACATAAAAAAATAATAGAATATCAATTCAATACAAATTTAATTACAGAAAATAGCGACATCTCTAGCCAGGCCTGGTAGCTGTAAAGCTGCCTAACTGGGTGACGAAAGACTTTCATAGATTTCTCATAGATGGCGCTACGGCAATAAATACGAAGATTCGACAAATGAGCACGTAGAAAAATTTGTAAGCTCCGCTGGTTTGTTCCTTGGCGTAGTTGGCATAGTGTCTGCCATAGTTTGCTAAAAGACGCCGTCGGTTCAAATCCGGCCGGATCGAAGGAACTTTTTCTAAGGGTTCGCCTTTGTGTTAATAATTATAAGAAACTAGTGGAGTGATTTCACAAAAAAACTATTGAATATCAGTTCAAAACAAATCTAATAATACTACTCTGTCATAATTTGCTACTCTACGAAACCAGTGATGGTTAAAATACTACTACTCAGGTTGCGTTTGTATAATTTGTTTTATTAATTTTATGCGGAGGGAGAGTGGGAAAATGAATTGCACGAAAAAAATATTCATCACAAGCGCAGTCATTTTTGCAATATTTACCCTTCACTGATTTCGCAGGGTAGCAAATTAATTTACTTCTTACTTACCATTTTTATAGATCTAAGTAATATCTATTACAGACTTCCAACGAACACCAGCAGCTAACTCACTCTCACTATTACAAAGGCTCATGGTCGCTATGGCTCATCCTGGCTGGGGTGGCGACAACGCTCGGCTCTTCTCTACCGATGGGCTTCCACATCGGCGTGGTCAACACTCCTGCTGAGGTACGTCGCATTAATCACAAGGGCATGGTTAATTACAATGAAATACGATTAGCAGGATTCATGTTTACCTTTTCTGGGCTCTGATTCAGAATTCTTCGATATTTCAACCGAATCATTCGATTGGATTTCGTTCTCGAATCGTGGCTTTCCGAGCTATTCAGAATATTCGAGTTAAACGTTCTATTCGGATACGATATCGTTATTCAACAGCGTTTACGGAGTTAGTCGATGAAATAGATTGCATATAAAATGAAAATCCTTTTATATACATTTTTAAGACTTCAAAGGTCTAAAATAGAAAAATAAATAAATAAAACAAATAAATCATGTGACTAAATAATTGTCCTAAAAGTGAAAAAAAAAAAAACCAAAAAGTGAATTCTGTCTATGCCATATCTAGATGCGGGATGGATAAGTCATAATTCTTACATCCATGTTTTTGTTTGCTGCGTGTGAATGCCGGCCGCATCGTGCAACTACCTTCATCGGAACTAATTGTAGATAAATTCAACTCAAAACGTATGATTTTAATTTTTGTCTACCTACATTATTTTTCTTAATACGCCGTGAATGGTGATGGTTGTATAGATTTTAGTGCGCTTTACTATTAAGTTTTGAAGTAAGATCTTAAATTTTCTCTGTAAGTGAATTTATATTCTTAAGAGAAATAAATATTCTTTAACCACAAATATAGAAATGCATTACTCTTGCATAAAAAAAAATTAATAAAATTTATTTGCAATAATAAGAGATTTCCATGTTACGTTCTTGCTTTGTAAACAATAGGACGTTCTGTAACTTTCATTGGATAACTGTGTGCTGAATAACGTTTGTTGCTTTGGCCGGTCAAGAAGTTCGAGTACGGGTGTGACGTCATTTCGGTTCGGTTTCGAATACTACAGTTTGACGTTCGATTCGGGTGTTGTGAATAAAAATGAAAAGAAATCGGTCGACAATTGAGTTATCGTAAGGTTCTGAATCGACCCCCAGCTCAGGGTTGCAACTTTAAACAGTGTTTCCATTAAACCACTATTTCGTGTTGCCGTTGTAATAATTTTTTTGTACTTAGTAACTTTTGACTGTTTTTCCTCTAATTTAGTGTCGAAAGTTTCAAATTAAAATGGTTCGAAATTACCGAAAGTAATTATTATGATAATTACATTATCTTTTAATTACCCGACAATTATACAAGCTGATTCATAATTTTGGCAACAGTGAGAAAAGAAAGTAAACACTATGAAAAATCTTTGGGAAAATGATCTGGTTTGTGATTTTTTTTTTTGGAATTGACATTTGACACGTTTGGATATGAAATGAAACTATTTTTCCGGATTTAAATCGCGTATATTTGTTATATCGCGTATATTTCCGATTTAAATCCGGAAAAATAGTTTCATTTCCTATGTGTAACAATCGCGAAAACCTAAGAACTCGAAACGTTTGGGTATGTTTTGTGATACAAACACATGCCACGACATTACTTGCGGTAGCATTTTTGTTGTACCAATTAACTTTATGAATAGTCACACTATCGCAGCCAACCGGTCTGTCTTTTCGTTGAGGTTGCCAGAATACCTTAACTAAATACTACAATGTGGGTTTTAATACTTATATAAATAAATCGGTGCTACTCATTTACTAATAAACTTTTAAAATTTATTTGCAGGTTATAAAGAGCTTTTGCAGCGAAAGTTTGTTAAGTAGATACGACGTGTCCTTGAACGAGCGGTGGCTGAACGTGTTATGGTCGTGCATAGTGTCTATATTCATAATTGGAGGATGTACTGGTTCCGTGCTGGGCGCAGTGCTTGCCAACAAGCTTGGCAGGTGGGTTGGCTCCTCCATTTATTGACAGCTGTATCTTATCTTTTCGTCGTAATAGAATAAGGCTAATTTACGTTGATGCGGAACGGAATGAAATTATTTTGGAACTTGACTTTAAAAAACTGTACAAATTTGTTTACAAGTTTAATATCATTGGTATAAATCGATGCCTTACTTTCTGAACCTCGTATCTTATAAAGAATGATTATTCAGGAGAAAATAAAAACAGAGCAAAACTTTCTGCGAATGGAAATGCGATGTGAAATCATCCTGTAAAATTTTTATATACAAGCCATTTTTTGCATTTCAGTAACTTTGTCCTTTAAGATACGAATTTGAGAAAGTAAGGCGACGAAGTATGTACTAAATTCTATTTGATATGAAAAAAGACATTACTGCGTTCCGGTTTTGAAGGGTAAGGATGATGGTGAACAGGTTAATATGGCGAAGTAATGCAAAGTAGAGTTTAAACTAAATTAATGTGCCCAGGAAGCACTAGAATATATGCGAGTGTGCGGTGCGCAGTTGCGTACATGCAGGTCTTCTGTGGTTGGTTAAAGATACGAAATTAAATGGAGTAATCGAGTGCTTTTTCAAAATTATTTGAAGGATCATTTGGACGTAGTTAAGCAAAAAGGATCCATTCCACAAAATTATTAAATAATGAGTTATATGTACTAAACTGTTCCTAAAGTCTAATCTCTTAGATCAGCAAAAAATCCAACATATAAACATAAATAAATATCTCTGGAGTTACATGACATTATAAGTTTTGAAAATAAAACAAGAGTGAGAATCACTTTTAAACTTCAAACTGCCATATCTCGAAAGTCAGTGGATGTGGATTGGATCCTTTTTGTTTAACTACGTCCATTTAAGAGTGAGACACCTGAATGATTTACAATTCTTAATTTTTTGTTGTTTGTTTTAAGCTGATTGTCTTGTAGCCAAATCTCAATTAAAAAATATTTTACACCTTCTATAAACAAGTGACTGTTGCATACGATATTTCAGAAGATATCTTTGTTTTTTAACTAGGGAATTCCCAGTACTATGAGTACCAAACCAACGTAATTCACTCCGGGACACTTCCCAGAACACTCAGCCCAGAACCAATTTAAAAAAGTTTCTTTCTCAATTTGGTCGTATTGGGAATCAAACCGGGGACATCCTCATCCAGCGTCCAAAGTATAAACCGTTGGGCCACTGAGATCGTTAGTGTAATGTTACATAAATTAATTAACTAAATTGTGAAATAATAATAAGCCCGTTTTGTTGACGATGCGCAGGCGCAAGGCGACGATAGTGACCAGCCAGTTATCTCTAGTGGGTGCGCTTCTATTCGTGTTCTGCCGCGCCGCCAAGTCCGTCGAGATGCTCATTTTGGGCCGTCTAATAGTCGGGCTAGCCGGCGGTGAGTTCATTAGACAAAATGAGACCACTTCACATATGTTGCTCTGTAAATAAGTAACTAGACCCGAGACAATATAGAAAGTGGTGAGGAAAACTCGACCTCTAGCTTAGTTGGTAAAGCAACGGGGACGGAATCTCGTGGTCGCAGGTTCGAGTCCTGTTGGGTCGGATAATTTTTTCTTTGTGTTCTTTGTATTTAACAATGTAGAAAAGTTATTTCTAAATTTATACACAGTGACTTGCCGGGAATCGAACCTGGGACCTCGGAGATGGCGACAACATCAAAATCGGTGTGCAAGCCACTCAATCACGGAGATCGTCTGATCCCTATGACTGACCACATAATACATTGAAATGTGTTATAAATTGAATCAAATACAAATATAAAAATCATTTAAAAAATGCTTACTCACTTAAAACCAGAACTGATATTCTATCTCGATACCTCCAATACTACTAATATACTCGATGAGAGTATATAACCAGAAATAGAGACGAAATGTCACTTAATTTGTTTGAAAACTATTCCGCTTAAATCATTACGGTGACTACTGCGCTCCGATAGGTCAGCCCGAATTCGAAACAACTGACGGGTGGTGCCCGTCAGGATGGCTGGACCAAACGTGATATACTAATCAAACTGTGCTCAATAGCAGCATAGTCTAAGCGCCTGCAAAACTATTATTAACAATTACACGGAGAAGATAAACTGTCTTCTTTAGATGATAATTTTTGCAAAGGCGTTTCATAATTTTTTTTAAATAACTTTTTATAGAAGCTTCCTAACATAGTGAGAAAAAAGTATGTTTAGGTAGTAAATAGTTATATAAAAAGTAAATTATATACTGCTAGAACCATGAAAAACGTAAAGTAGTCCAGCCAACCTGACGTCAGAATGGCTGACCACTCTATTTCTTTAATATTTTCGTTAACGCAAAGCTAGAACATATGTCAATAAAGGTACTAAATAGTAGACAATAGGTAGTAAATAATGAGCACAGTTTGATTTGTATATCTCGTTTGGTCCAGCCATCCTGACGGAAACGACGGGTGTCGTCAATTGTTTCACTTCAAAACGACCAGTTTATCTTGGGCTTTGCTATAATGGACGAAAATTGAAAAATTACATATATAATATTTAATTACCGATGAAATGTGATTCCGTTTATTTTGTAATTAGATGTTTTTCCCACTCCACCGAATGGAATAGCCCCTCATTGTTAGAGATATTTATCTTATCTGTTATTATCTTTATTACAATCAATACAGAATATTTTTGGAATATACGGAGACGTACACACAGACGTGCTCAGTTGTTGGCGCTGTACTATATCACCTGTCTAATTTGTGATTTCAGCGCAAACGAGAGTTGATATTTAAAAGTGACATACGGCCCAATTGCCAGGGATGTATGGTCCTCACTTCGTCTCTATTTCTAGAACTTTATTTTTTTATCAGTTTATATTATTTTTGTTAACGGCCATATTTATTAACTAATAATATGCTCCCCGAAGTTTGAGAAATAAAAATGAAACAAAAAACGAAATTTAAAAAAAGACACTGGGTTGATGAGAAAAAAATTCTGTGTGTTGGATCTTTATATTCATAACAAAACTTGTGAACTTATTTCACAGATACAATATCTCAATAAATAAGAAATAAATTAATTTTGTGAAAAAAGAAACAAAAACCAAAATGAAAATATAACAGGTCCTAAAATTAAGTTGGCTTAGTGCTCATTTAAGGTATCGATCTTTCCAGCTTATTAAAAAAAAGTGTTTTGCGATAAATAAGGTTAAGCATGATTCCCCTAACCCACTTGACAGTACAAGGGCTAAGTTATTGTAAAACGTTGACAGGTTTAACAACAAGCATTGTCCCAATGTATCTATCGGAGCTGGCTCCGCTGAGCCTGTCAGGCACCATGGGAGTGGCCTGTCCCATGGGCGTCAACGTGGGCGTGCTCGTGGGTCAAATCATGGGCCTCAAGTTCATATTGGGTAAGTTACTTTATTGCACACAAAACAGTACAAATGGCGGACTTTATGTCTTTAGGCATTCTTTACTAGTCAACCGGAGAGCTGGATCCAAAATAAGTTTCATGCAATGCATAATTGGACAACCTAAGATTAAAAACAAATAATAATAATAATATGTCATTTATTATGGATCACGGAAGAAAAAAAAACAATGGAAGTGCTATATGCCTCGATTACTATCAAAACCGATGTCGCCAAAACTAATACATTCTTAATTTGAAACATTACAAAATTTTTTTTTTAAATTTATTAAGGCTTTGGCAAAGCCATCAGCCTAAACATGAAGTTTAATTATGTTTCTGTAAATATGGCCGCCACAAAGAGGATAGGCAATTTGAGGCGGCGTGCTTGGATTGACTCGGGGTTTCTTAAAACGGGCCGATAAGTGTATTTTAGTTCGAGATTCGTATAATTTCGCGTTTTAATCTTCGATTAAGGCACAATAGCACTATCCTATTCCACTTTAAACTAGATTTCACAAAATAATTGAAAGTCAAAATAAAAACGACACTTTTCCCTCCAAAAGGTCCAGAGCGAATCCGAAACATTACAAAATCTTAATATTGATTGTTGGTAGTTAAAAAGTTAAAAAGAAATTACAAATTCTGTATTGTTAATATAATTTAAACTTTACCTTGCATATCATTGAAATTTCAATATTATCGATACCTATTATCACAAGTTACGACGTTTTGATTTTATATTGAAATTATAATCAATGTGCTGCCATCTAGCGGTTCATTGCTGAACGACGACGAGTTTTAGTTATTAATTTAATTTTCCAAACAAGAAGATACCATATTGCAGGGGTATAAGCTTTACTTTTGTTTTCTTGTAACAAAAAAATATTTCGATAAATAGTAAATTGAACATTTATTAAAATAAGACTGTCCGATGATATAAAGTACCACTATGGGTAGAGATGGGGTTTTACTCGATAAATAATAATAATAATAATTTATTTCAGACATAACAAATCCATAGAATTAGAATAATGTTAAATTAGAATTAGATATTATATATAGGTACTTAATTATTAATAATTGAAATCCAATGTCTCAGTATGGACGAGTCGCAACTACGAGCTATAGCAGCTATAATGCTATTGGTACTATCTAGCACTCTCTGTCTAAGAGAAGAAACCCTCTTTCTAAGCACAGCAGCAAACCCGTCCGTACGTGCTAACAAAAACATTTCAGATACACTAACATAAATATCCGTCTAAGGATAAATATCATTTTATCCTAAAACATCGATAATTATTTTTTGTGTTTTTTATAATAAAATTCATTAGAATTCATTTTTTATTAAATAATTACGTTTTTGCCATTCTGTTATGTAACAACACTGTTCTACCAACGTTTTTCAAGTCGAGTGGTATAAAAAATTCGATTGACGGAAAGTTATCAAATTGACTGTAACCCTTGTTGATGTGACCTATCCTGTGTTAATAAAGTGCGACCCACCTTTATGGTCGTGGTGTCTACTGCGTACTAAATAAAGTCATGTTTGGATTTGAAATAACCTAAGGATTCTCTTTCACATTTCACACACAAAATCTATTAATTAAAACACGTGATATAAAAAATAAATGTTTATAATTGTGAAGGTACACAAAGTGTTTTAAAAATATGCTTTGTTTTACTAAATATAATTATAAACCACGATTAAAAATATTTATCCACGTTTTTGGATAAATATCGAGTAAAAATGGATATTTATCCTGAGTATTTATTCCAATGATATTTATCCATGACCCATCTCTAACTATAGGTAATATTTTTGGTGCGGCAATCATTTTTGCACTCCAAAACAGCACAATAAAACACTTTTTTTAGAATTTTAGATAATTTTTCGAAAGTGACACAACCATATCATACAAAGCGAAAATGGCGGACTGACCTAGTTGGCACATGTCAGACGCTAACTTAACACTTCTACTGTATTTATTGTTCTGTGATATATGATATTTTTATTATTGTTATATATTTTATATGGGATCAGCTTAATAACGATACCTCCAATAAACACTACGCCAACTAATTTTTGGATTTTTTTTTCACAAAATTTGGGGAGCACAGTATTAGTAAATAAATATGGTTGTTTACAAAAATTACAGAAAATAACCAAAAAATAAAGATGGCGTATTGTTCATTGGAGGTATCGATAATAATAATAATGCACACACTCATAGCCCCGCACTAGGGAAACCCTGTGTCGCGGGTGCCATGGACACACATAGACAACCACAAATTACACCCAAACTCACGAGAGAAATAAATGAAGAGCATACAAATATTCCTCCCCACCCGGGACCTACGCGTGGCGGATCAGCGCGGCAACAGTACGTACCTACAGTTGAAAGTACTCGTTTTAGTCCCTAGATAAAGAATATACTACATGTAAGTAATTTTTTTCAAATTTTCGTAAATGTTTGTTACAGGCGGTGACGACGACTGGCCCTACCTGTTATCCGTCTATGCATTGCTAGTCATTATTTGTTTACCTCTACTGTTTATGTTACCTGAAAGTCCGAAGTACCTATTCGTAGTTAAGAGAAATGAACAAACTGCTTTAAAAGGTGAGTTGAGAAGGTTTTAATGCAAAAGAGCGGTGGGCCTTAGCTCGTTACAAACTGGCCACAACCTTGCCAGGCGAACTTGAACTCCGTGACTTCTCGACAAAATGAGCGTTGGGTTATTAACCCTTTGACTAGGGCTTTGGAGTCCATTTTCACTATGTGCCTGTGGTTCAGTAATGGCAATTCGTATCTACTATTGTTGATACTTACATAAGTCCTATCCCTTTTTATTCTTTAATTAAATTTTCTATTTTCAGAATTAAGCCGCCTTCGCGGCGTCTCAGCGTCAATCCTAACGGAAGACGTAGAAAAACTGCGTGAAGAGCTCCGCGCTGCGCAGGCGCAGGCTGTAAACTCGGAGCAGTGGACCATGATGAGGGTCCTACTGGACCCGCAGCTGCGCCTGCCACTGCTGCTTGTCTGCTCTATGCAGGCCGGCCAGCAGACCAGCGGCATTAACGCGGTAACTATTCTCTTGCCATATCTGGTGCCCTCGCACATTTTGAAGGAATCCAAGAGTTAATTCTTCAGATGAGATAAATGAATCATATTGAACGAAATCCGAAACCTTATTATTTATTATAATTATTAATACAAAGATCGAACACAGAGAAAAGTTGAAATGAATGAATGAACTGAAGACGCTTGTTTCGAATCCAGCTGGATCGAATGAATTTTTTATTTTTTATTTTTTAGAGCTTTAAATCTTATGGGCACTGCCACAGCGCCCGTCACCCGGAGACATAAATAAGTTGACAAGTCCCATGTGCCTGTAATTTCAGCAGCACCCTTACCGTTCTAAACCGAAACGCAGTAATTACTGCTTGGCAGCAGAAATAGTTAAGGTGGCAGTACTTCCCTGGACAATTTCTTTCACAAAGAGCTCTACTGCTATTAACTTTGTACAGTCAAATACATGAGATACCTGATCCCCTAACATGCCCAAACCGACCTTTTTGGTTCTGAGAGCCATCTTACGTATTGAACAAACAAAAAATAAAAGCATTTTCAACTTTATTGTATAAGCAATACAGTGGAATGTTGCTTGAAGATGATCAACATATTTTTAAAGCCAATACTAAATTTCGTCATTTAACATCCAATTGGTCGAGCGTCTTGTTGTATCGTCTGTCAGTTACAATATCCGTGGTTCGATTCCACGAGCACTATTTTGTTTTATTTTAAACAGCATTGTTTCACTTTTTAATGTTAACGTTAACAAATCAAATATTTGCTCACTAGAAATTGCCTTTAGATATTATTAATAAAGCGTGGGGTGGGTATGGAGAGAACATATCACGAAATCGCTCTGCAGTTTGTATTCGATCGTGTCTTCTGTGCTTACGCGTTGTTCCACGTTTCGTTCCCATTTATCTATTCAGTTTTAATTACTTTCAACGTTATAACTTTTTAAGTTTTCTTTTTTGTTTTGATATGCCGCACTTAACGGAATTATTAAAATTAGAAATTATTGTTCTGTATGAACAAGACTTAGACATTTCTTACACCTATCCAGAGGTTAAAAAAATACAATATTATATAGTCATAGCTAAATAATACTTTATTTTGAATGTGACTCGAACCATGCTTGCCTCAACTTGCAAAGCAATCCTTATACCGCTAGGCCACGACGGCCTTACTAAAGCTGGTTGAAATTTGCGTTCTGTATTTAAGTAAGAACTATACGTTAAAGATCAAATTGGCTTAAAAACTTTCTTACAATGTCATTCACTAATGAGACGACCAGGGAGTCATATCAAAAAAAATTTTACAGCTCACAGGTTTAAAATTAAGTTTGTTTAACAATTTTCTCCACATTTTTGTGCTCAGAATCAAAGGTCGACAAATACGGCTTGGGGGGTCAGGTATCTTGTGTATACGACTGTACATAATTTTTATATGAAGATGTTTCTCTTTAAGTACTTCAGGTAACCGGCTAAATTTTGGTTCTCAACTGAATTACATTTATCCCAATTTGTTCGTCTCATCACTTGATATTATATAAAAAAAATACTATTTTTATATTATTCGTTTTAAACTTTTACTTCAGCCTGTTTTTAGAATTTTATATGATCGGATAAAGTACATCATATCGTGTAACAAATTAGCCCGTTTTGTAGACAATACCCTTACGTGTATCGTATATTTTTTGTAAGACTTTTATTTAATTATAAATACCTAAATCATTTAATCTAGCAAAACAGTTTTCCCGAACTCCTCCGGTGGATCGCCTTAAACTGACATCTTTGTCCAGGTGTTCTACTACTCGCAAACGATCTTCAAGCAAGCGGGGCTTTCTGAACTGAGCTCGCAGTACGCGACGATCGGTTGCGGCGCCGTGAACGTGTGCACTGCGCTGCTGATGTTGCGGCTGCTGCCTCGCGTCGGCCGCAGGCCACTGCTGCTGTGCTCCGTGCTCGCCAGTGCGGTCATACTGACGGCTCTCGCTGCTACTATGAGCTACTTGGTTAGTCTGCATTTTGCAATACAATTCAAAAAAACAATAATTACAAACGACGTTATTCAGGGTGATAATTTGACTGAAAGAAGAGTTCATTTTGATTTTAAAAACAATTCGAACTGCATTCAAAGACTTTTAAATAATCGCCTGCCTGAACGGGGAATCGAACCCGCTAAAGGTGAAAAAAAAATCACCTGTAATTTTACTGTACTGATTAAAAGCCTCAAATATAGGGATTGTTTTCTTCTAACTAATATAGCATCTTAATTAAAAGGAAGACCATGAAATTTTATATTTACTTTAAAATTTTGTTTAGCAAAATAATAGTATTTTCTCTGCCTTTGCGCCGCCCATAACAATTGATATTATTATTTCAATGTGTTACTAATGAGTACAAACTTGAGGAAGCGATATAATTTCCCAATTATAAGTGCATGATAAAATGCAATGCAATGCAGACTTTGAGATGATTATGTCAGTTGTTATGAGCGCGGCAAAGTCTGAGAAAAGGCTATTCATTTTCCTGTCCAAAATTTCAAATTCCAAATTTTCAAAATGCAATTTTTTTTATAGTATCACAGCGACACGCCTATCTATAACAGTTGCAGTGCCTTACAGAGCTTTTAATCGCAAAGATCTTAGGGGTACTGTGCCCGTCACCCTGAGACAAGTTGACAAGTCCCATGTGCCTGTAATTTCACAAGCACTCTTACCCTTCGAAACCGGAACGCAGTAATGCTCACATTACGGCTTGGTGGCTGAAATAGTTAACGTGGTAGTACTTCCCTGGACGAACTCTCTCAAAAGCTCTACTGTTACCGTTAGACCACCGAGGTCGTTGTTAGGCGGAGTTACATTACTTGTTTTAATATACTATGTCAATAACACCCTGTAGTCTCGAATAGACAACAGCAATATGTCGCTCTTGTGCAAGTTGCGCCCTGTCGTGTTAACGCTGCTGTATGTTAGAAAGAGACAACATACATTTTGTTTATTGCTTTTGCAGCACGTGGCGGGCATGTCGTGCGTGTGCATGGCGGCCGTCTTGGGCTACGTGCTGGCCTACGGCTTCGGCCTTGGACCCATACCTTACTTCATCGCGTCCGGTCAGTTTACACGAGTCTTATCTAGCATATTATTTCAAAGCAATCTTAAGTTGACGTGACAAAAAAATTCAGATAAGTTGAACACGGACTTCTGAATTTTAATAATTTGTAATATTTTTTTTCTGTGACTGATCAATTATTCGAATTGTAGCCGACAGACCTAAGTAGAATATGTAGAAGATCTCGACGAACTTAAAAACGATTTATAGTAGATTGTAATATATTGGCAATACGTAACTGGTTTACAAGGGTCGTGGCCATTAATCGTTAAAAAGTGGTGGTTTCTTATGGAAGAACAAATCAAAAGTGTTTATCAGTTTGTACAAGAAAATGGTTAAATATGTGGTAGGGATAAAATAACATATAATATGTGGAGTGGCTGGGCGCGAAAATTGTCTTTCGTGAAGCCGGAGCAAAACTAAAAACATGTGTCTTAACAAGTGTCTTGACAAGTGGCGCCTTGGCGACATTAAACAACACATTTGCACACAAGATACTAGTAGTGCGATTCACGTAAACAAACCGTTACGATATCGTAGCGATTTAGTTGTTCTGCTTTTTCTTGTTCACATGTGACAGTCGAACTTCAATGAGTCAAATTTTAAAGTCGTTCGATCCGAATGTCGTATTCTGGTAAATGAATCGGACTTAAATTGATTCTAAACTACAAGTTTGACAGTTCTTTCATTAGACTTACGATGACTGAATGTCAAATTTCACAATCCAAGATGTCGTTCACTAGTAGTTACGTTCCGATTCTATTCAGATCAACGTTCGTTGAGGTGATACGTGAATACCAATTTTGGATAGGACTTCGATCGAACGACTACGTAACTTCAACGATATTTTGATAGCTTGAACTTACGTGAATCGCACTACAGTATTCTTTATTTCACTGGTTAACTATATTGTACACCTAAAATTAAGTACAAAATGCAGTGTATTACTTTTAAATATTTATAATATTTGATGATACGTGGAAAATTTTAGGTAAGCCTGTGGGAATTGAGTTATATGGATGCCTCGCCACAGATGTGGTGTTAGTTGATTGGTGCCAAATAGAACCCCCCGGCCTGTGTAATCTGCCCTTGACGAACGTTGTGTTACTGCTTTGAAAATGTAGTGACATCTGTAAGAAATATGACGGAAGTCATAAAATAATATAAAAACCTAACCTAGGACATTTGTTCTCACGGCAGAGATCTTCGAAGTGGCGCCCCGACCTGCAGGCATGGCGTGGGGGTCCCTCGCGAACTGGGGCGGCAATTTTCTCATTGGCATGTGTTTCCCTTTGATGCGCGACACTATGGGGCCCTTCTCGTTCCTCGTCTTCGCGGGGATTACTGCTTTGCTGTTCGTTTTTCAGAAGTAAGTATTGACACTATACGCCGTCCAACCATTAATTTTGTTTTTTATTATCTGTTCCGGGACGCATACGTCTGTCACTCTCATTCACTCGGCTAGGGCCCATTGAAAACCAGCGTCACAACCTAGCCTTGGTTGTGACTTTAGCTGAATGGGATCCTTTTGTACACGCCACAGCCGCACACATGTCAGTATAGTATTATGCAACTTGTTGTTGAAATGTTTTTACGCTGTTCTTTGTGTTATTTCTGTTTTAGTTATATTAGTCTTTGTTTTTGTGTTTTATTTTATAATGTGGCGTTACAATAAATGGTTTCTATTTCTAATTTAACTTTTTACAGCTCAAATTCTAATCAATTAGTGATGTCCTAATGCGTTTCCGATTCGATTTTTTACAATAGTCGATTTTATTAATGAAGAAGTTTTAATCGTGAATGTGAGCCGGTTCAAAAAAGAACATTATCTGATTGGGATCTCGATGTCGCGCTAGACAATTTGGGTACTCAAGTATTAATAATTAATGTTAATAAGGATTCAAGTGTTCAATTTATTTCATTTCATTATAATTTATTAGACAAGTAACAAAATTTATCAACTTGAATAATCTTCGTTACATAATCTGTTGGCTCGATAAATATCGGAGCTAAAGAACACGTCGCTTCACTAAACTTAAAAATAAAAGAGTCCAGGAAGTATTGATGCAAGTTTGTCAAGAGCGTAGTGATTGAGGTTCGCCAATTGCGTCTACGTATGTATGTAACATTTGATACAACAAAAATGGTAGGAACGGAATGTGATCTTCTATTTTTGTCTATGGTATACGTGACGCATGTAAGGAGCTTTGTGAATACGCAGGTCAATGTGAATACGATATTACTCGTCAACTATGACGAGTTGTACTTACAAGTACAACTCGTACTTGTTGTGCTTGTACTAACAAGGTTTTCAAAATCAAAATTTGGATATTGATATTTTGGATTTGGATTTGGATATCTTACAGGAAATATACTGATTTTTATTTATTAATGCATACACGTATCACGCCCATTACTTGTTCTCAAAGAACAATGGCAAAAATCACATTTAAATGAATTCGTTAGCGTCTTCAAATGTCTTAATTACAAGTTTAAATAAAATAAATTCATTAGGTTTTTCAAATTATAATAGCCGCCTATCTAAGTCTGGAAATAAAATCATATTTAAAAGAAACTCTAATGACTAACTAGTATGTAACCGGACTGATATCTACAACTGTCAGTTTCTTAGTTTCTTAACGTTGAGCGACATCTATCCGCCAAAAAAAGAATTTCAGTACCTACGTATGGATATGGGCCACATTAAGTTCGTTCACGTAATATCAAATGTCTAAAAAATTCGACCGATTTGTAATAAGAGATTAACTACTTCATTAAAAAAAATGAAGTAGATAATTCCTTCTCCAAAATGCCACGCGAGAATATGGTAAAACTGACAAAAAAGTTCCCGAAATCAAGGATAGATGGCACGTTTCTCAATAACATAACTTGTGTCCGAATTACCAGTACAATAGTCTGTAGTATGTATTAATTCAGCTTTTTTATTATGGCTTAACTTCATGACTTTTGACCACACCAGTATATAAAATAATTTCCTCGAACTTTCACGTCACAAAACCACGGCACCATTTAGCTTCTAATAACTCTGTTTAAGGCTTCTGTAGTTTATTTTGATATAATAATACACCGAATATATTTTATTCAATTACCTAACACTTAACCTCCAAAACTTCAAACTGGAATATGTTTAGTTCCAGACTTCTCAGAATAGTAAACCCAAAACTATTATTTATATTTATAAATGTTTTCACATATTTTTCATAAAAAGACGCATACAAATTATGTCAACAAAAATGTATATGGTAGTTTGGTATTGTTCTTTGGAAATTCCCTGTAATGTGGTACCAGAATAGCAAAACTCTAGTTTTTTGTCCTAGAATTCACTGTACTGTGTTACCAGAGCGACGAATTATAGGAAATTCTCTGTACTGTGATACCAAAGCAACGACAACTGGAGAATTCCCTGTACTGTGGCATTAGAGGAAATAAATTAACTCCGGTTTTCCTGGTGTGCCCAGAACACTCGAACAAAAAAGGTCGCCTCACTGGAAATGGAACACAGACCCTTTTCCTGTGGCGCCCACAATACTAACCATAAAGCTAAGGGCATCGAGATTGTCGATTTATAATATTATACATTTGTAATTATTTCAAGTGTAATTTGTTTTCCTATGAAAAAGATATATTTGAATTTTTATTGAATTGATATTCGATTATTTTTTGTGAAATTACTCTACTAGTTTGTTATAATTTTTAATACAAAGATCGAACACTCAGGAAAATTGGATCGAAGGAATTTTTTCTGAGTGTTCGACCTTTGTATTAAGAATCATAACAATATATATTTGATTATTAATACAAAGATCGAATACTCAGAAAAAACACTCAGAAAAAATTCCTTCGATCCGGTCGGATTCGAACCGACGTCTTCTTGCATACCGTGCCAGACGCTATACCAACTAAGCCACGGAACGAACCAACGAACCTCACGAATTTTTCTATGTGCTTGCGTCGTGTCTTTGTACTTGGTCTTTCAACGACTTTTTAGTCGTGGCGTCTGACACGGTATGCAAGAAGACGTCGGTTCGAATCCGACCGGATCGAAGGAATTTTTTCTGAGTGTTCGATCTTTGTATTAATAATTATAACAAACTAGTGGAGTAATTTCACAAAAAATAATTGAATGTCAATTCAATAACAATTTAATTAAGATATATTTGAGTTTAAAGGAAATGTCATTTTGTTTCATTTTATTGTTATTTTATTGCAAACTTTATTAAATTATGTTTTATTGTAGGTTGTACTTCCCGGAGACGGCAGGAAAGACGCCAACAAAAGTAGCAGCACTGTGCAATCGCGGCTTCCGTTCGCGCCCTACACGACTCTTCGAACCCGAATTATCGCGCGTCTGACCCTATCTTACTCTCTGGTCTAGGTATTCTAAAATGTCTAGATTCTGAGCTGTCTCTGTTGTCTGTCAGGATCAAAGTAGCATAGGTGAATCATAGGAACATCGAAGCCTAGACACGCGGGGAAAAGTTTTAAAGTCCATAATACATGTCGAAAACTGCTTACGACACAAGTTCAATCGTACTTAATAGAGTAACATGTTACTTAGATCTAGTAAAAGTAATTTAAATAATCCGCGAACACAAAGTGAATCTTATATGTCTTTTTTGAAGACGGAACAACAAAAATGAATATAGTAGTTTGGTATTGTTCTTTGGAAATTCCCTGTAATATGGTACCACAACAGCAAAAACTCTTTTTTTGTCCTAGAATTCACTGTACTGTGTTACCAGAGCGACGAATTATAGGAAATTCTCTGTACTGTGATACCAAAGCAACGACAACTGGAGAATTCCTTGTACTGTGGCATTAGAGGAAATAAATTAACTCCGGTTTTCCTGGTGTGCCCAGTTTTAGCAGGGTAGTTGTTTTCGGCTGTTTTATCGATGGTTTGTGAAAGCAGGTAAAATTTCGACAAAAATGTCTGGATTGTGAACTTACAACATTTTATTTCCGTTCTTGCCCTCTTTATTCTTATTTTGACAGTCGGACTTCTAGGATCGAAATTAATTTTGATTCATATACATTTTAATAAGAACAGGCCGATTTCAATATTTATATTGAATTATAACGAAAAATTTTAAAATATGTTTTCTCTCAAGTATTTTTAATAGATCTGACCGTCGTCGCTCGGTTTTTATAAAGTGACATTAGTAGTCGAGACATATATAAAGATAAGCATCGAGTATGTAACCAGATATATGGACGAAATGTCACTTAATTTGTTTGAAAACTATTCTGCCAAATTATTACGGTGACAACTGCGCTCCGATGCCAGCCCGAACTCGAAACAATTGACTGATGTCGTCAATTATTTTACTTCAAATCGACCAGTTTAACTGAAGCTTTGCTATAATGGACGAAAAATTACGTAATTTAATGTTTAATTACCGATGAAATGTGATTCCGTTTGTTTTGTAATTAGATGTTTTGCTGTTTTTCTCACACCCCGAATGGAACAGCCCCCCATTGTTAGAGATATTATCTTTATTACAATAAACACAGAATATTTTTTCAATATACGGATACGTACACACAGGTCAGTTGTTGGCGCTGTACTATTTCAGCTGTCTAATTTGTGATTTCAGCGCAAACGAGAGTTGATATTTAAAAGTGATATACGGCCCATTTTCCTGTTGAGTTGCCAGGGATGGATAGCCCTTATTTCGTCTCTATTTCTGGTTATATACTCGATGAAGATAAGTAGTCAAATGCTAATAACGCTGTCATGATCAATTATTATTCTCAATTATAATTTTTTTGTTATTTATTTTGATCGCGAAAATTATCAATTTTAGTTTTCCAATTTGTGGATGGTTTGGTTGAATGCGACGTTGCAGGTGTTTTTGTCAATGGCTATTATTTACTATTGTTTTAATTTTATTGATTCATGTAGTAATATGTTTATTATAAGATAGGCTTTACAATAAGCCAGAAAAAATGTGGACGAGGAGTATAAGTTACAGAATAATTATTAAAAGGTATAATGGATCTGTGTATTGAATACAAGATCTTGAAATAAGTCTAAAAACTTATCAGATTTTTTCAAATTATATTTATGGGTAATAGGGCCGAGTAAAAATGTAATTGTAAAGAGAATCTCGAAGAAGGTTGAATAAAGTACGCTCAATATCATTAAAAAACGCACATTAAGTGCCATTAATTAATTAATATAATTAATTAAGTGCCTCAATGACTGTCTTCAAAGTCTGTATATTTTTAATTTACAGCCCCGTAGACATTGTCTTCCCGTTTAATTTACAGCCCCGTAGACATTGTCTTCCCGACTCAGTGTTGCCATTTATCAACCTCAGTTTTAACTTTTTTATTATAATTAGTAAAAATACCTAGTTTAAACGGCAACATTGACAGAAGTTTGCTAAATATTTAGGAGAAACGACTAGCTTTTGCCTTGCTCGATTAGACTGCTGTAATATGGTAATAAGATAAACACACAATAATGCTAGTAATTATTGCGAGACGTTAACAATTCATATTACGGGTAATTTTGTTTATCTGTAATTGAAGAGGCTGCCGATTCATATTACTGAAAATTTTGTTCATCTGCGCTTTCAAAGTCTGTCGATTCTATAAAATAACTGTGTTACTGTGTAAAGCGTCTCAAAAGGACAATTAAATATTTAACAGAATCACAGTGGTGCTATGTTTACTTACACGTCTTTTGCGGTCCAGAATATCTGTCCATGTATCTTTTCTGCTGATTATTATAATGTAACAAGGCTGTAACAACTTAACTATAATTTAGTTATGTTGAAACTAGTAAAAAGTGAAGAACACAGAGAGCGGGTGCGGGTCGGGCGCGAATCGGGTCGGGACCGCGGCGGGTCCAATTGTATTTATATGACGACAACATACCGAGTGCGGGTACGTGTGGCGGGTTTAGACCCGATAATAATGATACCGTGTATTAATTAGTACACGGAATTAGATCCGCTTTCGCTCGACCAACACCCGCTTTCTGTCTGTTTCACGTTTAAGAACGAATACGTAAATGTCCAATTTCTGCAGCATAAAATTAGGTTAAGTAAATGGTGCAAATTGCTTAGGTTTTATTGACTAAATTTGCTTAAGTGTTCTCTTGCCTAAACTATGCTGTCCGGGAAGTGAGCGTGCCTTACAGCTCGGTAACAAAATGGTGAGATTTGGTAGTGTACTTTAGAGTCGACCGTTCAGCGGTGGGAACCGCTAGTTGTGCTTGCGCAGCGGGATATGAGCGTGCCTACAGCTTCGGTACCTATCTGGAAAACAGGGAGGGTACTGTACGTGCACCCGGGGTAACTCACCCGAGGCACTAGCCTCTCGAGAACCGGATGAAGTCCAGTGACAAAGGTCTGTGACAACCCTGTACACTGGCTGATCTGGGGTTGGAACCTGAACTTGTAAGGTTCCTGTGCGCGCACAGGTTATAGTGCGCTTCTCGTATACCCTAAGGGTCGGTAGGGAGGGTCACTATAATCTAAACTAACTATATATAGATATAAGGATATCCTCCTTTTACGGTTTGCACTGCGGACACTAGATGAGGAGGTTCCGGGTTCAATTCCCGGTACGACTAATTTGGGAGATGAAATTTTGTAAAATGGTTTAGGTGTTTTGGGTAGTGGCCCAAAGCGAATTCCGTTGCTTTAGCACTCAGGAAATCCCTAATTTGAGGCCAGTAATTCGTGTTGTCCAAAACATTATTATTATTACTTTATTATCTAAACTATGCTAGCACTGTGCTTAAACTGCTTTAACCTCGTGCCTAAATAAGGTATCCTCGCTCCAGTCGACCTCTGTGTATGTTGTACATCTGTAAGATATCTTCGATTTTCAAGGCGCAACACCGGATACTTTAGTTGTCTAGTAAATAACTGGTTAAACCCGTTATGTTGGCTTAGACGGGTGTATTTGTTAATAAATTATCCAGACGATGAAAGCTGGCTTCCCACGGCCCGTGGATTCACGGGTTGCACCGCCCGTGCCGGTGCGGACTCGTCTTTAATCCCTTGGATTCACCGCGTGTCCGTAACTTCAAGGGCATGCGGCACGACTCGTGAATTCACGGACCGTAGGAAGGCACCATATGTTGTACAAGGTTGACGCCTTTTTCAGTTGGTTCGAACGCGAAATAAAGACAACGCTATGATTTAAAATAACTTTCCATAAATGACAATAAACACAAGTTTACTCTAATTCGCATCGCAACAATGCATAATTTACAATAAGTTCCATTGTTTATACAACTGTAGTCTTTTTTAATTTTTTTTAATGAATAAAGATAACATATTGACTTGCTGTTTTAATTGATCCCGATGTGAGCTAAAATAGAATCATAGTCGAGTATTTCATTTCCATTCATTTGGCGATCTCTACATCGACCCCTCCCACGTAAAGTATCGTATGTCGAAATTGTCAAGTTTACAGGGGACCCTTTTAAAGTTCTTAATTCACTGAAATAAGCATAACACGTGACTTTAGCATTACTCACTATCATAAAATCCTAGATATCGGTTAGATGATCTATTAGATGATCACTCTGTGTGAGCAACGAGTTTTGCCGAATGAAACGGAGAACTTTAAAACACTCCCCTGTAAACTTGGCAATTTCGACATACAGTACTTTACGTAGGAGGAGTCGATATATTTTTTTTACAATATATATTTTTTTGCTTTCATACATCAGAGACCGAGACTACCTCCATGAGCTAAACCAGTTACTATCACCGATTTTTGTCATTCAAGTATGCAAAAGTTGTATAATAGTCTAGTATAAAGTTTTTGTTCCACTATGTTTTAAACCTCGTGAATGGTAAATTTTTGTATATCAACCGGAATCTTGTTATAGAAGCGTATACATTGCCCCTTAAATGAATTTGACTTTGTGAATACGACTATCAAGAACAGCTGGTTTATTTTTATTCCTCTTATTAATTATTTTTTATAAAGAAATTACTATTTCTCCAAACATAAATACATGTTAATTAATGTGCTGTGACGCTAGTGTAAAAATGTTAATTTCCTTAAACTTATCTCTCAAAGATACTCTGGGGCCATTGTAAATGTCGACATTATCCGTTGTTCAGCAGTTAGCAACGTGGGCGCTAGATGAGGAGATCCCGTTTTCGGTATTTTTATCGAAACTGTACCGTATACATAGGAATGAAACTATCTTTCCGGATTTAAATCGCGTATATTTGTTTTTTCAAACAAACCGACGTTTCAAAACGTTAGATCAGTCTGCTTTTTCAGTTTTGCAAAAGGGTTTGAATTACGCAGTGGCTCCATACGAAGAAATTATTTGTAACGTTGAGGATTGTCTAGTTAAAAACAACTTGAGAAAGGAAGATTTGGAGGCAATACGCCAAGACGTTTCGTCAATATTGCGCTCAAATAAACAGCCTAGACCGAATCTTACTCGAGATGAATATAACGCGCTGAAGACCTTCCGCGAAGATCCTGAATTAGTCATCCTCCGTGCAGATAAAGGTAAAGCGACGGTGGTCATGAATACGTCAGATTATAACAGCAAAATAACTGACTTACTATCGGATGAAAGCACTTATAAAAAGGTGAAGAAAGACCCTACCACCAAGATATTAAAAACAACAACTAACTTAATATCTAAGCACTCCGATACGCTGAAACTTGATGTAAGTGCGTTTGTGCCCTGCGCCGTGAAACCACCAAAACTGTATGGGTTACCAAAAATACATAAGGCTGACACCCCACTCCGTCCCATAGTTAGCCAGATTGACACACCAACCTACAAACTGGCTCAACACATGGCAAAGGTACTGTCACCATTGAGAGGGAACACATGTGAAGGATTCATACCATTTCATCAGTGGAATCAAAGATCTACGGTTAACTGATGATGACACCATGGTCAGTTTTGATGTTCAGTCGCTGTTTACCAACCTACCAGTAAAAGACTGCATTGAAATTGTACGTAGGAAGCTAAGGGAACATAATATGTCCATTGAATATGCAGAATTATTAGAACACTGCCTAACATCAGGCTATCTATTGTGGAATAATGAATTCTACCTACAATTTGACGGTATAGCGATGGGCTCCCCGGTATCTCCCGTTGTTGCCGATATTTTCATGGAAGACTTCGAGGAGCGAGTTTTACCCATGGCCCCAGCTAGGCCGAAGATTTTCAAACGGTACGTTGATGATACTTTCACAATATTACCTAAAGATAGCATACCTTCTTTCTTGGACCATCTTAATTCTTTTAGTACTAAGATCCAATTTACTATGGAACAAGAGAATTGTGGTACTTTAGCTTTCTTAGATGTTTTAATTAAAAGAAATCCTAATAACACCTTAGGCCATACTGTATTTCGAAAGAAAACCCATACAGATAGGTACCTCAATGGTAATTCCCATCACCATCCTAGCCAGTTAGCTACCGTGGGCAAATCTTTGTTTCAGAGAGCATATGGTGTCTGCGACAGTAATCATCTGGCGGGGGAACTTCAGCATATAAAGCAAGTCCTACATGCGAATAAGTTGAGGATTCCACGCCAATGCCGCAGAGCCCGTGTGAAACCACCAACAGTCGAGCGAAGACCTGCCATCTTACCTTACGTGAGAGGTGTTACAGACAAGATCGGAAGAGTCCTCAGGCGCGCATCTATCAAGACCTATTTCAAGCCCCTGAGGAAGATTTCTCAGTTCCTGAGACCCGTGAAATGTAACATCCCCTTACAGGATGCAGGAGTTTACAAGCTTGACTGTGAGTGCGGTCTCTCTTATATTGGACAAACAAAGCGAAGTATTTGTACCCGCGTCAAAGAACATATAGCTGATGTCAAACACCGTCGCGTAAACAAGTCTGCAGTCTGCGAGCATGTCATGGACAAACCTACACATTCAATGAAGTTTGACAAACCCCAGGTCCTTGCAAAAGAAGTCCGTTATCTACCCAGGATGTTGCGAGAGGCCATTGAAATTAAAAAAACATCCTAATTTAAACAGGGAAGATGGTTTCTCCGTACCACCAGTTTGGGATCCAGTATTTCCTCTAATGAAAAATCCCAAACAGACATAAGACTGCAGTACTAATTAATATGTTTTAATTTATTCTAATTTCTATTAATAATTAATAATAAATTAAACTTAATAAAAAATTCATTCAATAAAATAATTTGTAAAACTTAATGTAGCGTAAATTGGAATGTTTTCTTTGTAAAATTAAAAATAAGGTATTTAATTAATAACTATTGTAACTATAGTGAAAAAATAGGGTGGTTTGCATCAATATTAGACATAACTGGTTGAAGACTGTACCTCAGTCAACCGTGACTATGGGACCTGTAAAGGGCCCGAAACGTCGGTTTGTTTGAAAAAACAAATATACGCGATTTAAATCCGGAAAAATAGTTTCATTCCTATGTATAACAATCGCGAAAACCTAAGAACTCGATATGTACCGTATACGTCAAGATTTTATTGATAGGGATAAGTGGAAATGAAATTTTATTCATCCCAACCAGTGCCGGTGTTGTAGGGAAAAGTGGAATGCGTTAATTATTCCACTGCTACAATTCAAAGGTTATTCAGCACACTCAGACGCGTAAAAACGTGACTGAGAGAGCTATGATCGAAGACCGATTAAATGGGCTTTGTATGCTCAGTGTGTGTATATTGCTATAATTATTTTGTGGTGATTGATAACTGATACTCATGAAAACACCTTTTAGTAAAATAAACAATTATTATTCAACAAGTCAATTAAACAAGATAACTACCTATGTAATATATAAAAAAACAATTAGGTACAGGAAAAATACAAAGCCGTAACACACATTCACAGTCTTAATAAAACATTTAAAAAAGTTAATGTTGGTTTAATAAAAAAAAAAGACTCTAAAACTGAACTTCGACACACGTGACTCCGACAACATGTTACATCGACATGATTTTACTCAGACATTACGTTACTCCGACATTATTTTACTCAGACACTACGTTGTACATCGACATGATTTTACTCAGACACTGCACTACATCGACAACACAGACGAGGTGTTTATTAAAAAAAATCTTTGTACTCTGATAAGAAAAATCATCATTACAAACCCACGTAGGAAATGATTTCATATATCGATCACTATGACAAAAAAGGTAACAAAAAAGGTAAGGTAAGGTAAGGTTGTTGGAGTAACGTAATGTCTGAGTAAAATCATGTCGATGTAATATGTTGTCGGAGTCGCGTGTGTCGAAGTTCAGTTTTAGAGTAAACAAAAAACAGTAAAAAGTACCTACAAAATACAACAAAATAACAATATTTCAATATCTTTACTTACTTTTGTAACATGGAAGACTTAAAAATTATAACTACATAATTCATAGCAACTTTTAATCAGGTAACATTAACTTCAATAATGGAAGTGGAATCATGTTCTGTAACGAGCTTTTAAATAATAAAATAAACATAGGAATTAAAACCTATTAGAAAATACAATTGAGTAATGTCGATAAAAAGGTTAGACTCAACATCGCCAACTTTCAGTCTTCACATAAACTATTTTTATACGTGGCTTTATTATTTCAGAATTTATTTTTGTACAAAAGAAATTGCCACTTGAAATATGTATATCGTACAGTATACGTGTCCCATTTCGTTCAGTTGATATATAAAAAAACATTGGTACATGTAAAGTACCTATTGAATACGGTTTTGTAGTAAAATTTCGAGGTAAGTATGTGTTTTTTTCTATCGTGAAAATTTGTAGGAATCGTGTCTACACACCGCATAGACCTTCGAGGATGTATAGACTCTAAGTGATAAGTGAAAGTTTAAAGGCTGTCCGTGTCAAGTTATAGTCTGTCTTTTCTAAAGATGGAGTAAAATGACAGTTAATTGTGCAAAAGTGTTGCCCGCTTGCAAGCAGCTAGTGATTGCGGTCGATAAATATTCTATCGACTATCGACTGAATATTGGTCACGCTTATGGAATAAATAGCCTAAATTATTTCATGTGAATTATCCTCGAACCATTATTCATCCAATTACTGAGCAAAAGTTCATTTGAATTGTCAATTTTTGTAACTTCATACACGTACATACATACACTGTATTTAGAACTGTTTATGAAAAATACTAAGAGGTGACATATTTTAAAGGTTTTCATTTTAATTCAATATACAACAAGTACATAACACATAAGTACTATTTAAAATTTTATGAAAATTGGCAACCCTACAAATGTCATTTTACTCCGTCTTCGAAAACGACAGATTATATTTTTTATTTAACCTAAAATGTTTTGAATGAAATTCAAATTAGACACTTATAGAAGCGTGGCAGTCGCGCGTTAGGCCTTACTGCACTATCTCTTTACTGCATAACTTAACCTAAAAAAACCGACCTCAAAAGTCATTCATCCCCTAGTTTGCCACCCTTAGAGGTGGAATATTTTCTTTAAATTTAAATCGGACCACATCTGAGGTACCTTCTTTCCAACAAAAAAAGAATCATCAAAATTGGTTCACAAATGGCGGGGTTATCGCGTAACATACATACAAAAAAAAACTTACAGACGAATTGAGAACCTCCTCCTTTTTTGAAGTCGGTTAAAAAGTGGCTACTAAGTGACTACGCTTCCAGACATTGTAGTATGAAAATAGGAGTGGCAGCAGTTGCCGCGCCATTTCAGTACTTTTATAAGCGTCTAATTTGAAGGCGCTCTTATGTTATGCATTCCTGGTATTAAATGTTAAGTCTACGGTTTAAAATCCCAGGACCCTAGGCCATCTTTGGCAAAATTATGAAGGACGGAACCTTGTAGTTAACGAGAATAAACCCCTAAAACTAATTCTATCACCTTTGTCACCTTCTCAAATAGTCTTCAAGGATCTTGAGCTGGTCCCAACACACCAAAAGCAGCACCGTATGAGGCCCTAACCTCATGTAGTTGGCGAGAACTCCTTTGTATAATGAGGAGGCACCTTCTTTGGTTATCATTTTGTAAAAACAGTCGAGCATTCCCTTGTAGAGTTTGCCTTGGTTGTGTGCGTCCACCGCTAGGGGATAGAGGAAATAAGCAGTTGCATGAATCTATGTAGCATCTGTATCAACTCATTTA
Source organism: Hyposmocoma kahamanoa (assembly GCF_003589595.1). NCBI lineage: Eukaryota > Metazoa > Arthropoda > Insecta > Lepidoptera > Cosmopterigidae > Hyposmocoma > Hyposmocoma kahamanoa. Next base: position 3,899,959 of record NW_020654810.1, on the reverse strand, counting down.
CGTTCCACTGACACACAGATGTCTCCTCAAAAAAGGTTAAAGTCAAGGGCTTAATTAAAGATATAGTTCCATATGACTGTCTTTGTTTTTTTTTATACGAAGTGACGGGACAAACAAGTCGTGCGCCTGGTGGTAAACGACACGACTGTCCATCCATAACAGTTGCAGTGTCACTCAGAGCTTTAAATTACAAAGATCTGAGATGCACAGCCACAGTGCCTGATTTCCTGAGATATATGTTAAGAAGTCTCACGTGTCTATAATTTCACTAGCACCCTTAGCCTTCAAAACCGAAACTCAGTAATGCTGACATTACTGCTTTGCGGCAGAAATAGGTAATGTACTACTTCCTTGGATGAACTCTTTCACAAGGAGCTTTATTGCTAGTAACTTGTTTAGAACTGCTGACTATTTTTTGAAGAATTAAAAGCAGAAGATAGCGAGGTCGATGCCCGCTATACATGTTCCAGGCATTTTGAAACTGCACTAAATCAATTGATAGACTTAGTACCAGTTGAGCAGCAGTAGAGCTCCTTGCAAGACCTTACCTATTTCTACCGCTAAGCAGTAATGGTCACATTGCTGTGTTCCGTGCACATGAGACTTGTCAACTTATGTCTCAGGGTGACGGGCGCAGTGCCCCCAGGTCTTAATGATTTAAAGCACTGAGTAACACTACAACTGTTATGGTCAGGCATGTGGCTATCTACCAGGTGCGCGGCTTGTTCGTCCCGTCACTTGGTAATATAATAATCTCAGTACAGAGTACTAAAAAAACTGACCTCAAAAGTACGTGGAATTACGTCTATTTGCTAATTTTTTTTAAATTATCCCCTAGTTCGCCACTATATACTTGGCACTGGAGATAACAAAAATCGGTTCTCACTACTCAAAGTATATATTGAGAGAAAAACGCCTTGAATTGAAGAAATAGCAAAATCAACCATTAAAATAATTGCTCCTAAATTAAAGTTTAGGCGCTATTTATAAAAATGAATCTTCATGCGTGAACAGCCACCCTTAGAGGTGGAAAAGAATCATGAAAATCGGTTCACAAATACCGGAGTTATCGCGTAACATATAAACAAAAAAGAACATACAGTCGAATTGAGAACCTCCTCCTTTTTTGAAGTCGGTTAAAAAAACCAAACCAATTTTTTGAAAGAGACATAATAGTAAGATACCTTTTTTTTTTTTTTTTTAACAAAAAAGTGCCAAGTACTTACGTTGGTTAGACAATCTTGTAGCGACGACATCAAACGGATTCAGACAAAATGTCATCACGACGCCACCAAGGTTGGCTCCGAAAAATGACAGCAGCAAGGGTGAGTTAGTGAAGAAACCTTTCTCGTGAAGGGTTTCTTTGGCGTAAGCGAAGCTAACCATTTGAGAGCTGCTGCCGACTGCGCCCCGAGGTATTTGAGGTTGCACACCTCGAAATAGACCTGAAGAAATTGGTGGAAATAATTTCAGAAAACCGAATACAAGCAGGTGACTAAAAAAGTAATGTTAAAATTATTTCCTTTTTATAAGAATAATACAAAAATTATGGCGATCATCGCCAGTGTCAGTATGAGAAATCCGCGAACGATCTAAAGTCATGTTGCAAAGTTTTTTTTTTTAGTTAGAGGCAGCTAGACTTCAAAATAAAGATTGGTATTAATTTTTTTTACAAAATTACGTTGTTATATAACGAAATCTTCCGTATTTGTTAAGAATTTATTCTTATTCAAGGATTTCTACCATTGACTTACAATTATATGGACGTCGGGTCCGCGCTAAAAAGTGTCCGAACTTATAGGGCGTTAAAATCGTATACAGAGCGTCATTCACGCTTTAGTCTTCGTTTGTTCGACTGACAGCGAAGCAAGCAAAATTAGACAGTACTGCGATGACATTACAATTTAAGTCAACGTTTTAGCTTTTTCATATTCCTTTATATGTCACTACGTTTAAATAGGTTGACTTGGGACATTTTTTCGTGGTTTTTGTATTAGACCCGTCGTCCATATATTTGTAAGTCAATGATTTCTACAGTCGAATTCTCATATTTTATTATTGCATTATAAGGGCGCTTTCAAATTTGACGCTCTTGTAGAAGTGCTGCAGTCGCGTTCATGCAATATTTAGAAGCGCGTTGAAGTGACACGCACCAGCCAGCTTTGAACCGACTTAAAAAAGAAGGAGGTTCTTAATTGGACTGTTTTTTGTGTATGTCACGCGATTACTTCTCCGGCATTTGTGAACCGATTTCGATGATTCTTTTTTGTTGGAAAGAGGATACCTCTGTATTGGTCCCATTTAAAGTTAAAGAAAATATTCCGCCTCTAAGTGTGGCAAGTTAGGGGATGAATCCGGTTTCGCGCACTTCCGGTAACCGATTTCAATAAAATGGCAAATAGATGTAATTCCACGAAAGGTTGAGGTCGGCTTTTTAAATAAAAAAGTTATTAAAAAACCTCAAAAGTGAAACCTCAAAAATTACATCTATTTGCCAAGTTTTATTGAAATCGGTTACCGGAACAGAAGTTGGAACACTTTTTGGGACTTTTTTGTAAAAAAGTTATAATTTTCTGATAAAAAAAATCCCCAAAAGTGTTCCAACTTCCATTTGGCACAAAGATCTGCAAAATTGACTGTTACATTCATTGACTTACAAATAAATGGACGACGGGTCTAATACAAAAACCACGAAAAAAATGTCCCGAGTCAACCTATTTAAACGTAGTGACATGTAAAGGAATATGAAGAAGCTAAAACGTTGAATTTTAATTGTAATGTCATCGCAGTACTGTCTAATTTTGCTTGCTTCGCCGTCAGTCGAACAAACAAAGACTAAAGCGTGAATGACGCTCTGTATACGATTTTAACGCCCTATAAGTTCGGACACTTTTTAGCGCGGACCCGACGTCCATATAATTGTAAGTCAATGGTTACATTGATGTTACTTAAAATGTATTTTTAAAATAGTTTATTCTATAGAACAATTATAAAAAAGTATTACTGTGGAAAAATCGCCTCCTTTGGATGATCACGTGAACTACCTTCTTCCATAACTCAGTTACCTTTAAATCCCTCTTTAACATAAATGTCTCTCAAGGCGTCAATCATTCCGCTGTGTTTGTGCTGGTGTCCCACAGCAATAGCCCTAGCAGCTTGCGCCTGGAGCCTGGTCTTTACTAGAAAGAACGGTGTTCCTGCTATTGAGCCCATTGCCCCACCGACGCCCGCCGCCACTGCACCTTTTATTAAAGATGTTCGTCCGTTTGAATCTGTAGTCAGGCCACGTCTTTCGCATATGCGGTATACGCCTAACCTAAAGGTTAGATAAGAAATACCTGCGCTTTATATTACAAGTATGTATATCATATTTTTTTCAAGATGCGCACTTATTAAAAAAAAAGAAAATGGGTTGGTCAAAAAGTCAGTGTGGTTTATGCCATAAAAAAAAACGTTTTTCCTTTGAAAATGTTACATTGTCGGTGGTTATTTTAAAAATAATAATTTAGCGCGCATTTTAAAAATAGGCGGGACAATTTTAATTTTACAATTCAACAAAAAAACACCCAAAACGACAACACACAATTCTTTACAAAGCAAAGGTAGGGATGTGTCACTTCTTCCACTGCATGTGGCCGATGTAGCCCCTTCAGACTTTCGTTTGTCTTTACTATGTTTACTGAATGTCTACAGCTTGCTGTGTTAGCCAGTAAGTATATTATATCTACACCTTAGAATAATAACGCATAGAAACCTAGCCCGCACACGCTAA
>NW_020654810.1:3870991-3886187 GCF_003589595.1 Hyposmocoma kahamanoa | reverse complement strand
AGATAATAATGGCAACTATTTTGATTAAATAAATTTGTTAAAAATTTTAAAAATAAACAATTTAGATTTTCAGTACAAATCGGCAATTTCATACTTTAACCCCTATTATTATAACATATATACATACACATTGCTACATACTAAATATATAAATAACTATATCCACATACAACATATAGAATATTCTTGTGATACATATTATATATACACATATATATCTCCTATAACTACTAAATTGAAATTACTAAGTGATAAATAATGTTTATTTACCAATTCCTTTTTGTCAAGCGATTGGGCACGCCTTAACGCTTCCGGCAGGTTGTTCCATAAACGAGCTGCCTGAACCGAAAACGATTTATCCTGAGCTCTAGATTAATGCATGGGTATTTTCAAGCTCTGGATATAAATGCTCTTATCACTCCCAGTAGGACTACGGGCAACGCTACTTGCCCGTGGTTCTACCAGTAGAACCACGGGTGTAAAAGATTACCTTTGGTACTACTAGTAGAAGTACATAGTAGGACTATGGGCAAATAACGAATTTGGTAAGGAAGTGTTAAATAAAAAAAACCAATAATTTTAAACTAACCTTTTATTTGTACTAAGTACGAAGCAAAATAAAAATTATAACAATATTAAATAACAAATATTATATATATTAAAGTTATACATAATCTCAGAAAACAGAATACAAATGTTACAATTATTTCATCATTTGTCATCGCAAGTGTTAGTCATCATGCTGCAAAGTTTTTTTGGTAGAGGAGCTACTGGCAAATTAATCGAAAATGTTGACAGACTTCAAAATAAAGTATGCTGTCAATGCTGTACATTTTTTTACAAAATTATATTGTCATATAACGAAATCTTCTATATTTGTTAAAAAAATATTCTTATTCAAGGATTTATACAATCGAATACTCACACTTTTTAATGCATCATAAGGGTGCTTTCAAATTTGACGCTCTTGTAGAAGCCCTACAATGGCGCCACTGTAGAACGGCAGTCGTGTTCATACAATGTTGAGAAGTGCAGTCGTAGCGCCATTGTCGTGACAAGCGCCACTTATTAACCGACTTCAAAAAAGGAGGTTCTCAATTCGACTGTATTTTTTTGTGACTGTTACGCCATTACTGCATTTGTGATCCGATTTTATTAGAGTTTTATTTGTGAACAGATTTTTGATGATTCTTTTTTTGTTGGAAAAACGGTACCTCAGTATCGATCCCTTTTAAATTTGAAGAAAATATTCGACCTCTAAGGGTGGCAAACTAGGGGATGAATCCGAATTCGCGCGCTTTCCGGTAACCGATTTCAATAAAATTTCGCAAATAGATGTATGTCATGCCAGAAACTTGAGGTCGGTTTTTATTTTTTATTTACAAAAAAGTTATGCAGACACAATAAGTGAATTAAAAATTACTGAGCGCTTCTAAAAGCGTCTAATTTAAAGGCGCTCTAACACTTTGCCTATTTCACAATTTTTCTACTTAAATAGACAGTGTTCTACAATAAGTGTTACTGTATCATCTCTAACTGAAAAAACCTTGCGGTATGTATATTTACAAACTTTTAAATTGAGGTTTGCACTACTTATTTACGTATTGTTAAGAGGCACTGTACAATTTCATTTTACACGACTGCGTTAATTATATTATTTTCGTTATTGTTCTATAGTTATGAGAACTAAGTATGAAAAAGTGTGTAAATATTTTTTCACGTTAAAGTTGTAACTTACGCCATTCGTGTACAAAGAAACGTATTGTAATTTATACTAGTATTCCATTAAACACTTATTGTCATTATTCGAAAATAATTGCTTATTGTACTTTTTGAAAAAGTAAGAAGGGATCTTAGGTATTCGCGATTGTTACACACAGGAAATGAAACTATTTTTCCGGATTTAAATGGCGTATATTTGTTATTTCAAACAAACCAATGTTTCGGGCCCTTTACAAGACCCATGGTCAACCGTGACCATACGCGATTTAAATTCGGAATAACTATTTTCATTTCCTATAAGTAAGAAGGGAGTTACACTAAATTAAAATTATTTTGGCAATTTTTATAAATTAACTGGAGACTCAATGTCATATTTAGTAATGATTATAAAAACTACTTATCAAAGTATTAACAATAAAAATAGTAACTAATTAGTTAACGACAATGACTAAAAAAGATCATTGGCCTAATCTCAAGTTTGAGATAAATAATACAGATTCGAAATGCTATCAAGGTATTTAGTTACATATAATACTGTTTTTTTAATATTCGTGGTAGTTTTGTCTAATTCACTGGTATAAACTGTGTTTAGGGAGCCTACTACAGTTCTCCGTCCGAAACACACGCTGTCAAATAAGTAATACTCGACCAAAAGACAATGTAAAGTATGAAGCTTTCACTTTGGTCGAGTGTTACTAATTTGTACAGATGAAACGGATAGTCATACCGGATATCCGACGGACACCTAGGCCGGATATCCGGCCGCCGGATATCTGACCCACTGTCGGTTTACAGCGCTCTTCGCCGTAAGTGATTGATGAGTGAATGATTGCGCTTTCACATTGACGATTTGATTTGTTTTGGTCACTTGGTTTTTATAAAAACGATTAATTTATTCGATATTACGAACAAATACACAAGAGAAAAATGTTAACAGTGAAAAGAAAAACGTTAATTTGGCAATATTTTAATATCATTGCTGTTTGTTTGTTGTGTCGAATGCAAATTTTTCGCTGTGGAGAAGGAAAAAAACGCAATTACATCATTCTTTGGCTATATTAATATTTCTAGTTGTTATAAGTACGCGTATATCGCTATAACTTGATACACCCATTATTATTTTGTTTCAATTTGATTTTATTAAATTTGTTTGTGTTCTAACTAATTCTTAAACTAAGCCTTGATACCAGATTTGCAAAAAAATATATAGTTATCTAGTTACAAGTTTTATTATTGTAGGTACACATTGTATTTGAAGACAATTCAAATCGATCGTGCTCGCGATCCTTTTATTTGGTCATCTGGCAATAACAAGTAGCACTAACAAAGTTTGCAAGAGTTTGTAGTGAAAAACTGTCCTTTGAAGCTGGTCTCGTTTATGAAAATAAATAGAACCAACTTTTACCACTTAATGCACAAAAATTGGTCTTCATAATTATCATAATTTGCCTTTATTGGAATAGTATTAAATTTACAGATAACGTTATCTAACTTCATAGTTCTTTTACAAGTAACAAACAAATTGTCAACGATCTTGTAGTTGATGTTTATCCCTATTACTATCATCTGTAAATTATCAATAAATCAATTTATTTCACATACCTACTGATTATGATTTTTTCTGTTTTAATCATTCGGTATCCGGCCGAATTTTGTTCTATTATCCGGTATCCGCCCGGATAGTGAAAATAGGCCGGATACCGAATATTTACCGGATATCCGTTTCATCTCTACTAATTTCACAGTATTTTTTTCCGCCGGCGAACGGAAGTAGACCCCTAGATACGGTCGGTTGGTTTTGTAAAGTCTGAATACATTCATTTAAGGCCGAGACAAAATATAATTTTGCCGTATCTTTTGTCACACTATGCGCAATTCTAAATTTTACCTACTTAAAAATATTTATCAGGACATCATCTTTGGTTCTAAGGGTGCTTTTCCACCGGGCGAGGTGAGACGAGTATTGAAATCTCGCCGGCCCATTTCGAACAAAAATTGTCATTAATAGCTATCGTGAGCTCGCGAATGATATTAATAGCCGCTGCGAGCTCTGGCGAGCTCTTGCTGTAATTGTGGATAGTGAAGATTCAGTGCTGGTCAGTTCGTCTAGCAACAAACTCGCGGATTATTTAATATTTTAACGGAAGAAGAATCAGATGAAGCCATCTTTTTTTTTATTTTAAATCGTACTTACCTCACAATGTAGCGATTGACATTGATAGCCGACCTATTTATTGATATAAATAACAAGATCGCGCGAGAAATCGTGTTTCCGTTGCAGGGTTAATAAATATTCTATGAAGACAGCAATATGATTCAATATTGCATTAACAAATATTTCAATTCTCGCTTCGCACATCGTCGTCAATCCAGACCTTCTCCACCGAAGACGCGCTAGGAGAGAATTTAAATTTTGCAAATTTCTTACAAATTTCCATCCCCATATCGCCTCGCCAGTGGTAAAGCACCTTAATGCACTTGTTTATCAATTATTCTAAAACAAAGAAAACGGGGCAAACCCGGTCATAGGGCATCATATACTTGAAAATATATTTAAATGTGAATACTTTATTGGATATCAGCACCAAAAGCAGCTTTAGAAACCCTAAGAGGTTGCTTTTGTATGTGTTTCTAAACTATACGCCTTGTTTAGCTTTGACGTTTGCAGAACGTCGGGACAGGAATAGAGCGTTTATATAAAATAAAGTAATTTAAAAATCGAATGTCCCAAGATTTTTCACGGAGGACACTTTCTCTATTTTTAGATAATATTGAATTAAAAATAGAGATAAAAGTGTCCTCTATGAATATCGATTAGTAGGAATATTTCATATATAATTTGCCCCGACTCTTTAATCACACTTACAAATAAATCATTATACCATTAAAGCAGTATTAATATTCTAGTATTTGGCTCAGTATCAATATGAAACATGCAATAAGTCAGTAAATCTCGTGGCAAAGTATGGATGGCGCCACCTGTATATCAGATCAATACTTTTTTTCATTACTATTGATTAATTAGATGTCACATATCAGTGTCACAATGAGTTTAGTGTCAATAGTCAAATACGACTATCCTATATTTGATGATTTTGCTATACCAATTTCGCAAAGAAGTAACATTTTTTTTAAAATATTATACGTGGTCGCTATTATTATTACGGTATAGACTGATTTTTACTTTAAGGGTAACTAGCTAACACACCAAGCGTCGTACTGTATGAACCGCTTCTAGTTGGCATTGCTGTCTAAGTATTGTGCCGCGCTCAGTGTGTGTAGCTCGTAATACACTTACAGGGTGACAACAATATCTAATACAATAAAATATAAATTACGACGTCAGAGGGCACCAATAATCACTTTCTCGCTCGCCATTATAAATTTGTATGTTGTACTAAGATGGGTACAGTGACGTACATTCACATATGTCTATAAGTTTTTTTAGATTTTTCCTCTAAGGCTATTTTCTGAAGAAAATAAACATACATTTTACTGCTGTACTCACTGTACTAACGATTGTATTCGTCACTTTGTTTCAAAATGTTTTTGTACATCTTTGAGCATGTCCCAGAACACAAGTAGAAGCACCGAGTGTGGCGCCTGGCGAAAGTAAGAAGGGCCTATGCCCTTGTAGAGCGCCACCAGTCCTTCTGTTTTAGTGATTTTACGTGCACAGTCTACTATGCCTGAGTAAAGCAGGCCTCGCCCCTCCGCGTCCACGGCTGGAAGAAATATGTTTCTTTTAAACTTCATAGATGGCGGTACGGCTAAAAAGTCGTTGAGAAACCAAAAACAAAAAAACCAACAACAAGCACATAGAAAAATTCGTAAAGTCCGCTGGTTCGTTCCGTGGCTTAGTTGGCATAGCTTCTGGCACGGTTTGCTAGAAGACGTCTGTTGGAATCCGGCCGGATCGACGATTTTTCTACTTGTTCGATCTTTGTATTAATAATTATAACTAGTGTAATATCAATTCAATATAAATTTAGAAACAAAATTATTTAATAAATTTATTGAAAACGATATACAATGTGTTGATTTGCATTCTCGCCATATTTACAGAGGTCATTCTATATCCGAAACTGAACCCAAATCACTAAAGAAAATAAATCGAAAAAAAAATTCGTAAATTCTTATTTTTTATGCGATAACCATACTTGATCCAAAGGTCATTCATTGACTTGCACTACACGGGGCACAGGTACCGGCAACCATTTGAACAATGACCTATGCGCAGAAAATACGCATTTTAGATCTATTTGGTGGAAGGGTACGGGTAGGGACGGGGGGAGTATTGTATCGAGCGCGTGATTGGTAGATCATCAGCCGACCTTGCGTATTGCATCTACTTTCCGCTGACATCGCGCATACGTTCTAGTTTCTCACAAAACGCCACATGGTTTGGTATGTAAACAAGAGTCAGTGCAAAAAAAAACCGCTACCAGGTTCACTAGACCCTGCATTACCATCAAGTGCGTTCTTATGGTATGATGTGAAACGTTTGGTTTACGCAGATTACGAGTGTCGAAGAATTACGCGCAAAAATCGTTTCTGGTTTCTTTCTGCTTTTTCTATTGTGAAGAATGTGCTAAGTTGAAACGAAAATCTGCATATCCGTGGCTGGCTCCGGTACGGAGACAGCCACCAGCTGTGGAGCTAGGTACTTCTAGAAATACTTTCATGTAACCTAAAGCTGGTAAGTACCAAATCTCAGTTACAAAAAATCTTTTTTAAGTCAACTTTCCTAACTAATGTAAATAATTAGTAAATTAAAACAATAGTATAACATAAACATAATTTAAAAAATAGGTAAATAAGCAATCGAGAAAGATTACGTATCTCTCGGTGAAGCGAATGGCGGGGTCACTGGCCTCCGCGGTGAATACACTTGGGGACAATTTTATAAACTTTACTAAATACAATTACCCTATATTGAACAGAATATTTTTTTAAATTTTTTAGATGATTTAGCATTATTTCTATTATTCGTTTCTCAAGTAAGGCGAGAATGCAAATTAACACACTGTATAATGTGTATGCCTTTACATTAGGTATGCATTATAGGAAAATTTATCTACTAATAAGTTCTTAAATTTTCGCGATTGTTACACACAGGAAATGATATTATTGTTTCGGATCTAAATCGTGTATATTTGTTTTTTCAAACAAACCTGTAAAGTGTCCGAAACGTTGGTTTGTTTGAAAAAAAAAAATACGCTATTTAGATTCAATAAAATATTATATTATTATTGACAAACTGTTGAATCCAATAACACGCTAAGTTTAAATACTAACATTAGATACTAAACTCTTCATTGTGATTAATTGGTTTTTCATTATACTGGCTCGTAAATAGTACGATTTCATGGTGGCTAACTTGACTTTAATGCCCCAAATAAAACGCTAGGGCCTTTTTTCTTCCTAATACAGCCATGGTCTCATGGAGTTTTTTTAAATTTGTAGCTTGACATATTTCCTTAAATAGGGCAGGTACAAATTCAAGCAAGGAGGTTACTTGAGTTCAAAATTAAAACATTTGTTTTAAATGTTATCTAAACAGAAATTTAATTACAATTCAGCCACATACTGCTTAAATACGTATTATTAAGATATCATTTTATTTAATTTTAATTATTTTCCTTTTAAATATTTTTAAATATAAGCATTTAGCACAATTTTTTTTACTGTCCATCATGGCTGTATGCGTCTTCGTTTTTAGCTGGCCATCTGTTGATAAAAAAAAATATCCGCCATTTGCAAAATTCTTAATTGTTGTAATTATATAAATTTTTATTGAATTGATATTCAATTATTTTTTGTGAAATTACTCCACTAGTTTGTTATAATTATTAATACAAAGATCGAACACTCAGAAAAAATTCCTTCGACCGGATCGAAGGAATTTTTTCTGAGTGTTTTTTCTGCGCGTTCGTTCTTTGTATTCTTAATTGTTGTGTTGTGAACCATATTTATTCATACAAGGAAAAGCTATTGTGCCTTAATCGAAGATTAAAACGCGAAATTATCTTGAACTAAAATACCCGTATCGGCCCGTTCTAAGTAATCCCGAGTCAATCCAAACACGCCGCCTCAAATTGACTATCCTCTTTGTGGCGGCCATATTTACAGAAACAATTAAACGAAGACATGGCTCAAAAATAATGTACCAAGACTTGGCTGTATGGTGTAAAACCTTTGCCTTTTCCTTTATGGAAAGAAGAAAAAAAAAATCATACAAGAAATAAACGATGTATTTATTTCCACGCAAATGGACGAAAAACATTGTATATATCGCGGATGGCAAAAAGTTATATTATGACAGACCCTCGTTCCTGATTTCTTATTTATCGTTCTTACTACACAATGTACTATTAGCTTTGTATTGAGTTAACGATGTTTTGATACCGATATGTAAGTACATGTTATCGAGAAAAACATTACGTAATTCATAAGTATATAAAATGTTACCATTACTGAATATTAACTTCTATTATCTAGGCAGTTAAGGTAAAATTCAATTGTAGTAGAGAATTGTTGTTGAGCTAGACAATAATAACGTTCAAGCAATACATTTTATTCAACATCAATCCATTTATGTCTCGCATGTAGAATTTGATAGTCAGTTTTGAAATACGCGCAGTAAGACATTTCTCATTAAAAAAAAATGTTTTTTCCGTTTTCTTCAATCCTAGAGAAAACCATCGTTCTTCCCATACAAAATCTGTAACACCCAAATAATGTGTACATTTCAAGGTTTTGAAAAGAGAACGTTTTTTTTTATTTGGTTTCGACTTCATGGACATTCTGTAGGTGGCCAGTATAGAACTGCTTCTATTTATTTTGTTATTAAAACTAACAGGTTACTAATTTTTTTTATGAATTTCTCCACCACCATCCATTATCTTACCTTGATTATATAGCCGCGTCATGATAACATCCATAGGCGTGAGAGCCACTGTCTTGATTATGGCCCCGATATTGCTGGCCACAAACGACGACATGTATTTCGACTGTTGGAATAGTTGGTTTGCCTCTATCCATTCTTTACACCTGGAAAGATATCATGAACTTTGTTCAATGTTTGCCTTATTTACTACCTTTAAGCGATTTTTAGTAGCAGTAGACCTTCTTGTGAAAGAGTTCGTCCAGGGAAGTGCTGCCGCCTTATCTATTTTTGCCGTGAAGCAGTAAAGTATACGTTATTGCGTTTCAGTTTGGAGGGGTAAGGGTGCTGGTGAAATTGCACACGTGACACACACGGGCACACGGGACTTGTTAACTTATATCTTAGGGCGCAGCGCCAGTGCCCCTCAGATCCTTGCGATTTTAAGCTCTGAGTGGCACTGCAGCTGTTATGGATAATAGGTGTGTCGCTGTACTACCAGACGCGTGAGTTATTCGTCCCGTCACTTGGTATAATAAAAATGGGGTACCTAAGAAGTGGTCCCATTCAAAATGGTTCCGGTTTATCGAATTACTTCCACTTTCTGTTAACCGATTTGAATAAAAGTTGGCACATGTAGTTGGAAAACAGTAATTCCAATTCCTAAACCCTTTCCTTACGCGTTTAATGGGTTGACGATGATGATGGTAATAATAAGTTTATTTTCTTCTCCCATTCTGATTTTATTTGTAAAATTATAAAAAGGCGTCAGCGGACGTCGAACATTTAATCAATTCAAAAGTAAACAATATAAGTTACGCGGATGATATGGTGCTGCTGTGCCCTTCAATCAGTGCGCTCGTTAGGCTGTTAAACATGTGTGAGGATTACGCGGTGACACATGGCTTAAGGTACAATACTAATAAAAGTGGGTTGTTAGTATTTAAGCCTGGTAACAAAGCCCTTATTTCAATCCCAACTGTGCAACGAGGTGAAGCTTCTCTCACTTGGTCACTGGGTCACTCAGAACCTCTGTGATGATGTGGATATAGAGAGAGAGCGCAGGGCATTGGCCGTAAGTTATAATATGATGTCCCGCAGGTTGGCGCGCTGTGATGGGGATATTAAAGCTATCCTTTTCAAAGCGTTTTGTCAGACCTTTTACACGTGCAGTCTGTGAACATGCTACCCTAAAAAGGCGGTTTATGCTCTGTGTGTTCAATATAATAATGGATTTAGGATGTTGTTGGGACTGCCACGCTTTTTTAGCGCATCAGATATGTTCGCGGAGGCGCATATTGACAGCTTTAGTACGATAAAACGCAAAGATAACTGCGTCTCTGATGCGTCGCGTGACAGTTCTAACAGCCTCGTACGGTTGATTTGGGAGTACCCTGCTTGCGACACGTGGAAGCACTGAAATCAAGTTCGTGTGGGTCCAAGAGGCCCGATTTATAATACAATGTAAATGTTTCAATTAAATTTAATTTATAGTTTGATGTGATTGATAATTTGATTCAATTTATTTCATTGATTTTCGTGGATTATAATAATTTGGTGTTATAATAATTTTCATTACTAACATAGGATATAAGTATATTTGTAACTAACATCTATGGACATGGTCTGAAATAAACAATTTGAATTTGAATTTCAAGAATTGATTTTTCTTTTACGCCAATTTATGGATTTTTTACTATCATACGATAACGACACTGGTACTTTTGTTTTGTTGTCTATAAAAATATTCGTCATAAATTGAAAATTCGTGAGGTCCGTTGGTTCGTTCCGTGACTTAGTTGGCATAGCGTATGGCACGGTTTGCAAACATGCAGTCAATCTGTTAGCAGCCTTGGTAATGTAGTCCTGAGAGGTTGTTACTATTTTGCAAATAACCCTAACAATAAAGTTCTATTTATTTATTTTATTATTTTGTGTTTACTTACATAGCAAAGGCGGCAATTTGCGAGGCGGACCCAATTGAGTTTCTGATCATCATCCCGTGTGCACCTCGCCACAAACCAGGCAATCCATTTTTCCGATATATCTTTGTCGCAGCGTACCTAAGGCCTTTGTGCTTATGCTGCGTGCCTACAGCTATTTTTTCATTAGAGTAGGACATCAATTGCGTCTTTATGAGTTGTAGAGGACTACCGAATAGGGCTCCCACCGCTCCGGCGAACGCCCCAAAAAATAAGCTGTTAGAAAACTGGGTATGTCCATTTTTATCTCGTAGTAGACCGTAATTATCAGCTTGTTGGTATATACCTAGTCTGAAATGAAAAAGGTGGAAGAACAGAAATAGATTTTAAAATATTATTTATTATGTTTAAGTACAGAAGCTGCAAACGGACTAATTGTCAAGGAAAAACTCAAATATTAAATTGTGCTTCGACGAATTAACAAAGAACGCTAAAATTGCATATCAATGGAAGTGCACCTCTTTGTTAAACAAACTGCAATTATTTTGTGAAAATTGTTAGTAGGCCACAAACAATTTTTTAGAGCGAAAAGTAACTTTATCGGTCTTTAAATAGTGGCTAAATTTCATTTAACGGATTTAAGCTATCGCTACTGGGCCTTTGTATTTACGGGTACATAGTAATGCACACACGCGCTATCTAAGATGGTTACAAGCAAAATTCTTACTAGACGACATGTTGTATGTGTAGTTGATTGCGAGAAAGGGAAAGACGTTGCGACAGGTTAAGCTGGGTTTCCACTCTACGTGTACGCTCGGATCTAGTCCATTTGGTTGACTATATAGACGCCACTCGTAACGTGTTGATTGGTGCCGACGCCGCGACGTTCGAGAGCGCTCGGATCACATGTTTACACGTTACGAGTAGCGTCCGAATGACTATCCGAGTGTACTCAGGTCAAGCGTACTTGTATAGTGCAAGCCCGGCTTTACGATACCAGACCCTATAGCATGCTACGCATGATAGTCGCGGCGCGCGCGATAAAATTGAAATAAGCGCGCGCTTATTTCAATTTTATCGCGCGCGACTCGACTATCATGCGTAGCCATGCTAGGGGGGCAGAAGTATCAATTAACGTAAGGGACATTTTGTCGTAAATAAGTTGCATATATCATTGGATACGGAAGTTCCCGCTCTATCGATTGGTATTATTAAAATTTATGAATGCCCAATGGTTTAAAATATAGCATGTCCCTTACATTAAAAAACATTAAAAAGGATGTTTAGTTGTGTCTTACGTTACTAATATTTTACGTGAAAATTATACGTAATTCTATTGTAAAGGATCCTTTACGATAGAATTACGTATAATTTTCTATTTCTCTTACTGCTTACACTATGCTCGACGGTTTACACATAAAATATTAGTAATGTAAGGCACAACTAAACACCTTTTTTAATGTAAGGGACATGCCATGTTTTAAACCACTGGGCATTCTTAAATCTTTCGTTTATAGCACGAAAGAAGGGGAAATTCTAAGAAACTCTAATTAAAATTGGAACAGACAGTAAAAAGTTATAGACGATTTTATAGAGATTTAAAAAAATAAAATAGTTTTTTGGCTCTCCTGAAAAACCATGGTTTTTCCCTTACATTAATGGATACTTCTGGTATTGTTTAGTGCAGAAACTTATTTTTTTCACTAAGTCAGTCTACTAAACTTGTAAACATGCTTCCAGTCTGCTGTTGTAATATAAGCCCAATACGCTTTGTTAACTAGTCACCACTCACACACTAATCTCAATTAAAAACGAAAAATCAAGACTCACCTAACACCATTTACAACCCACTGGAACCACAATGCTGGGACAAGTCCCTTCTGCAATGCTGATAGACCATCATGTTTAATTATGGTATACATTGCATGGGGTATGTTTCTATAGTGTACGGCATGCTGGCCTTTGGCTTGTAGTTCTCCCTGTAGTTGCATGCGAGTCTTGACCACATCAAAGGGGTTACTAAAGAATCCTGCTCCTACACCAGCCAAGCCTCCCACTATGAAGTCCATGGTGCTATGAAATGAACACTTCAGTTTGACACTAAGTTAGTAGACAGTGAAAAATGGTTTTGTTTAAAAAGTCTGCACTGTAATGCATAGTCACTTCAAAACACTGAACTATGTACAAGAGTAAAAATATCAATGGGATTGATAATTCACTGTACTTACATAACAAATTATTATTTAGGTTTCCAGTCTCTTATATACATTACTTATGTATATACTGAGATTTTGAAACCGACACTACTGTTAATCACTTTCACACACAAACTATTGTAAAAATCTATTGTTAAGTAATAAAAGAGCACCGCTATAACCGCTTTTGTTAGGAGCCTACTTCAAATTAAGTACATTAAGTAGACTGAGACACAGTTTTATCAGAAACATGCAATCATGTTTAGCAAATGTGTTTTTAGTTATTTGTCAATGGTAAGACACAATATTGTTTTCATTACTCTTAAGTACTGATTACATCCCTCATGGAAGAGTGGCATAAGTAAAGTTACGTCAAAAATGTTTATTGCTCGATTAGATACAGAAAAATATAACCCACATCCTCTCCAATTCTTGTAATGCTATCTACAATATTAGTCGATAGAATTACAAGAATTTGAGAGGATGTGGCTTATATTTTTCTGTATCTAATGGAGCAATAAACGTTTTTAACATAACTCCACTTTTGGCATTCTTCCATGAGGGATGCAAATATGTATACTGCCCTCTTTGTCACAACTAACGTGTAATAAAAGTATTTGAATTTTGGTAACTTCAGAGATATTGGCACAAAAAGTTTTTTATTTTCTAATAAAAAATGTCAGTAGGCTGATTTTGCTTATCAATAAAACTGAAACTAAATAAGATATAAATAATCCGATTAGACGGGGTTGTAGATCTCATGTTGCTGATCCCAGATATGTCAATAACTAAATTTCGCCAAAAATGTTGATTACGTTAGTTATGATGAGGAGGGCAGTATTAATTCATTTAATCCATTCAATCCATAAACATCCATTTTATATTTCCCTATAAACGTGGTGAAGAAAAAGGATATTTTACAGTCTGGTAATTCGTCTTCTACTAGTCTTGAATGACCAGAAATTTCCTCTCAAGGGGTGAAAACCACATCTATGTGGATGGGTTGCAAAGTGAAAGGGATAATACGAGATGATATGAACGTGGAAAATTAAAGAAAGTCAATCAATGGCTAGCAGAAATTGTGATGCTTAAGGGAGATTTTGTATTTGCATGTACTCCATGAACAACATTTATTGATAGTTAAAAAAGATTGAAATTCAAATACTAAATATGGCCACAAAAAATGTGCTTTCCTAAATTTTTGAAGGAAATTGCCGATCAAATGGAACCTAAAAGCTGAACATCAGTTGAAAGCAAAGGGGAAGGAATAATGGCTCTCAAAAATCAAAACAATAACAAAAACAACAAATTAATGATTCAAATACACTTGATTACATTGTTAATTAAAACTTTTGCATGATAAACCACAGTCAAATGGCATTGGTTATCGCCATGGTTTTTATGTAATACCGATTTGAAAGACATTTATCACGACTTTACAAAAAATACAGGCATTTTTCAGTCATGAAATCGGTGAAATCAAGTTTGGGGAGTACAGGGGAAACAGTATTTGTAATTTTGGAACTTTGGACTTGCGAAACCGTGACGTAAACACCGTAAGCATTTACTTCAAAATTATTCTTCCATCGTAATATTGAAGTGTTACTGCTGAAAACAACGAAAAAAAAAACAAACAATCGCGAACTCAAACGAATTAACTTACTTGCTTATTTAAAATGTCTTTGGTGATAATGGCGATACATTTTTGCCATTTTATGCAGGGCCTCGTAGCCACCGGCAGTCGTCGCTGCTTGGGGAAACTGGAAAACTGCAGGGAGATTTGTCTAAATTCCACAAGTTTCGTAACATGAATTCTACGGAAAACGTCAACATGACAACTTGGTGACAACCACGTGACAACTGACAGCACGATTCGCAGCTGTTGTTTTTTTTTTCATTCTCTCCGTAGAGGAAACGGCAAGGATTTGGAACCATACCAACCAGCCAAGTTTTGATGAGTTTTTATTTTTAAATGTATACACTGTAGAGCGGCCTCTACGGTTTATACCAAGTCTTCAGTCCATGAATTCTTTTATTTTAGAGCCATTATGCCTCGTCTTCGATGGGCCATCGTCGTCATTTAGAGTGGACTGACTATAGCTTAGAGCAGCCTTTCCCAAAGTGGGAATTTAGAATCGATTATGTTTGTTTTATTTTGAACAAAAGATACTCTGTCTGAATAGTATAAAGTTGCTTTTCAATAATCATTCTTATTGGCAGGTGTAGCCCGTAAGAGTTAACCTCAGCCATGAGCGTCGTTGTTTACTACCTACTGCGCTCAGTCTCAAGTTAACTCTTGCGGGTTATAGGAAAAGTCTCGTTTAGAATGAATGTTTAAACTCCGCTAATATAGCTCACAATAATTAATTTAATTTGAAGTTATAGTGGTTTTTAAGTAGGTGAAAAAATGAGGGCGCTAAAAAATAATTTATTCTCAAAGTGGGCAGTAGACAAAATAAGTTTGGGAACCC
>NW_020654810.1:3862905-3870981 GCF_003589595.1 Hyposmocoma kahamanoa | reverse complement strand
TGATAATGAAAATATTTTTTGTATTTTACGATTATATATTTCTTACATATGTAACTTTGAATGCGATCAACGAAACAATAAACAAACAATTATTAGCATAATTGAGTTTTAAAAAATACATAAATTTTATTGAAACATTATAAAATGACAAAACATATTTGAAGTACTGTTTTCGCACGAATTCCAAAATGAAATGCAATTTTGAGTTCCTCCGACACGTCCTGAAAACAACTACGTCCTCTGGCAATTTTTAAAAAATAATAGTGTTGTAAACAATTCATCGCCGAACTTCACCCGAATCACTTCGATTTCTCGGAAAAAATATTGACTTATTAAATATTAAAACAAAAATGTATGAAAATAGGTGTATTTTAAATAATTATGTATATTACATTTCTGACCACAACTATGGCAAATAAATTTATCCTAATTTAAAAGAGCCCCGTACTCATAGCCAGATTTGTATTTCCTTTCTTTTTAAGGAGAATAAATGCCATTTCCAATTATGAACATTACTTGTGATTGTTTGTTGTTGACATTAAATTTTACTTAAGGAGCAATTATTTTAATGGTTTATTTTGCTATTTCTCCAATTCAAGGCGTTTTTCTATCAATATACTTTGAGTAGTGAGAACCGATTTTTATTATCTCCAGTGTCAAGTCCTGTATAGTGGGGAACTAGGGGATATTTCAATAAAACTTAGCAAATAGACGTAATTGTGTACGTGGGTACTTTTGAGGTCGGTTTTTTAGTACTCTGTACTGAGATTATTCTCCCGTCGCGTCCGCTCTTTGTATACTCAACGGAATATAATAATACTTCTTGAATACAGCTAGTTGAAAAATAAATAAAACTCAGGGTCGTATTCCAAAACTCTACTCAATGCTCAAGTCAGGATTTGTTCAGACTTGAGTATGATTTCGTATTTTGAGTATGAATACGACACTAATGGCAAGGACTTGAGTATGATTTTCAGTGCTCACTGCAATACTCAAGTCCTGACTTGTGTATTGAGTAGAGTTCTGGAATACGACCCTCAGCCTCTTCTTTAATTTATTATGTCGGTATGTAACGCTATAATTTTATTATGACAAAATGACTGTACTTATATCTCACCGAACATTGAGTTGGAGTGGAGTTACCGTGTTTTGCTAATAACGTCGTCCACCACAAGTTTCGTATTGTTTTTATTTTATTAAAAAAAAGGAAGCGACTTCAAATTTTGCTCTATGTATACATACAATCTGAAAGTAAAAAAGGTAACAATCGGTTACCGGAAAGTGCGAGACACCGGATTAATCCCTTAGTTTCTAACTCTTAGAGGTGGAATATTTTCTTAAATTTAAATGGGATCAATGCTGAGGTCTTTCCAACAAAAAAAGAGTCATCAAAGTCGTTTCACAAATAAAAAAAAGAGAGCGGAGTAATCGCGCAACATATACCTACACAAAAAATACAGTCAAATTAAGAACCTCCTCTTTTTTGAAGTCGGTTTTAAACTACCGTACATAGTAATGTACGTTACCTGTTATATGGTATACCTGTTCACGGCTAGTTAGGGTTACAACCCTTTCAACATTATTAAAAGTTATTCAGAATGAATTCGTTAAAAGATTCAATTTGTGTATCCAAGAAAATGGAGCTTATTTCGAGCAACTAATTAGTTAAATTACCATTTTTTTTCCTTTTATTAAAATACGTTAAGATTTCATGGTTTTTTTTTTCATTTAATTAACCGTTTTTGTGAGAGAGATTTTATTCTTATAATTGACCCTATCGATCGATGCAATAAAAGTGCAGGGTGCATTTTTTTCAGATTAAAGTGGTTCGATTCCCACGTGTTGCTAGAAATTTTCGAAAATCTATGAATGCAGTTTTATTTCTTTAAAAAAATAAAGGAATGTTTCCTTTAAGTAAAAATTTCTATCTCCAGTATTTAGAGTACTTTCCCTCCAGGTGGCATTACAAATTTCCACCCTGTATAGCTATCTATTATTATTTTTATTGTGACTGAAGCTGACAAATCTGTTGAAATATCACAGGCCGTATTCCTAATTAAAAGAGACAAGACGAATAAAACATTTTTTCGTTTAACTTTGACATTGGTTGACATCTTTCAATGGAAAATTTTAGTTTTTTTTAAATGAAAATAATCGCAAATATGTGAAATCTGTATACCTGCCTAAAATTATAAAAGTAAATAATACAAAAAACCACAAAATATTAAATGGCCGTTAAAAGTTCCATGTTCGTATTTCAGGTTGTAATAGAGAAATTGTCTAGTTTTGTTGAGAGTCGCGGCTTAGTGGTAAGGGCAAATTTTGCCGATATATTTTCGCTGGAGCTTAAAGACCCTAAGTCAATGCACATAGTGATGCCTGAGCCTCCACCGCTGCCGCCTGAACCTGTCGGGAAAGGCAAAAAGAAAAAGCCAAAGCCAAAAAAAAAAGGTAAGAAAGGAAAAGAACCGCCACCACCACCGGAGCCAGCTATACAAGCAGGTCAATCTGTGCTATTCACCAGTACCGCAGAATTCATTATTCAGCTAATGAAGACTTGTCCGATGGAAGTTTCGCTATGGAACAAGGAGGAAGATCCAGCTTTTATTGGGTCGACATTGGTCCATTGGGATCCTGTCTTTTTTCAATATCTCGTTAAAGTATTTAACTGCCAAGATACGACTCCACCGTTTGTAAAAGATGAATACAATGTATTCCAAGAAGGAACATCCAAAATATTAGCGAAGATAACTTTACAAGTCAAATTGAGCAATCTTACGGACAGAGTGGTCACAACTTTTCGAACTCTTTCGGAAGATCCACAGATTAAGAAAGTTCTGTATACTGGGATGAACTCGAAAGTGACGTCCTATGTATGTAATTATAAAACGACTGACGAGGTTTATCATAAAAACTCCGTATTAATAGATAATAAATATACAGTGGATAAGCCTATAGTATATGCTGATTACAAAAATGCTCCCGGTGCCTTATTGCCGTTACCCAGTACCGAAAATATCTGCTGCGTCGGAAATGCTGACAAACCACCGGACGACAAGTACAGCGCACCGGAGACTGCTCCCGATATCGACTTCATTTGTGATTATGTTCGCAAAATTATCTCTTCTTGCAATGATAATATGAGAATGCTGACTCCGCGTCCGACGATTAGACCACGGGTCAAAGCTACAGACATCGACAAACTATGTTATTGCAGAGAGACTAATTGGCCGCAAGGTGACCTAGCTGAAAGGTTTAGAAAGGAAGCTCAAGCGAATTGCCCGATTTGTGTAGACGGCGGTAGAAACGCAAGATCAAGTCACCCGCTCTCATTCGACATAGCGAACATAAGAGGTCCTTGCGGGAGACCTGATTGCAGAATCGCAAGAGATATGCGAGCTTATATTGAAAACCTATTTGAAGAAGATCAAAAAGAGGTTGTTATAGATGAAATTGTGGGACCTTGTGGAAGTAGGTCATGTACGTTAGCTAATAATATACAACAATTCATTCGTCATAAAGGAAAATTCGTCCACGGCAGACACGTACAGGGTTTGTCAACTCAATGCGCATGTGTGGACATAATGAATGAAGCACTTACTAGAAGAAGCTCGTGTAACACCTTGTGCAGTAAAGACTGTGAAAATAGTGAGAGTGAACAGTGCGATGGAAAAATTTGTCCTTTTAAGTCTACCAATGAAGATTCTAATGTATCTCCAGAAGATGCAGATGCGCTTGAACAAGAGCCAACTGCTGTTTATGCTGTTTATTATTGCTTGGTTCAGTATGACAAAGATTTAGGCGAACTTTCCTCGCAAAATAACTCCAAACCGTCTTCCAGATCACCTTCTCCTACTGGCTCAGTAGTTCGTCAATGTGCATTACCTTCATGCTCTAAAAGCACTTGCGGCACCGATGCATTTATCAATGCTCTGAAAGTACCCCCGACTTCAAAATGTGTAAGTCTAAGTTGTCCAGACTCTACACAAGTAGACCAACGAAGTCCAGATGATAGCCACGTCGAAATTCAGATATCGGAGATACATAATGCATGTTGTGTTAAAACTTGTACAGTAGGTGAGAGTGTAAAGAAATTTGTGATAGAAGCATATGAAAATCAAGAAAAGCGCAAAAAAATGGTATCAGACGTTCTTAATGATCCATGCTATTGCGATTGCTCATGTCAATTTAAGTCGATAAAGAAAACTTCATACTGCCCTGTTTGTGGAGGGTTTGAATGTCTAGGAGACGATACGGCTAAGCTCCCCGAGTACGCGAAACCACATCCGTGCCCCGTCTACCATAAATTGTACGACAAAACGAAAATTAGAACTGAAAGTCCTTTTCCAGAAGAAGGTAAAGAAAAAGAAGACGAAAAAAAAAAGTCCGGCACAGGCAGCTCTAGAAGTTTGAAAAACGCGTCGTCTAAAGAAGGAATGGAACCAAAAACAATTTCGTTACAAAAAAAGAAACGGAAAAAGAAGTCCGTTGGAAAATTTACAGCTAATGTTGAGGAAGAAGAAGGTGAATTTACTAATAATCTAGACTAATGGTGGTCATGTACATTACGGTCTACAATAGAGGCCTATCCGTGCAGGTACACTAAATTGCACAGATGTGTTCTAAAACACGTTCCGGTTTACTTGGGCAGGTACACCTGCACAGGTACATCTCTCCGGCGGTAGACCGTAACGTATATGGCCGCCATTGTTAACATGAGAAGAAGTAGTATAATATATTTGTGTCATTAATATTGGTAGCAGTTTGTATTCGTTGGTGAGGCAAGTTAAATATATTTAATAACACTCGATTTTCAGAAGTCAAGGTAGTTGCGAAGCCAAGCAATCCATGGGCTATTCCTGCAGTTCCAAAGACAATGGGATGGTTATGGACAGCCGATGATGTCCCGGGATTAAAGGTACCAGTGTTATCTATCGGTAACGATACTGTTATTGGGCTTAATATTACATATCTACGGTGTTATTATTTCCCGTAACTTCTGGCACAAGAAACGCATTTCTTAATGTCGTTAAATTTAGCGATCGCCCATGTCTATTGGTTTATAGATAGAGGGTGCGACGCGCCCTTCTCTCTTATTCTACTGAAGCACAACGAATATTGCCCACTAACATCGCAGTATATAACCATGATTATACAGCAAAGTCTGTGAAGATAGTGTGAATAAAAAAAATATCCTTCTATAATCTCAGTACAGAGTATCTACTAAAAAAACCGACCTCAAAAGTACGTGGAATTCATATATTTGTCAAGTTTTATTGAAATCGGTTACCTGAAAGTGCGCAAACCCGGATTCATCCCCTAGTTCGCCACTATACGGAACTTGACACCGGAGATAATAAAAATTGGTTCTCACTACTCAAAGTATATTACGAGAGTAAAACGCCTTGAATTGGAGAATACCAAAATCAACCATTAAAATAATTACTCCTTATAATAAAATTTAGGCGCTATTTATAAAAATGAACTTCATCTCTTCATGCGTGAACAGCCACCCTTAGAAGTGGATGATTTTCTTCAAAATTAAATGGGACCGCTATGGAGGTACCCTCTTTCCAACAATAAAAGAACCATCAAAATCGGTTCAGTCGAATTGAGAACCTCCTCCTTTTTTGAAGTTGGTTAAAAACTATCGTTGAAAACTATCCATTGGTCACCAAAAAACATTCCGATGCACCTCAACTTGATAACCAATGTATGTAATTCACCAAGACTCGACTGCAGTTTACGCTTTGTGTTACTGCTTAGTGCAGTATGATCAGCTAAATTTTACTAAACACCGCTAAACCCTCTTCTAGGTCTCCTTTTCTCATACTTGGAATAATAACGCATAGAAACCTAGTCCGCACACGCTAAGTGAGGCAAATTGAAGCGCGCCCAATGGGCCTACACGAGCGGGCGGGCCTTCAGTGCTCAAGGTCAACTTGCACCGCGAACAGCTCAAGAATTTTAGCTAAAAATGACGAAATGTGTAAATGAGTGTAAAAATACGTCAGACAAACATAAAATAGATACTAACATCACATTCCACAAGGAAGTAACGCGTTTCAACTTGTATTTTTATATAAATATTCACTAAAACCAAAAATTAACTTACTACTGAAACTAGTCTACATGAATTTGTTTTTTGCCTCACTTGTGACAGTTCGTTTGATATGAAACTATCATTCTATGCGTTATTATTCTAAGTTCTCATATAAGTTTGCACGAGAGACAGACAAGTAAATTTTTGCTAAAGAGCTTTTGGTTATACGTCGAGGTCACGCGGGTATTACGTGTTTTACAATTTTTTTTTCTACATAATACCAAGTGACGGGGCGAACAGCCTGGTGGTAAGCGACACGCCTGTCCACAACAGTTGTTGTGCCGCTCAGAGCTTTAAATAGCAAAGATCGGAGGGCACTGCCACAGCGCTCGTCACCCTGAGACACTAGTTAACAAGTCCCATGTGCCTGTAATTTAATATTCATACCTAGTTAGTAGAATCTTTGGACTGTTACACAACAGAAATAAGAGACGAAATGTCATTTAATTTGTTTGAAGACTATTCTGTCAAATCACACACGGACAGACTACTACACAAACAGATTACTAATTGGTATAATAATTTTTTCACCTCACTAGCTCGGAAAGGCTTTCTTTTACATTAGAAATCTGCGCGCAAAAGCGATTTTTCCACGCTAGCGTGGAAAAGATTTTTGGGAATGGATCTTGACGATGGAATATGGTGCACCTAACTTTTTCTTTCGATGAAAACAAAACACAATGAGAGATTTAACTAAGACATGTTGTAATACGTATTCATTTTTTTTATTATTTATTTTATTCACAATTAAAAAATTTACAAAAAGGAACACAAGACAGCGAATAAAAACCATTAACAGATTTATGTATCGCTGCCATCACATGCTATCAGGCGTCTAACAAAATAATTGCTGACCAATACTTATACGTATTTAATAATTTACGCAACTTACACTTAAGAACTAATAACTTTAACAATTTGATAAATGAATTGATCTAAGGATCGTTTTACAATTTTTTGGTTTACCCATAAGTTCATCAAAAACGTCACTTGGCAATTTATTAAGCAGTAATGGTAACATATATCTCCAGACGTGTTTTCCATAGTTGTTATTGTACGGTAATAATCCGTATATTGAATGAATAAAACTGATTTGTTATGTTCAACTGTTTCTTTCATCTATCATTTTCCTCGCTATATTGAGGTGAAAAATTGTGTGTTTTATTCGGCAGCGAAGTTGTTTTGCGTCTCGTGCGTTGAAACCCTCGCTACGCTCAGGATTCTATTTTTATAATATTAGGTTACCTTGTTTGCTAGGCAAGCACTCGCGTTAAACAACAACTTTGCAATCTTGCATAACAAATAACTATTCACGTTTCTTTTTGACTTATTCTGTTTTATAGAGCACATTGCGAACTCTATTAAAACATATTGCTATACAATAGACTTAGCAACGTTCTTTTTAGTTTATTATTTCTTGATTAAAAATCCGATTTGTAAGTGGCCTGGCTTACCTCTTCAAGTTACGGGAAATAATAAACCACCCTCTATAAGTAGTAAAGTTTACATTTTAACAATTAAGAATTTCATATAAAAACAAACAGAAATCTTTTCAAATTATGTCGGTCCAGAGCAGAGTTAGGTAGGTATATCTGAAAAAACTAGTTATATTAATAAAATTGAAGGTATTTTCTCGAAATTAACTTTCAATACAGAATTTCTGCCATTAAAACAAATTCTTTTTATTCAACGAATTTTATCTCAATATAAATTTATTTTTTTTAATTTTAACTCGGTATTTTTAACCTCAACTTTTTCCCATATGGCACATTTTACATTAGGAGGCCCAACAAAACGTCAAAAATATCACAGGGGGCCAGGATTAAAAAAATATTGTTGTGTAGCATTATGTTATTTTGTGTATGTGAAAATACACAAGGTTATTTGTAGAAATATATCAACTTTTCAGGACTTTATTACTAACATCTTAGAATAATAACGCATAGAAACCTAGCCCGCACACGCTAAGTGAG
>NW_020654810.1:3816469-3847905 GCF_003589595.1 Hyposmocoma kahamanoa | reverse complement strand
TTTCAAAAATATTCACTTGATCCCTAGACACTTTTGATGTGTGTATAATTGACTGGAAAGGAGGTTTTTAAATTGTTTCTATTTTATTTCTGACACTGACAAGGTGAATTTAGCTAATGTGATGTTATGTTTCGATTATATTTTTAGTTTCGAAATAATTTAACACAAAATTTACAAGGTAAATAAAACAAAAGTTATTATTTCTTTCTATTCATCCGCATTACCGTCGCATCAACCTTCCCTATTTTTTATTATTGTCATTTCCCTCGATGAATTACTCATTACCTTCTCACTGTGATATATCAATTAGTTATAATTTCATAATTATTGACAGTATGAAAGTATAATCTACACTAGATTACAGTATTCACTTTATATTTATATAAAATCACATAAAATGATAACATTTCAACAATAATTCTAAAATTTAGAAATATCACCAAATGAAGAGCAAATGATCACCGCAACCTGAAAAGACGACTAGAAAATTTCCTTTTTTTCTTATTGCATAACTCTTATTATCGATAATGCACGCCCTAATATTAAAAAGGTCCTACAGCACAGACAGATACAAACCGATATAAATTCAGACAGTGTAACACCATCTTTTAAATCAGGGGACAGCGTATTTGTCCGCGCCCGGGATGGATCACGATGGGAACATGCTACCATAGCGGGGTAGGTGTTCGTACTCTGTAGACGCAGCCGATGGGGTAGAAACCACTAGTGTGGTGGAACCCGTTGCAAGTTCATCGAGAACGCAGAACTCAGCTGCCACCCCACTACGGGCATGTAGTACCACTACGCATTTGTCTATTTCAGTTGTGTCATTCTTTCGTTCAAATTCTTTAATATCCGAGAAAAATGCCTTATTGTGCTCTTTTGGAGTGCAAAAATGATAGCTGCACCAAAAATATTAGCCGTGGTGGTATCTCATGTCATTGGAGTCTTATTTTAATAAATTTTAAATTTTCTGTTCATCGAATTTTTTTGTACGTACCAAAAAATGAAAGCTTATATCCGCAATATGGTCGCTTCTTTTTTGCTTTTCAGCGATCAACCGCTAGATGGCAGCACATTGATTGAAATATCAATATCGAAACGTAACTTGCAATAATTGGTATTGATAGTATTAAACATTCAACGATATGCCAACAGGGTAAAATTTTAAAATATATCAATAATCCAGACCTTGTTACATCTTTTTAAATTTAAAACTACGATCAATCAATATCAAGATTTGTAGTGTTTTGAAATTAGGAACGTGGGAGTTTTGGCGACATCGGTTCTGATAGTAATCGAGGCAAGGTACCTCTGTTTTTTTCTTCCGTGTGAAGAACCATACAGCGACAACCAGTAACGGACTATCACTCGAATAAAATTTTGACAGAATACCAATTTTTTTCAATCTTGGAATTCGGGATTCGACGGATTTGCGACTTCAGATTCAGGAAATTGGCTCGAAAGCCTTTCGGCGCGCATTCGATTTTTTCTAATAGACATTATTATGATACCCGTAAATGTACAGCCAGCCTAATACAAAATACTTGTTTCTGTAGGAGGAAGCAGCGCAACAACGATAACATCGTTCGAAATGTCACTGGCATACTAGTCTGACTGGTACACAAATCATAAGTAGAAAACTATTAATAAAATAAAAATGTCAGTCACAATAAAAAAGTATCATGATTATAAAATCCAATCCAATGGGAATTTAAATACTATGTTTTAGGTCAAATTTTGTCAAAATTTCGACATCTTATTCGGCAAAGTTCTAAAATTTGTAAGTAGTACAACAATCCAAGAGAATTTTCGTTGTAGCGAATTTCAGTAGAAACATCAATATCGTGTGAAAAAAGTTAACATTCTGAACAAAGATTTTAGTACTAACATGGCTTCTTCGGATTCCATATTTTTGTTTGAAATAACCCTCGAAGATCTAAAGAGTTATACAACATGCACGAAATTACGTATTAAATGTCAATTCCAAGATATATTCACGGTTCAGTTGAAAAACCCTAACGAACTGTACGCAGAGTCTCTTATATCAAAGAAAAAAGGTAAACGAAAAAAATGTAGATTAGGGGCTGCCTCTAACTACGTGGTGCCTTGTCAGGCGGCGATGGTAGTCACCAACGTCGAATCTCTCGTATCCCTTATGAGACAGTACCCGATAGAACTGATATTGTGGAGCAAGGACGAGTCATGCGCTTTAGGACTGTCAGAAATACCGTGGAACCCGTCGTTTATAAAATATTTACAGCATCCCGATAGAATACATCTTCCTTCTAAATCGTTCAAGAATAAGTATGATGTGTTTGATGAATATACCTCGAGACGAATGGCTGTAGTCACTTTAAACATAAAATTAACGCAATTAAATGATGTTCCACAAAAAACCCTCACGTCAGGGGTTCGGTCAGATGTTACTAATGAAACTATGCTTTCCGTTGAAAATACTGGAACCATAAAAACTGTTTACAGTGGCGGTAAAAATAACTTTAGTAAATATTGTAACGATAAAATTGTTTTAATAAAGGAGGAAAACCCAATTCCAATAACGCCTAAGGAGAAAAAACTAAAACAAGAAGTAACACAATTGGAAAAAGATACAGATAAAGACGATGTCTCACTTCAAACATGTGTTACAAAGAGAAGTGGAAAAGCGGAAAAGAGTATCGCAAGCCTGGTTAGGAGTCAGTCTGACTTAGACTACAATAAACATATTGTTTTAAGGAAATCATATTCCGCAATAGAAATTAAAGAGCGTTTAAACGTATTAAATCATATTTTCGGGGAACTTAATGCTCCAATGAGAGGTGCCCCGACTAGAAATCAAGTGTACTGGGTGGAATATTGTACAGTTGAAAAAGGTTCTGCTATAGAAATCAAGAATTCCGTTAAAAGTTTACCTTCATTATCTGACGTGAAAATTACAACTAGCGAAGGAACCTCACAGTCACCTAAAGGCTATTATAAGTTTAAAGTATGTGGAAGCGCATGTAAAATTGAGGGTGTAGATAAAAATCCTTGTTTCGAGAATATATGTTCTACAGACTTGCCATTAGAAACAGCACGATTGATCAACCTCCGTAAATGTACTAATATTGTTGAATGCAATAATAAGCGAGAAAGAGGGTCACTGTTGCCCGAGCATAAGCCAATTTTCTTGAAAATGCCCGAGGGAAAATATGCAAAAGTTGAGGAAATTGAAGGTACAGTGGAGGCCAAAATGAAAATTGACGACGATCCTTGTTTCTGTACCTGTGAATGTAGGTTTGGGTTCGTGAAAAGGTCAACTTTCTGCAAAATTTGTGGAGGTTTCGAAAAAGTTGGAGAAGATATGGCTGAAATTACTACAGATCCATTTCCTTGTCCTATTTATTACAATTTAGATCAGAAAAAAAAGAAGGTTAAGGATGACAGTTCTACACACATTGAACGTAGTAAAAAAACAAAGGCGGCTAAAGACGAGAGTGTAAGCGAAAAAGGCGAAACGAAAGGAAAAAAGAAAAAAATTATAGATGACAGATTCAAGTTCAACTATGGTTACAAAGGTATACGTATGTATTATAAATAAGTATTATTTTTTATTGATTTTATAAATCCCTTGGATGTCAATATCCGATTATCTTTTATTAATGTTTTATATTGTAGCACCGAAGATTGGGCATGAATTCTGTGGTGTTTTAACGTGTGCTGGAACAATGCCTAATGTACCGAAACACATGGGTTGGTTGTGGACAGCTCCAAATGTTCCTGGACTGAAGGCAAGTACTCAAATTTGTATATAACAGGAACCTTGTATAAACCATGTATTTTTACTTGACTACAAAGCTCTAGTATAGGGTAATGATCGTAATAAACGAGCGCGTACTACGTAGCCGTCTATACTTTTTAATATAAAAATGTTCAACGCAGCGTAGATATTTTTAAAAAAGTATTGTATATAAATATATGGATGCCGACATACGCTGCGTTTTTGCGTTACGCGACGCGCCATAAGAAATGGTAAATGATCGCAATCTTTGTAGCCAAAATTGAATTATATTTAACCGACTTCAAAAAAGTAGTTGTATGTATGTTACGCGATAACTCCGGTATTTGTGACCCGATTTTCATGATTCTTTTTAGTTGGAAAGGGGGTACTTCCATAGTAGTCCCATTTCATTTTGAAGGAAATTATCCACCTCTAAGAGTGGCTGTTCACGCATGAAGATTAATTTTTATAAATAGCGCCTAACTTTTCTTAAGGAGCATTTATTTTAATGTTTGATTTTGCTATTTTTCCAATTGAAGGCGTTTTTCTCTCAATTTTCTTTGAGTAGTGAGAACCGATTTTTTATTATCTCCAGTGTCAAGTCCTGTATAGTGGCGAATTTAAGGATATTTCAATAAAACTTAGCAAATAGATGTAATACCACGTACTTTTGAGGTCGGTTTTTTTAGTACTCTGTACTGAGATTATCGATTTTTATAAATGGAATAGCTTATTTTGATTACAAGTGTCCAAGCTAGTTACTCACTGAAACATCCAAGATAAAGTATAAAAACTTTTACAATACTTTCTATTTTAATCATCTTGAATTGTACAATTCCTTTTTTTTATTTTTATTCCTTTTTTTTGTAGTTCCGTCCAACTTATCGACCAGGAGCTACTAATAGAAAAGTGGTACGCATGTTGAATGCCGCTAAAAATCCTGACCTATTACTTGCTAGGAGGAGAAAGAAACAAGATAACAAGTTTAAACGACCTTTGAAACGACCCCTGCTTATCGTTGAAAAGAAAGACGGAGAATACACGGTTACAATGGAAACTATGAAAACATTTTCTAAACCGAGATATCCGAATAATTATCCTTATGAAGACAAACCGTTAGTAACCTACACGATTGGGAGAACTGAGGAAGAAAATAGAGAACGAGCTAAGAAAAAAGCACGTGAACAAAGAAGACTTGAAAGATATCAAAGAGAATTTATACAAAGCGCTTTTAGAGATATGTGCAAAGAGATTTGCATAAATACGTACCGCCAAGCACTTCAGCTTTTGCCTCATTCTGAAGATCCTCCGTGTTCGTGCTTCCCTGCTCTGCCTGGTCCGGATAGAATTGATTTAGACCATTCTTGTTCTTGCAGTGATGCATCTAAATCTTCAATTGGTTCTGCAACTGATGATGATGAGTGGATAGTTGAGTTTACGCCACCGGTTGCATATTTTAATCCGGCTTTTAAAGGGAAGAAGATCGTCAAAGTTGATAATTGTTCACAGTACTCATATCTAGATTTTAGAGTGAAGTTGGTAGATCGGCTTGGTAATCCTGTACCTAGGTTCTTCAAGTATATAGATGGTAGTACAATGTGTAGTGACTTAGGAGGATTCTGGAGTCCTGATGATAAATGGCTAGAGATTAATGTAGATGGCTTCATAGGTCCTGACGGGCGGTGGGCGCCAAACGTTTTTACTGGGCCTAATGGCGAACAAGTAGAAAACGAGGATGGAAAATTCCAAGCGGCAAATAACGAATGGCTGGAAATTGGGGTTGATGGTTATGTGGATTGTCAAGGGAAGTGGCGGTTTTATCCAAGAGCTCGTGGAGGCGGACAAGGACGGAGAGGTGGAGAGGCAGTAGCAGCTAAAAACGGAAAAAAAAACAAAGGAAAGAAATACGTAGCTGAAGATAAAAGAGCTCCTAAAGAAACATCCAAACCTTCCGAGGCGTCTTGGAGTTGCTTCGGTGACGCTTCACCAAAAGATATATCTGGATTGGGCATCAAAGGTCACGGGCACGACAGGTTATTAATATCGAAGTTTGGAAAGATGGACGTACAAGGTGATCATACAAACATACCTCACGTAATACCTCGGTCAAATTTTAAGAGAAAACACGGACGCGGCGCAGATCGTACATCTGATGATTCAGTACGTTATAAATGCAAACATCCCAAAAGTTCGGGGAAAGGTATCGTAGCAGTGGACGAACGCGGCAACAAGACTTTTTTTAGACTGAAAGAGTACCAAAATCCAAGACCTAAGGACAGATTGGTCACATTGGATAAGGAGGGTTTTAGTCTCAGTTCTTTCCATGTACCGTGCTTTAGCTCGTTCATTAACGGTGAGGTAATGCGGCAGCAGCAGATCGAACACATTCTGAGGCACAACGAACGAGTATTGAAAACAGCCAGCACGCAAGTATGCTGACTTTGCCATAAATGTTTTTATTTGGGTCTAATTTATTAGTGTAGTGACGTATTAGTTCGAATTCAAGTACAATGTTTCGTCATGTTTAAGTGAGAATTTGTAACTGTAAGGAAAATAAAGTAACCATGTTTATCGGCTGTACTTAAGAACAATTATTTCACGAATTTATGTTTTGTTGAGAATATGTTAAAACTGTAAAGACAGCACATCCTGTCCATCGAAGATGTTAAAGTAAGTTTTTTTTCTTTTTGTTTATCGTTGGTACACAGCTACAATTTATACAAACTGTCAAAATTTATTGTTACAAAATTATGCTTTGCAACTTTGCAACTATTACATAGCATTCGAAAATGAGTCATAGCTTGGGCTATTATAAAATATTATATATTTATGAATTGGGCTTGCAAGTTATTACGTTTATTAATATTATTCTAGAAGGCGGATGGCTGGAGACCAGGAGCGATTTCAAAGCGCTTACTGCGGAAATTGAATGCCGCAAAACTGCAGACGTCAGAGATCGCGCGTAGGAAACCAACGAAAAGATCCAAAAAGCGTCGTGAAGACAAGCCAACTTTGATCGTGGCTAAAAAAGCCGGTCAATACTTTATAGAGCTGCAAGTGGACACGGAAGCTGAAGGCAACAATGAGCAGTACAAACCTTTGATATACAAGATAGCCAGCGCCAGTAATGAAGAGAAGGTGAGAAAACGTAAGCGGAGGGAGCAGCGTCTCATCAAGGAGACTTTTAATAACGTGTTCACTGACCCGTATCACCCAGAGGTTTGCGAACAAACTTGTCTTAAGGCTTATAACCAGGCAATGGGAGTACCACCCTATAACCCAAATATACCAGTTTGCATTTGCCCTGAAGACGTTGAAGAGGTGGACACTATGACGCTTGAGTCGGACAACGATAGCTCAGACTGCAGTGATCTAGATTTGGATTGGGAGATTCATTTTACTCCACCTAGCGCTTACCATGAATAAAGTCGCTAGTTGTGTGACGTTTTTGGAATCGTCTTAAAATTAACAAAATGGATCGCCAGTAAAAATTTTTAAGCACGCACTTATTATTTGGGGAATCAAATAAAAACAGTCAACGACCATCAGCTGTT
Source organism: Hyposmocoma kahamanoa (assembly GCF_003589595.1). Lineage (NCBI taxonomy): Eukaryota > Metazoa > Arthropoda > Insecta > Lepidoptera > Cosmopterigidae > Hyposmocoma > Hyposmocoma kahamanoa. Next base: position 3,840,591 of record NW_020654810.1, on the reverse strand, counting down.
TTTATTATGTAGCAATATATTGTTAAGCATGTCCCATATGACGAGAGACAGGGTTGTGTGAGGAGCTAATCTGAGGTACAGCGGGCCAAGGCCCTTGTAGAGGCCGTGGAGGCCTTCAATTCGGTATATTTTGGCCACACAGTCAAACAACCCGTTGTAAAGCACCACACCACGCTTCGCAGGCCCTGAAAACAATTTATTTTGTTTTTGGTTTATTGGCGTCACTGCTTGATTCCACTAGTAGGTCCAGCAGGATTTTCAAATTATACATCCACTGTTTAACATAAATGAACCTATTAGGAGTTGTGAAAACTTTTCTCACCACTTGTAACGATACTAGGCGTATCCACTTTTGGTAATTGATCCATAAAGAAATTGGTCATTGTTTAGAACAACTTCGATAAGTGTACACAATTTAATTTATACTTATTAAAGATTTGTACTTACAATATAAATATTTAACTGACATAAGTGATTGATTATTATTATAACTAATTTCGGTGGATTGTTCAGTGATGTACATTTTTCGATCACCTGGTTAAGGTTATGAATATAGTCAATTCTTTAAAAGGAAGGGCGTTTAAAATATTATGTTAGGTCAAAGATTATGACAATTAATCTTTAAGTTTGCCCTTTTCCTATATTTTTTTTATTATTTATTTATAAAACGGAGCCCCGAGCTAACAGACGCTATCTCTACCATATAAATGGGCCAAAGTACTTGAAAATCCTGCTCGACTAGTGGGTCGAGCCCAGTGAAACCAGGCAGAGGAAAACGGTCCGAAATGTCATAAATTTTTCTTATAAAAATAATATCGCACTTGATAACTAACATAGTATTATCTCAAAAATTGCGTTATATTTTATCTCAAAATTGCATATACAATTTATCTCCAAAATTTCGCCATATTGATGTGTCATTTGCATAAGATTTAATTTTAAAGTGACAGGACAACTCTGTCACTTTGAAACTAAATAGCTAATATTAATATAAATTAAAGCTATTTTTAACCGACTTCAAAAAAGGAGGAGGTTCTCAATTCGACTGTGTTCTTTTTTTTTGTATGTATGTTACGCGATAACTCCGGTATTTGTGAACCGATTTTCATGATTCTTTTGTTGGAAAGGCGTAATTCCACGTAATTTTGAGGTCGGTTTTTTTAGTACCCTGTACTGAGATTGAGATAATACTATGTTAGTTGTCATGTGCGCTATATTTTAATAGGGAATATTTTTGGTGGTGGTAATTAAGACTGCCATTGTGCCCAAGTGGTGAAATTGCAGGCACATGGGACTTGTCAATTTACGTCTCGGGGGGGAACGGCGCAGTGGCAGTGTCCCTCAAACCTGCCATTTAGGCGTGTCGTTTACCACCAGGCGCACGACTTGTTCGTGCCGTTCCTTGGCTCCATAAAAAGGTGACAGGCAGAATGGCGAATCCAGTCGAATTTTTATTTCTCCTGGTAATTTATTTTTATCTCTTCTAGCAATTTGAGTTCACTCTGTCAATATGGACGGCGTACTATTTATATTGCTATAATTTTGTTCTGATGAAGGTACATTTTTTTCAAGTGTATGTATTAAATAATGCAGTTCGAATTCGTATTCTTCAATAAAGCTACGTGTGATTATACGTCAAAAGTGCTTTTATCACATCTTCTTAGTCGTTATGTCTTCATTGCTGAAAGTCGTGCCCCCAAATGGTTTTCGAGACTTTATGGACGATTTTCTTGCATCTGGTTCTGTCGGCCTCTCTCAGGGCAGTTATCTGTTTTTTTTATTAATCACAAGAAAGTCGTCAAAATAATACGAACTACATGAAACAAATTATGTATCTATGTGAAATTTTATAACTCTCCTATTTAAGCATTAAGCATAAAAAGTTGGTCTAATTCGGTTTGTAAAATTCTGAAAGCTCTCTCCTGAAAACTTATAATTTTACAGATGTGACCTTATTACACCAAGGGTGCAACTTTTCCTTGGACTTTATAGCAATACTTATTCTGCTGAAATATCTGAAATAATGGTCACTTCTTTCACTTATGGGACAGTTTCCGTAGCTGCAAAACCGTAAACCTCTACGATACCTACTTCGACTTGTCGAGAAGTTTCGTAGCCGCATAGCTATATACCACCTCGTAGTCAAGCAGTGTACTTTCAAATTACATAAAAAAACCTCAAGTGACCTGCAAGTCTTAGGGCGCATTTATTCGATACCAATTTCATCGCGTGGCCGCCGCGCAGGGTCCGCGTATATCCAACAGTCATGGCAAAACATGCTCTATTCGTTTAGCTTTTACGGTTTAACTTAAATGAGCGTCCCGAGCGTGCGGGCGATACTGGCTTGTCTTTGGTCCACGTGGTTACCGCATTGTAAATAGAACTCAGATTCGCCATCTTTTTTCGATCGAGATTCGGGCTAAATCTTTCGCGTCGTGTAATAGGGCGCTTAGAATTTTATTAGCTGTTCGTTCGAGGCATTTGCTACCTAAATGTGACATTTTTTGTAACAAAGTCGATAATGGAACTATAGCCGCGTCATGGACCCATTTGACGTAGGTACATATAATTATTCGGTACGAAATTCTCGACTGGATTCGCCAAAATGCACATGACTGTCACTTAATCTAGAAAGAACGTGTCAAAAGGAGTCTCCCTGGAAGTAAAGAAAAATATAATGATACCTTGGTTATAAAGTCTGACAGTGGCGACGTCAAGAGGGCATATCGCGAGGCTGACGACTACCGCGCTGAGCAAGCTGGCCAAAAACGCCAACCCTAGCGGCGTGTTGACACAAATGCCATTATTTAGCAGGAACTCCTTTGAGCTGTTAAGCGAAACAATATGATTTTGGCGACGTACAGTTTTGATGTTAGGCTCTGAATGGGAGGGAGAAGTGATTTACGTTTTCAACTATCATGTAGGAGCTTTAGGTGATTAACACACTGCACCGCGCCCCGCGACGGAACGCATAGCTGCGTTTTTTAACGTTGTACTGAATTACCTCAGTTTGTATGGAAAACAAGCGCTGTACAACACACGAACAACACTTCTCCGAGTGCAACACGCGCGGTCTTACCGCGCCGCTGCGCCGCTGTTTTTCTATTTATTTAATCAATAATCCCTAACAAATAATCAAAGAATCCAGTTGACATGCGTGTGTAGTTGAAAAATTTTTTCTCCATATTTTCTTAAATCTTTGTAATGAAGTTGAAATGATCCATTTATCGATCTGGTTCGTAAAAAGGGATGTATCCAATATTTTCGGTGCTTTTTATTTGAGTAAACAAAAACCATATAGACGGTACAACTGCAGCGTCCTGAATGAGTTCTGCATTATTAACCATTCTTGTCAAAGTAGGATCTGGGCTACATTTACAATCACTACGGCGATCAACTACGAAGTGAGTACTTTAATGGTCGTATTCCAGAACTCTACTCAATGCTCAAGTCAGGATTTGAGCAGACTTGAGTATGATTTCAAGCACTGGATATACGACCCTAATGGCAAGGACTTGAGTATGATTTTCAGTGCTCACTGTAATACTCAAGTCCTGACTTGAGTATTGAGTAGAATTCTGGAATACGACCCTAAGTGGCGCGGGGCTGCTACCGCTGCCCCCGCGCGATTAAAACGAGCGATGACGCAGATCTGCGTCTCAGCCACCGCGCGCGTGATTGCGCGTCTCGCGCACCGGTCGCGTGTCGCGGTGCGGTGTGTTAATCGCCTTAGCCTTACGATGAGTTGGATGACAGTAGGAAAGTTTATCACAAAACGCAACGTCATAACACAAAAATGCACAGAAAGAAGAAAAAAACAAAGCGAAAATAAAACAAAATATTAAATTACAAAATAGAACACAACGAAGAAGCAAACATATCATTTTAATCAGTCAACACAATTTGAATAAATGTCAGAGTTTTAAAACACAAATATCTGAACGGAGACATAGGTTGATGTCTCATGTGCCTGTAATTTCACCAGCACCCTTACCCTTCAAAACCGGAACGCAGTAATGCTAACATTACTGCGGCAGAAATAGGAAAGGTGGTACACAAGGAGCTCTACTGCTACTAATACATTTTTAAATTCCAGATTAGGCACTCTAATTTCTTTTACACAATCATGCTCCGCACTAGGGAAATCATTAGCTGTCCAGTATCGCTGGTGCCATGGACACACATAGACAACCACAAATTACACTCGAAGTAATATTTCTCCCGGCCTGGGACTCGAACCCGGGACTATGCGTGCAGACCAGTATGGTAACCAGCTTTCAAAATTTCATAACCGCATGAACTGTACGACGATTGCATTGCAATTGTAATATTGCTATTTTTTTACACTTGACATGCTTTGCATTGCAATTGTAATATTGCTATAATTTTTACAATTGACGTGCTGTTGAACAGCACGCATCTATGAAAATGTAATTTTATTATTGATGTTAAGAGGAATAGTAATCTCTTTACGAAAAATAGTGACAGACATAACATTAATACGAGGAATAAAAATAAACTAGATGTTCTTGATAGTCGTCTTCACAAAGTGACAAATTCATTTAAGGGGCAATGTATACAAGATTCCGGTTGATGTACAAAATTTGCTATTCACGAGGTTTAAAACTATAGTGAAACAAAAACTTTATACTAAAGGTTATTATACAACTTCTGCGTACTTGGATGACAAAACCCCGCGTTTAGCTCATGGAGGTAGTCTCGATCTCTGATGTTTGAAAGCAACAAAAACGTATATATTGTGAATGCGTACAAATGTTATTTACAAATCCCGAGCAATCCCTAGAGTTTCTTGCTCATTCTTCTCAGGGGAATCTGCCTCACGAATGAGCGGTAAAGTTTAACCAACGTAACGATTTCAAGTGTAATAATGCTTACCTATGAAATAAAGATTATTTTGATTTTCGTTTTTGATTTCAGATAAAATTTTGCCAAAAATAACTAAACTGTGAATGTTACCAATGTTCTAATTATTACTAATTGCGTTATTGCCTTCTTTATTCTTATTTTGACAGATGGCCTACTAGTATCGAGATCGATTTTTATTTTTAAACATTTTAACAAGAATAGCCGGATTTGATTAAATTTTATAAAAACCAGCTGCGGTTTTTTGCGGTTTCTAAAGATATCAAAAGAAATCATAACGAATGTCCTACCGTAGAAAAATACCCATAACAATGCAACGCGATAAGAGAGACATTCGGTTGCATTTATCTTTATCAATATTATTCACACTACGCCATTACTATATAATACTTTGATAGATTAATTTCATAAATTTATTAAAACAAGCAGTCGCTTGTTACTGAATTACTTTTCGAACTCCTTTGAAAATGAATTCTTTCAAATGTTTCAGAAGAGAACTAATACTTTGAATTTAATTAAAACAAAACTTTAAATTTTTCCTCTTTGTATTTTTCATAAACAGCTCTAAATACAGTGTATGTATGTAGGAACTTACAAATATTGACAATTCAAAAGATTGATTGAATGAATGATTCAAATGTAACAATTTCGGCTATTGATTCCACAAGTGTGACCAATGTTCTTCGATAGCCGATAGTATATTTATCGATTGCAATCACTAGCTGCTTGCAAGCGGGCAACACTTTTGCGCAATGAACTGACATTTTACTCCGTCTTTAAAAAACATAGACTATAGTAGAATAACAGAAGGACTTACGTGGAAAATGTAGTAAGTTGTGCCGCGCTCCCGATGAACAAGCGAGTGCATGTGGCATTTAAGCCCGCAAAGAAGCCTTTCATGCCTTCTTTGTTGTATATCGAGACCACGGCGTGTTTCATGCCTATAAAAATATACGATATACTCGTATAACAGCACCAGTAAAGAGTAAAGAGTTCGTCCAGGGAAGTACAGCCACCTTACTTATTTCTGCCGACAAGAAGTATTGTTAGCATAACTGCGTTCCGGTTTAAAAGGGTAAGGGTGCTGGTGAAATTACAGGCACATGGGACTTGTCAACTTTATGTCTCAGGGTGACGGGCGCAGTGGCAGTACCTCTCAGATCATTGCGATTTAAAGCTCTGAGACGTAAATTGACAAGTCCCTGTAATTTCACCAGCGTCTTTATCCTTCAAAACCGAAACGCAATAATGGTCACATTACTGCTTGGCGGCAGAAATAGGTACTTCTGCCTGTAGGGGTCAAGGAGCTCTACTACTGCTATAGTAAGTAATGTAAATAATTCGTTTTTTAACCGACTTTAAAAAAGGAGGAGATTCTCAATTCAATTTGTTTTTTTTGTATGTATGTTACGCGATAACTCCGGTATTTGTGAACCGATTTTGATGATTCTTTTTTGTTGGAAAGAGGGTGCCTCCATAGTGGTCTCATTTAATTTTGAAGAAAATCTTCCACCTCTAAGGGTGACTGTTCACTCATGAAGATTCATTTTTATAAATAGCGCCTAAATTTTATTATAAGGAGCAATTATTTTAATGGTTGATTTTGATATTCTACAATCAAGGCGTTTTTCTGTCTCAATACACTTTTGAGTAGTGAGAACCGATTTTTATTATATCCTGGCGTCAACTTCCTGATAATGCCGAACTAGGGGATGAATCCGGGTTTGCGCACTTTCCTGTAAGTTTTCAATAAAACTTGGCAAATAGATGTGATTCCACGTACTTTTGAGGACGGTTATTTAGTACTCTGTACTGAGATTATTTATGTTACAATTTTGTAAGTTATACCCATTATGAGTGCTGTTAATTATAATTGACAATTGCTATAATACGCTATAAAAAAATATTTGTAAGAATACGAACACATCCAGTGAAAAAAGAACGCCAATTTGTAGATATTAATTCCGAGTCTGAGGGAGTATTTTCATAACTATAGGATTTCAAATCTTCTGTGTAAAAGTCCAAGTAAAAAGACAGTATATTCATGGGATATGATGGAGGGTGGTAAGGATTTCATTTACAGAGAGACCCATCTTCCAGAATTTGCGGCGGTTTAAAAATGAAAATGTTGCTGAAGTCAACCATTTATTCCATCGTCATTTTTTAAGCTACTGCTCGTTTACTGTGCTTATTTCCCTGAGAAGAACGAGCAGGAAACTCTAGGGACTGCTCTTTCTTTTCTTTTCTGCTCAAATAAACTTAAATGCTATGTAATACACTCTGAATCATATTCGTGTGGAGTTCACACTCATGTCGTCTTTCTATACTTCTTGAAACAACAACTTGGGCCCCTGAGCGTCTTTGAGAGGTAAGAAGAATTAATAGTATCATCATGAAAAATAGTGATAGAAAGATATGAGTGAGAATGATATTTTTGACTTTTTAATTTTGAAATTCTTTTTTGTTCTAGTTCACTGTTCTTATTAGATATGAAAGTCACGATAGGAGCATAAGGATATAATAGTCCTTGTGCTTCTACCAGTAGGAGCACCCAGTAGGAGCATCAGGAAACGGCCGTCTCGCTTACCAATAGACGCGCGACTACATAATTCGTCCTGCCACTTGGTATCATAAAAAATAAACAAAAGTTGTTGTTTATGATATTAGTAATATAGTCCTGCAATGTTGTTAGAATTTTACAAATAATTATTTTACATATTAAATATAAAGATACGAAAGACTATATATACTTAAAATGTGTTACTTCGCTTACACGAGTACATCGAGCATGTAACCAGAAATAGAGACGAAATGTCATTAAATTTGTCTGAAAATTATTCTGCCAAACCATTACGGTGACAGCTGCGCTCCGATGGGCCAGCCCGAATTCGAAACAATTGACGGGTGTCGTTAATTGTTTCACTTCAATACGACCAGTATAACTTGAGCTTTGCTGTAATGGACGATAATTGAAAAATTACATATTTAATGTTTAATTACCGATGAAATATGATTCCGTTTGTTTTGTAATTAAATGTTTTGCTGTTTTTCCCACATCATCGAATAGAAAAGTCTCGCATTGTCAGAGATATTATCTTTATTACAATAAATACAGAATATTTTTGGAATATACGAAGACGTACACACAGGTCAGTTGTTGGCGCTGTACTATTTCAGATTTTTAATTTATGATTTCAACGCAAAGGAGAGTTCATATTTAAAAGCGATATAAGGTCCATTTCCCTGATGATTTGCCAGGGATAAATGGCCCTTATTTCGTCTCTATTTCTGGTTATATATTCGATATACGAGTATAACCTGGAACAGTTTCGACTCACCAGTGTATCTATATTGCCTCCCAACTGCGATACTGGGATGTGAGGCTGACTGCAGTCTAGTCTTGACTACGGACAAGGGGGTGGCCGCAATTCCGCTTAGGTATCCACTCACGCTCCCCCAGAACGCCGCTTTGGGCATACTGATATTTCCCTCTTTATGCATGATCCATTTGTTTGTTTCAGCTATATGATACAAACCTAACCTGTTAAATTAAAATTTTAGTCAAAACATGATTAGAAATGAGATTTAGTATCAATATAAGTATAACCTCCTAAGACCCTGTGTATATCACAATGTACATAATGTTATATGAGTGATTCAGATCTAGACAAGAATATAAATTACCACGGAAGAAAAACAATGGAAAGTATTATCAGAAACGCTGTCGCCAAACTCACGCTTTAACTTTGAAACATTATAAAATGTTACGTAGTTTCTAATTTAAAAAGAAGTAACAAACCCTGGACAGTTAATATAATTTAAACTTAACTTTCGATGATATTTATACTATTATTGCAAGTTATGATGTTTTATATTGAACATTCTATCAATCTACTGCCATCTAACGGTCAATAACTGAATGACAACGAATTGGAGATGTTTACTTAGTTCACCAAAACAGAACATAATTGAAAATTATTTTAATAATTGAAAATATATTACAATTAAATAAAATAAGACTTGAATGACACGATGAATTAAACACTACTAGAGATAATATACCAAGTGCGACTTTTATTATCCAAAGTATCAAAATAAGGCTTTTTCTATGATTTTCAAGATTTTGTGCGAGATACCTAATTGGCATGACCGTAGCGTAAAGAGCGAAAATGGCGGACGAAGTTTAAATATGCGGAACGTCGCGTACTGTTGCCATCCGTGGCATGCAAACTAAGCACTTGTACGGGCTCTTACACATAAATACGATACCACGTCGTGCTACGAAGCGGCATCGTTTCACTTTGTGGCGTCGTATCGTGGAAATGGACGACGAGCAACGTAAAAATTCACGACACGACATCGCAACGTGTCACGACACACGGCATGGCGTCGTCGTATCGTAGAAACTCACGGTGCGCTCTCCAGTGCCGCATTCATTTGTTATACTTGTTCAAAGATGACTTTGTATTCTTCTGATGTTTTGTCCCATAGTACAGGACACTCCTCGACTAGGGTCATACTAGGGTTATTAAATAATCAACCTCAACGCTGTCATCTTTGAATATTGAATAACAAACGAATGCGGCACTAGGAAGCGCACCGTGACTTTCTACGATACGATGTCGTGCCGTGCGACATGACACGTTGCGATGTCATGTGGTGAATTTTTACGTTGTTCGTCGCAGATTTCCACGATACGACGTCGCATCGTGACACGATGCCGCATTGTAGCACGACGCGACGAAGTCGTATCGTTTTTATGTGTAAGATTCCTACGGTATTTATTTTCTACGGATAGTCCTATGATTACGTGAACGGCCAGTGTAAACTCTAATAAAAATATTGTCTTCCAATTTATCGCTATACTTATGTATATTCTACGTGAGGCGCACTATAAGTTTCCGGAATGGATAAAAATATACTATAAATGGTCAGAAATTAATTTATTGTTTCTCAAAATATTCTCCGTTAGCGTTAATGTACTTTTTCATACGAACAAAAAAGCGCTAGCATAAAATACTAGCCCGATGCAAAACCCTGGAGCGGGGATGGGGTTCAACGGAGAGGACGCTTGCACATTTGAACTTACTACCGCGCTACTTACCAAATACAGATCTATAATAGAAAGTGTCAGAAGTAAAGTTGTTGTTTATAATGTTAGTTGTACAGTATTTTACAAATAACCCTGTATACGTAAAAGAGACAGACAGATATTTATTAGAAACCGTCGAGTATATAACCAGAAATGGAGACGACATAAGGGCCATCCATCCCTGGTAACTCATCAGGGGAATGGGCTTTATATCACTTTTAAATATCAACTCTCGTTTGCGCTGAATACACAAATTAGAAAGCTGAAATAGTACAGCGCCAACAGCTGACCTGTGTGTATGTCGCCGTACATTCCAAAAACATTCTGTATTTGTTGTAATAAAGATAATATCTCTAACCACGGGAGGCTTTTCTATTCGGCGTGGGAAAAACAGCAAAACATCTAATTACAAAACAAACGGAATCATATTTCATAAGTAATTAAATGTTAAATATGTAATTCTTAAATTTTCGTCCATTGTAGCGAAGCTCAAGTTAAACTGGTCATTTTGAAGTGAAACAATTGACAACACCCGTCAATTGTTTCGAATTCGGGCTGGCCAATCGGAGCGCCGTTGCCATCGTAACGATTTGGCAGAACAGTTTTCAAACAAAGTAAATGACATTTCGTCTCTATTTGTGGTTGTATACTCGATGTTAGAACCAAACCTACTTTTATTGAATTACCGACAGTCCAAAGGTTCTGCTAACTAAGTAATTGGTCAAAAATCTTTTTTTGAAAATATTTAGGATACCTTTATAGACGTTGTAAAAGAAAGCACTTACCTTACAGAATTCATAGCGAATCCAAAAAACATAGCTGGGACAAGCCCCTTCTGCAGTGCGAGCAAACCGTCATTCTTCGCAATGACGTATAGTCCATTGAAGATGCCGCGGTACTGCACGGTGTGCTTAGAGCGCGCACGCAACTCGCCCTGCAGCTGCAGCCGCGTCTTGACCACGTCGAGCGGGTTCGTAAACACCGTTGCGCCTGCGCCGGCTAGCCCGCCAATCACAAAATCCATGGAGAGCGACTGTGTCGTATTATTGATCTGAGTACAAACTGATGTCCAAAAGTAGTTTTCAGAAAAACACGTTTTAAACCACTGTAAAACAATTACAAGATACGGCCTGATAATCCTGGCGGCCCTGGCGACGATTCCATGAGTCTATAAAATTATTTAAGTAACAACTTTTAAGTAGGACGTTGATTCGTGAGTAAAATAAGGTCAATCTCAAAAACTATAAGCGCAATCTAATGAAAAAAATTGACTTAAACTACTCTCCGGCAAAAAAATACACCTGTCAATTAGCAGTCATCAATTAAAAGATAGAAGGAAACTCACCTAAAATTAACTGGAAATCGCAATGTCAACATCGCTTATCACTTATCCTCGTAATCGTAAATAGCATTTTGTAGCACTGTAAATTAATACTTTATGTTTAACCGCACAAAAAAACGTTTTTTATTTATCGTACACTTGTATGTCTTTAAAAGTTCTTTATAAAAATCAGCATTTCGTATAATTATTATGACAAAACACGATCCCGTTTGACACTGACAATAGAGAAAAGAAAACTTCACACAAAACAAATTTAACCTATGAAAATAAAAGAAATAAATAATTGTTACGACTATAATACTGCTAAACGGTAAACTGTAGTGTACGAGTAAAGAATGATGTAATGTGCTGTTATCATGTTTGTGACATTGAGCGGTGGAAATCTGGGACGCGTCGATCGATGACGTACATAACACGTGGTTTGGCAAAATGTAGATCAGCGTAAAGAAGCAAGTAACATCAAAACATTAAATCCTTCTTCGGCCATACATCAAAAGTACTTTTGTTATAAATACATAAAATTGTATAACTCTTCTATTTTACCATAAAATAGTTTGCGACTTATTTCGTTCGTAGAATCTTTGAAACTCTCTTCTAGACCCCTATTCAGAGCATTCTTAACGATCGAGCTAAACGTTCGACTTGGATTCCAATAGCGTTTACGGAGTTAGTCCGTGAAATAGATTATAAGAAGAATGATAATCCTTTTATACAAATTTTTAACCGACTTCAAAAAGGAGGAGGTTCTCAATTCGACTGTATGTTCTTTTTGTTTTTTTTTGCATGTATGTTACGCGATAACTCCGGTATTTGTGAACCGATTTTCATGATTCTTTTTTGTTGGAAAGGGGGTATTTCCATAGTGGTCCCATTTCATTTTGAAGAAAATCATCCACCTCGAATGGTGGCTGTTCACGCATGAAGATTCATTTTTATAAATAGCGCCTAACTGTAGTTTAGGAGCAATTACTTTAATGGTTGATTTTGCTATTTCTCCAATTCAAGGCGTTTTTCTCTCAATATACTTTGAGTAGTGAGAACCGATTGTTATTATCTATAAATATATTTTTATAAACTTAGCAAATAGACATAATTCCACGTACTTTTGAGGTCGGTTTTTTTAGTACTTTGTACTGAGATTATTAAGACTTTAAAAGCCTAAAAATAGGAATGCATGAGGCTTGCAATAAAATAAATTAACAAAATTGAACAAAATCCATTTAAAATAATAAGAGATCTTTATATTACATTTTTGCTTTGTAAACAATAGGACTTTTTATTTATTTATTTATTTAAATTCCCCATCGCTGAGTAAATTCGGTTACAACAATATTTTACACACATTCGACAGGGTATTACAGTTAAAATGCTTAAATTATTATTAATTTACTGTTAATTTTTTACTTTACTTACATTACATATATTTACTGTATTAACAAATTAAGTTATAAAATAGCAAATTAAATTATAAAATAAATATAATATACATTACAAATAATATTCACGTTCGGTAACTTCCATTCAATAATTGCGTTCTGAATAACGTTTGTAGCCTTTGCCGGTCGAGAAGCTCGAGTAATCGTACGGGTGTGACGTCATTTCGGGTCGGCTTCGAATACGACAGTTTGACGTTCTATTCAGGTGTTGTGAACAAAAGAAATCTTACGATATCACATCGAATCGGTCGACAACTGAGTTATCGTAAGGATCTGAATGACACATAAGTTGTGATTTTGAAAAAGTGCCGATATTCCACCAAGGGTGCAAATTATTGTGTTTTATAATTGTTCTATTGTTGTGTTCTTCCGTACATTTTATGATACGATTATTTTCTATAACAGCGTCTCAGTCATTGACCTAATCCTATAAATGTAACTCAAAATAATAGTACGGCATTTTACTAACTAAGTATGTCTATTATCTTTGTTCGAAGTAAATATTTAACAAATATGTGAACGAAACAGATAAAGACATTGGTTCCGAAAAATAGTAGATACTTTTAAAATTAAATTTATTTTCTGGGCATTTCTTCTATAAGGGCTAAGTATTCTGACTTCGGTGATCGAATTTTTTTCCTAATTTCAGGAAAAACATTGATCGGGAAGGAAAAAGAACTCAAACTTGCATTAGATTCCGTTAATTGGGCAACTAGAGTCTTAACAGTTAATAACATATTTGATCCACCAAATTCAGCTACCACCGAAATCAGGATAATTTAACAAAAGGCATAATTTTTGTATAAAATATTATAAAAAAGGCAATAAAAACATTCAATAACTTACATAAATATTTACTAATGATTTATGACTATTAATTAAAATCAGTTTTCAGTTTGGCTGTTCAGCCTTTTTTCAGTCACTCAAACTATTTCAGTATCACTTGAAAAAAAAAGTATTTTAGAACGTAATTTGTAAAGCTACAAAAACAATTTTTTGGAACTTGCGTGATTAATATCTTTCATTACTTTCTAAACATGACGGTAATTCATGCAACTTCAAAACCTTTTCTTCTGCTTTTTCTTCGCATACGTCTGTCTAACTTTTTCTTTAAATCTTTCATATATAATTGGGTCGCTTTTTATCTTTGCTTATCTAGCACGTTCCTTCATTTTATTGATTTCCAATTTTCTTTTCTGTTCTGGTTTTCCTTATTTATTTTCAGCGGGAAGTAAGTAGTAACATGAAATTGTGAAAACCAATAATGTTAACTAAACATTTATATGGAAAAATGTAAAAGAATTCTTGCATTTCAAAGAAAATATGGCTTCGACTGCAGTTTTTTCCATCTTCGTTGGAAGCTTTTCTGAATTCTGTGGCATAAAATCCACCGAATCCAAGGCCACGGGATTCAGAAAATGTATATTTTTTATATTAATCGTAAACGACAATACTTGTAAAACCAATAAATAAATTCTTATTATATTTTAGTCGTTACAATACATATTATAAAAAATATAACATACATCAATGAAATAAAAATACATAAAATGTAGTTGTAGAAATATCGTATACCTACACCGAAATAAACAATCAACCTGGACCAAATCCACCGAATTACGTATTTACTCGTAAAAAGTCCAGCTGCAGGAGCGTGATGGACAAATAATATGAACGAATTGCGAAGCTTCTAAAATACGTCACTTGTGATGTGTAGCGCTATTAGTAACGACTACCAAATTCCCGCGTAAGCCTAGGACACGCAGCAATCTTGGTATTGTGATGAAACTAACATCTGTCTAGTTTATTGTGAACTTCAGATTATAAATACTGTCATCTCATTTATTACACGTGAACTAAAGTCTAATTATTGATATAGGGTTTAAATTTTTCTCAAAATTCCAACACTTTGTGTTGGATTCTGCATTCGGGACTCGCCAGTGTTGTCAGGTTTTAGGCGTTTATGAGTTTTTCCATTAGGTCCGAAAGGTTTATTGGGGATTCGTGCTCTCCAGTTAGCTTTCGACCTCTATGATACATTCTTTTTTTTTGTAGATTTTTGTTTTGATAAGTGGAGTTTAGAGCATGGACACAAAATTGCGGCTTTGGAGAAATGCCCATATAGGTACGGTTTCAATTATGAGAAAAATGACACTGTGTTGGATTCTGCATTCAGGTCACGCCACCGTTGTCAGGTTTTAGGCATTTTGGATTTTTTCCTTTAGGTCCGAAAGGTTTATTGAGATTTTGTGCTCTCCAGTTAGCTTTCGACCTTATTATATTATACACTCTTTTTTTTGTACGTTTTTTGTTTTAATAAATAAGTGGAGTTTAGTGCATGGACAAAATTGCGGCTTTGGAGAAATGCCCATATAGGTACGGTTTCAATTTTGAGAAAAATGACACTGTGTTGGATTCTGCATTCGGGATACGCCACCGTTGTCAGGTTTTAGGCATTTCGGAGTTTTTTCCATTAGGTCCGAAAGGTTTATTGGGATTTTGTGCTCTCCAGTTAGCTTTCGACCTATTATATTATACACACTCTTTTTTTGTACGATTTTGTTTTGATAAATAAGTGGAGTTTAGTGCGTGGGCACAGGAAATTGCGGCTTTGAGGGAATGCCCTTCTCGGTTTTGAGTTTTTGTCACGAGCGCCCTTTCAACTAACAGCGGCAGATTTTACCGTTCAGGTGTGGAACCCTGAAAAAAAGAACAATCACTCAAATTTGATAAATTGCTGCTTTCTAACAGTGACTCATTAATTGAAGGTCATCGTGAAAGGTGAAGCCCACTTGAGTCAACGAGTTTTTGTTTTTCCCGGTACCTTAACCCTGTGTGAAAATAACAGAGGGTAATTTATTTACCTACCAAAAACGATTGTCATACGCGTTAATGTTCGATTTTATTCTTACCGCAGAACTTTCTTTTTATAAGTAATACTAAGTGACGGGATGAACAAGTCGTGCACCTGGTGTTAAGCGACACGCCTGTCCATAGAAGTTGCAGTGCCACTCAGAGCTTTAAATCGCAAAAATTTGTGGGACACTTCTATCATCCTGAGACATAAGTTGACAAGTCTCATATGTCTGTAATTTCACCCTTCAAAACGGGAACACAGTAACGGTCACATTACTGCTTGGCGGCAGAAATAGGTAACGGGGCAGTACTTCCCTGGACGAACTCTTTCACAAGGAATATTATTTAATAACGCAACTAGGCAAACCCTGTATCGCGGATGCCATGGACACACTTATAGACAACCACTAACTACACCCAAATTCGCGAGAGAAATAAATGTAGGCCAAATATTTTTACCGGCTCGGGAATCGAACCCGAGATCTCTCCGTGGCAGCCCGGCATGGTAACCGTTCGGTCACGGAGGCAGTTTTTTTACACACAAAAATAGAAAAAATAGAAACGAGAAAAAATATGAAATGAAAAATATACTTAGATATGAAATAAAAAAGTATTATTAAATGTGTGTAACGCACACGAGCTCAGATAGGTACATGTTGAAATTAGTTTGCACTGATGTCAACCCTGATTTTTAGCCCGACCCGGCCATGGCAGCTCTACGTGGTCGATCACATACATAAAATGCGAACGAACATCAAAATAAAGAGAAAATATAATAATAATTACTGCACCGAAGAATTCCCGATAATATTTATAATAATAATGAAATGAAAATAATAATAATAACAAATTTCGTAACATCCTTTCCCTTTAAAAGTATGTTATTTATCGAGTTCTTAGTTTTCGCGATTGTTACACATAGGAAATGAAACTATTTTTCCGGATTTAAATCGCGTATATTTGTTTTTTCAAACAAACCGACGTTTCGGGGCCTTTACAGGTCCCATGGTCACGGTTGACTGAGGTGGTACAGTCTTCAACCAGTTATGTATTGATGCAAACCACCCTATTTTTTCACTATAGTTACAATAGTTATTTATTAAATACCTTATTTTGAATTTTACAAAGAAAACATTCCAATTTACGCTATATTAAGCACACACATTATTTTATCGAATGAATTTTTATTAAGTTCAATTTATTATTAATTATTAATATAAATTAGAATAAACTAAAACATATTAATTAGTACTGCAGTCTTATGTCTGTTTGGGATTTTTCATTAGAGGAAATACTGGATCCCAAACTGGTGGTACGGAGAAACCATCTTCCCTGTTGAAATTAGGATGTTTTTTAATTTCAATGGCCTCTCGCAGCATCCTGGGTAGATAACGGACTTCTTTTGCAAGGACCTGGGGTTTGTCAAACTTCATTGAATGTGTAGGTTTATCCATGACACGCTCGCAGACTGCAGACTTGTTTACGCGACGATGTTTGACATCAGCTATATGTTCTTTGACGTGGGTTCTTCGCTTTGTTTGTCCAATATAAGAGAGACCGCACTCACAGTCAAGCTTGTAAACTCCTGCATCCTGTAAGGGGATGTGACATTTCACGGGTCTCAGGAACTGAGAAATCTTCCTCAGGGGCTTGAAATAGGTCTTGATAGATGCGCGCCTGAGGATTCTTCCGATCTTGTCTGTAACACCTCTCATGTAAGGTAAGATGGCAGGTCTTCGCTCGACTGTTGGTGGTTTCACACGGGGCCTGTAGCATTGGCGTGGAATCTCATACGGCTAATTGCTTGGACCTTCTGTTAACAACTGATCCAGACCGCTACTCTGCAGTTGTGGAGGCCCCAAAGTACTTCCGACCATTGCCAGGTGAAAACTGTATCCGTATGCTTCCCACCCGATCAGCGTCCTAGTGGTATGAGACGGGTGTGGCGATACCAGTTAGCTGATTGGGACGAAATGCGCCATTTCTTTGCGTCATATCCGTGGCAGGCGTGCTTTACTTCAGGAGACTCGTCGAGCTGTGCTGCTGCTATAGTCTGAGTATAGTATTACATACCATACTCTGATGGACCTCGTCCATGGAAACTCGTCCATGCTTTAACGCTGATTGTAGGTGTGCTGAAGCACATAAACAGCGTACCAAGCTTGGGCAGATGCTCGACTACACAAAGCTCCGAGTACTCGGAATTTGAAGAAAGCTTTTAAAAAGGCCGCCAAGAAGTGCAAAATCGTGTTACGTAGAGTCAAGTTCGACCATGTGCGCCGCATAGGGGCCAAGCTTGCCTCTTATCCAACAGGCAGCAAAATCCTTTCGGTCCCTGGCCAAAGCGGTCAAATCTAACTTTTATCGCTGAGGCCGGATGGCTCGCTGGCTCACACTGCGAAAGAGAAGGCGAATCTTTTTGCCTCCTCTTCCTACCTACCACCTACCACCTACCATACCTCAGCCTGGCTGCATTATAGTGCCAGTTCGCATACATACATCAAATAGAGGTGCTTAGAACTCTGCGGAATCTCGATGTGAATAAAGCTAGCGGGCCAGATGGAATTCCAGCAATAGTCCTGCGTAACTGTGCGCCTGAGTTGTCTCCTGTTCTCCCACGCTTGTACCGCCTCTCACCTGAGACTGGTGTAGTTCCCAGGTCGTGGAAGCTTGCAAACGTGCAGCCTGTGCCAAAAAAGGGAAGCAGAGCTGACCCTGTCTAGTATAAACCCATCTCAGTCACTTCCATACTCTGCAAGACTATGGAACGTGTACTCAACAACCGTCTCCTGTCATACCTTGAAGACTACGACCTCCTCTGTGATCGCCAGTACGGATTCCGACGAGTGCGATCTACTGGAAATCTTCTTGTGTATACCTGTCACATATGGAGCGAGGCTATAGAAAAGCAAGGCGAAGCACTTGCAGTGTCTTTGGACATTTCTAAAGCTTTTGACAGAGTCTGGCGCGCAAGCCTATTAAGTAAGCTTCCCTCTTATGGGCTTCCCACTGACCTTTGCAATTGGATCTCGGATTTTGCTACTCTTCCGAATATATGGCGATTGCTGCCGGAGTTCCTCAGGGTTCCGTACTGTCTGCAACTCTCTTTCTGCTGCATATTAATGATATGTTAATTCCAGGTACCTTTGCGTATGCTGATGACAGCACAGTTGTAGATAGGTACTTGAACAATGCGGAGGTCAGTGGAGAGGAAATACAGTATTGTCGAGAGTCCATGGTTAGCCGTTTGGATTTGACGCTCAAGGCAGCCTCCGATTGGGGCGATGCCAATCTGGTCAAATTTAACGCTACCAAAACGCAGGCGTGTCTATTCTCCACAAAACGGAGTCCCTTTGAGCTGACTCCGACTTTTCGTGATATATCCATACCGATAGACGACTGTCTCCAGCTACTTAGAATGGAGCTGTCGTCCAATTTGAACTTCGGCAGATACATTGAATCCATGGCCAAAAATGCAGCAAAGAAGCTTGGCATTCTTTCCAGGGTGAGGCGTTACTTTACACCAGGACAGTTGCTTCAGCTGTACCAAACGCAAGTGCGGTCGTGCTTGGAGTACTGCTGCCACCTTTGGGGTGGCTCTGCTACATACTAACTGGCCACTTTGGATTCAATTGACAACCATGGCAAGAGGCTTATAGGTGAATCGGAATTAGTGGAGGCGAAGCTGCAGAACCTTGAACACCGCCGTAAAGTTACCTGGTTATCGGTATTTTATAGGATACATCACGGAGAGTGTGCAATGGAATTACATAATTTGATTCCGCCTTCCCCGTTCCACCATCGGGAGACTAGACGTGGGCAGGGGTTCCACCCCTATGTTGTGGATATTCCCCAGATTCGCACGAAGCGTTGCGCTTCCACATTTGTATGGCGAGTGGCTAGGTTGAATTACACGATTTAATTTCGCCTTCCCCTTTCCATCACCGGGGGACTAGGCGTAGGCTTGGGTTCCACCCCTATGTTGTGGATATTCCAAAGATTCGCACGAAGCATTATGCTTCCACATTTATACGGCGAACGGCTATGGAGTGGAATTCCCTACCTGTAGACTTTTTCCTGAACGTTATAACTTGGACCTTTTCAAGGCGAGAGTGAATAGGCATTATTTAGGTGTGCATGCTCCATCGTCGACCTCATTGTCACTTTCCATCAGGTGAGATGGAGGTCAAAGGCGCACTTATATTTTATAAAAAAAAAGATAAACATGTTATAGTGTATTATTTTACTTTACCGTACAATAAAATACACACTCCATCGAATATGTCATAGCAGTTATTTATAACTAGACAAAAGTACTAACTCACTTGATCGATACCTAACTAAACATACCCCTTGTCCTGTAATTACATTCTCTCCGTGTTTTATAGTTCCATATAATAATGCTCGGTGAATTGGATTTTATATATACCACCCCCGTAGCATGGATACACATGATAGTCGCGACGCGCACGATAAAATTGAAATAAGAGCGCGCTATTGGCTTTCTAAATTAGATATGATTGAGAAAACTAATAATGCGCGCTTATTACAATTTTATCGCGCGCATCGCGACTATCATGCGTAGCCATGCTACGGGGGCAGTTATTTATTACAAAAGTAAAACTGTATTACATTTTTGGTCGATATCTGTGTAAATATAGCTTTCGCCCAGTGATTATATTATTTCCGTGTCGTTCCATTTCACAGGTCGAATTTAATATCAAGTCGGCATTATCCTTTTAAAATTTTGATATCAGGCAGGCGCAGAGATGGGCAATGGTTTAAAACACATTTAACCCGCTCGGGTTTTAATCAGGTTTTTACCCAAAGCGTCCGGTTGTCACCCATTTCTGATTCCAAAATCGTGAGCAGAAACGGCGTATACTTATAAAAAATTTCGATATAAAAAGATCTTTTTTTAGATGAAAACTAGGCATCTCCACACAATACCCACTTGCAATTCTGTGGATTCTCACTATTATCAATTACGATTAGATTTACATGAAAATCGATTAAAATTTATACGATCTGATCCCTCTGTGACCGGTTACAATGCCATTGCCAGGCAGAGGTCCCAGGTTCGATTTCCGGGTCGGGAGAAATATTCGTATGGCCTACTTTTATTTCTCTCGTGACTTTGGGTGTTATTTGTGGTTGTCTATGTGTGTGTCCATGGCATCCGGAACACAGGGTTTCCCTAGTGCGGCGCTATATTGTTGCTATGTTAATGATTTTAATATCGATTTATTTCATGCGATTGTCAAGCGAATCGATCCAATAGAAACGCAAATCGAATCATCTAGATCCGAAAGCAATAAATTTTTGTAATAATAACATTCAATTTGAACAAAACTCGATTTGCAAACAGCACACATTTAGTTGTAAATAGATTTTGCCCCCGATTTTTAACCGTTAACTAAACGACGAATTTAGTTAACGCCTCTAACGTACAATTTACATTGCCACGAATATTTTCTACGATATTGTACATAGCAGATATTGTTTAATATGTTGAAGCTACGTGACATCTTTAGTAGGTCACAGGATTGCGTATTGAAGGAAATGTTGAGTAGGTATAAGATTCATTATTATTAGGAGACTCCCGTCTTCCCACTGACTTACTTACATCGATAAACACTTTCCACAGCTCGAAAATTCATATTAATATTCAGTGCATCCCATGAGTACAATCAACGTTAAATGAAAGTAAATCTATATAATCCTACAAGAGTACCACAATTCGTGTAACTTAAAATCAATTTCATGAACATAAAACTTATATGCATGTATGTATAATAAAAATTATATTAAATGCAACTTAGAATAATAACGCATAGAATTTTATTTGTAAGTCAATGCATAGAATGATAGTTTCATATCAAACGAACTGTCACAAGTGAGGCAAAAATCGAATTCATGTAGGCTAGTTTTAGTAGTAGGTTAATTTTCGGTTTTAGTGAATATTTATATAAAAATACAAGTTGGAACGCGTTACTTCCTTGTGGAATGTGATGTTAGTATCTATTTTATGTTTGTCTGATGTATTTTTACACTCATTTACCGCACATTTCGTCATTTTTAGCTAAAATTCTTGATCTGTTCGCGGTGCAAGTTGACCTTGAGCACTGAAGGCCCGCCCGCTCGTGTAGGCCCATTGGGCGCGCTTCAATTTGCCTCACTTAGCGTGTGCGGACTAGGTTTCTATGCGTTATTATTCTAAGAAATGCAATATCAAATTAGTGTTAAATTAAATAAAAGATAAATGTTTCAGTCTTTCAGTTACAACTTTCAAAAGATAAAATAACGCGGATGTTGAATACGGTAATTTTTTTGGCACCTATACACTCATTCTTCGTCGGATACATCCGTTTCGCGTCCGAAACAATTACCGTCGTTTAAGTAATCGACAAAATTGCTTTCAACGCATGATACGAATGAAGCTTCATACTTGAAATTATCTTTCTTTAGCATCGATGCAAACGATACAAACCTCGCGACTGCATTGATACAATCGCCTATAAATTGCATGTGTAGCGATGCAATCTCACGAACGCTCGTTTGCTTCGCGCATGAAACTCGTCCTGTTTACACACGTGGTTACTCGCTTTTCATTAAAGTGTTAATAACTACCTTTACACACACGCGCGACTGTAAGCAGCGTTTGCATCGCAGCTAAAAATAACCGCGTATAACAAACAGCTCTAAAATTTAAGGACGTGGAGTGTAAAGCACTAGAGTTCCTTGTGAAAGAGTTCGTCCAGGGAACTAGGCACTGTAAAGATTTGAACCCTAAGACGCCAAGGAGGAGTTATGTAGGGTAGGGCCTCCGTGGTCCCAGGAGATACGCAGAGGTCCCAGGTTCGATTACGGGGCCGGGAGAAATATTTCTATGGCCTACATTTATTTCTCTCGTGAGTTTGGGTGTTATTTGTGGTTGTCTATGTGTGTGTCCATGGCACCCGCGACACAGGGTTTCCCTAGTGCGGGGCTATGTTGAGTGTGTTGCGTTATTGTGTGTGCTAACGCACCTTATCCTTAAACAAGATTCTCAGGAACGTCTTTTGGATTTTCTTCAGCGCTATATACAAATCATGTCGCTTTTACTATACAAACATTCTTTATAACCACATTCCAGATATTTTTCTGTTTATTGTCCGATTGTCTATTGTTTTTATTACACTGAAATCACCAGCTAGAAAGTCCTGAATGAACAAGCAGGACCTCGTATTACATTGACCCAAAGCAAACATAGTTTACGGTATCTAATAATACTCTTTCTTTATTAACCACTCGGTAACCGTGTTTTTCTACGGACGAGAATGTTACCCACTACACTTGACCCAGATCTGATATTATTGTCCTAATGGACATTATTTTGTTTCGATTGTACCGTATTATGGCAATGGTGGACCGTAATTTGACCGTGCCTTGTTGACAAGTTTCATTGTAATCTTATTTTAATTGGAGTGGTACGACTATTTTCCTTTTCACCCAAATACAAATTTGTACGTCCAGTAATTATTAGATTTATAGCCTGTAATAGTTTGAATTCAGAACAACGTATTTTATTTTTGTTTTTTTTTATTTCCATGTGAACTGGAGCTGTGTTATTTGTTATGGAAGGCTGCAAAGTTGTTGTTTGACGCGAGTACTTGTATTGACCAGTGTTGGGCGTTAATCAATTAAATTTCAATCAGAAATTTAATTGACTAAAAAATTAATTGCAATTTGCATTGCAATTAAAGTCAATTGCAATTAAAATCAATTGCAACGTCGCAATTAATTTTAATTGTAATTTATTTTTATTGAATTGATTTTAATTGCAATTTTTTTTTCATTGTCCTAAGAAACAATTGAAACTAACAATTAAAACCGAAACTACCGAATAAAAGTGTCATTACGAATATGGCACTCATTTCTAAATCCAAGATTTTTCAAATAATGGGGAGTGAGTGGGGAGTCAGTGGGAAGTGATTGGGAAGTGGGTGGGGAGTGAGTGGTGAGTGAGTGGGGAGTGAGTGGGGAGTGAATGGGGGAGTGAGTGAGTGAGGAATGAGTGAGTCCGCCATTTTGGATTTAGAAATAAATGCTATATTCGTAATGAGCACCCCAAAATACCTCGAAAACGATACCCAACTTGCCATTGTATGAAAAAATCGTGCCCGCCATCTTAGATTTAGAAATTAGTGCCATATTCGTAATAAGCACCCCCAAATACCTCGAAAATGATACCCATATTGTATTTATTTGAAAAGTCATGTCCGCCATCTTCGATTTAGAAATAAATGCTATATTCGTAATGAGCTCCCCCAAATACGTCGAAAACGATACCCAACTTTTGTGCCATTGTTTGAAAAAATGGTGTTCGCCATCTTGGATTCAGAAATGAATGCCATATTCGTAACGAGCACCCCCAAATACCTCGAAAATGATACCCAATTGCATTTACTTGAAAAGTCGCGTCCGTCATCTTGGATTTAGAAATAAATGCTATATTCGTAATGAGCACCCC
>NW_020654810.1:3797497-3811469 GCF_003589595.1 Hyposmocoma kahamanoa | reverse complement strand
CTGTTATGGACAGGCGTGTCACTTGGTATAATTAAAAAAAATTAAATCCATTTGCTTGTTTCGGAGCTTATTACATTAAGAAACGCAGAGAAACTAACTCGAACTTTCAGCCCTGAAAACAGCTACAAACGACGAAATGTTTTATAAACAGACTGAAACTCCTTTTACCGAATAATAATAGTACACAAACAAATAATTTATATTGATACCATCTAATAATGAGGTGTTGCCTACCACCTACTGCGGAAGTTAACGCGACAAACGAAGGTAAAACTTACAATACAAGTTTGGTTGTCAATAACCTAAAGTGACGAGGGATCAATCAATAACCAAGTACACAAAAATACAAGAATGAGTAGGCGAGGACAGTTAGAGAGACGCAAGACACGTCGTTAACTTAAGTGCTAAACCGTAAATTTTCCCATAAGTCCTATTGCTTTTCGTTCCATGCAACACGATTTTTCATTAGGATTTTTGATCACGAAGAAGCAGTTTGACCTACCGCCTCTCAAGCAGAAGCCGTGGGGACTTTTATTAGAATTTAATGGGAATTTTATTTTGAAATTTACCATGAGCTTTTCGGTGCAGGAAAATTCACAACCCTGTGAGTTTTGAGAACGCAACAAGTCTATATTTTTTGTCCTGAGACACGGAAATGCAGCAAAACTGAAAGTCCCAGTCGAAACCCATTTCACATATCTGTTGTCCACTAACTAAAACGAGGCTAAGTGACAAAATATTTCTTTAAGATATCATAAAAAATCATAACCCAGCTGTAGAATATTGAATTTGTTTAATGATATTTCAGCTATGCACCGTAAGGGCGCGTTTCTCTTATGTTGTCACGTTTTATTATCGTTGGACGACTGTCGTGTTTAGCCTGTTCCCATATCACGACTATCTCACGTGGACGATTTTTTATCGTTGAACGACTGTTGTGACTAGCTGTTCCCACAAGATCGTGACGACAATTTATCGTTTCAAGACAGCCTCCTTGCCCAACTCTGGCTACGACCCAACGCTATTGCAAAGCGAGCAGAGGGCGCGGGGTACGAGAGGGGAGGGCAGGGAGCAGAATATAAACAAAACGTGACGACAATAGGAGCTGCGACAATCTGTAGTCACGTTTGATCGTGCTACAGTTAGAACGTGACAGTCGTCAGACGATAAAAAATATCGTCTGAAGACTGTCGTTCTAGCTGTTCCCACTGTGACGACAGTTTGTCGTTGTAACAATAAAAATCGTGAACGACAGTTAATCGTGTCGTGCTATATGTGAACAACTTCATTTAAAACAACATTTACAAGCCACGACACTGTAAACTGCACGACAATCTGTCGTCACGACATACGAGTAGTGGGAACGCGCCCTTTTTTAGACCATTTTTCATTTAGCCGCATTTTAGTTAGTGGACGGCAGATATTCACATTTCACATGTCGTATACATGAAACTAAATACTGTGGTAGTAGTAACTCAAAAATTATGGCATTAAGAAAACATGATTTGAAACTTCAAAAAATTACTGAATGGAATCAATAAATTAATATTTTCGTTTATAACTGGATAAGTAATTACTATTTAAAAATAAAAATTGCTATTTCATTTCTGCACAGCCTATAGTGTATATAATTGTTTTTTTTTAAACAAACCAACGTTTCGTGCTTTTTTCAGGTACCGTAGATAAGTGATATAAAAAACAAATACGTACGCGATAATCCAAACTAATATTATAAATGCGATAAACACAACTCTATCTTTTACGTTTTCACGCCTAAATCAATATTAATAAATATGTTCCATCGATCTCTATACCAATATAGAGATCGATGGAACATAGGAGAAGAACGTTGGCCACTTTTTGTAAGTGAACTAGAGAATGAAAGTTATAATATATAAATAAAAATAATCCCATCATTTAATTTTATTTCTTGATGAAGGCTTTATGGATGTTCTATTGAAATTTGTGTTAACCGTAAAAATAAGTTAATCAATTTGCTGTATATTTTGAACTTATACCCTATAGAAAGCACATCAAGTGGTATGACAAACGTCCATTGAAGGTCAAATGGATCGATGGACAATAATGACGGTCATTACCCTCCTCCCCTTCAGTGTCGCTTGACCCCCTCTAATGTGACATGTGGCTCTGCAATTGTCCTTACTGTACTTAGTAAAATTATTATCGTGGCCGTGAAATCGATTCAGACTTTTCCATTTTGATCGGGTTATGGAAAGAAGGACATGTACATATTATGGTATATATTTAATACAATTCATACCTTGGTATGTCAAGGCCACATATGACCATACGTCAAGAGTATTTTATCACATGGATACCTGCAAATGGTGTCCGTCAGGATGGCTGGACCAAACGAGATATACAAATCAAACTGTGCTCATTATTTACTACCTATTACTACTTCTATTTCTTCTTTCGTTTCTATTCTACTATTTAGTGCCTTTATTGACATATTTTCCACCTTTGCGCTAACGGAAATATTAAAGAAATAAAGTGGCCAGCCATTCTCACGTCAGGTTGGCTGGACCACTTTACGTTTTTCATGGTTCTAGCAGTATATATTTTTATATATATAACTATTTACGCAACCGTCATCCTGAGACATAAGTTGACAAGTCCCATGTGCCTGTAATTTCACCAGCACCCTTACTCTTCCAAACCGGAACGCAGTAATGCTCATATTCCTGCTTGGCGGCAGAAATAGGTAAGGTATAGCGATACTTCCCTGGACAAACTCTTTCACAAGGTGCTCTAGCGAATGTGTACTTATAGTAGCAGTAGATCTCCTTGTGAAATCGATGTATATTTTATATAAAGTTTTATAACTCTCCTATTTAAGCATAAAAAAATTTTTATAGTTTCGTATGTACAATCTGTAAACATCCCTCCAGGAAAATCGTCATTTTGCAGATGTAACATTATTATACCAAAGGTGCGAATTCTTTGTTGCATCATTGCTCCAATTAAGTACTATCAAAAACACTCAAACCAGAACCAATTTTTATTTGCTCTCCAAATTGGTCTTACCGGGAATCGAACCCGGAGTTTCCTCATCCAGCGCCCACAGTGCGAACCACCACTTGGGCCACCAAAGTAGCCAAACCTCCAAAACTTGGAAAACATTATGCTTAAATATACATATCAAATTATCTGTTTGTCTATGTCTAGAAGTCAAGGCGTATAAAAATATCGTATATATGTATATACGATATTTTTATAGGGTAAATATGTATTTACCCTTTTAAATTAATTAAAATAAAAAGGTATAAACAAAAATATTTCTTATATTCGTCACATTTATTTGATTAAAATAAACCTACACGTGTATTTAGTTGACCTACTGTCATTAAAATACTTATTTGCATGTTGGTACGATTATTATATTGCAAATCTTATCGTGTGAACCATTGACTTACAAATAAATGGACGACGGGTCTAATACAAAAACCACGAAAAAAATGTCCCAAGTCAACCTATTCGAAATTTAAATTGTAATGTCATCGCAGTATCGCGCTGTCAGTAGAACAAATGAAGACTAAAGCGGAGTGTCGCGCTCTGTATACGATTTTAGCGCCTTAAAAGTGCGGACACTTTTTAGCGCGGACCCGACGTCCATATAATTGTAAGTCAATGGTGTAAACCTTCTAAATATACTTCAGGATACATAATTCGAGTCACCTCGCATTTTTGCCCTAAAAGGTTTTGTATGAGAGCATACAAAAGTAGTGTTATCGTCGAAGGAAAAGGTTTCCCCGGTTTCGCAAATCCAAATTTCCAATAAGGATTTATAGAAAAGACGTTTAGTATCTACACCAGTTTCAAAATTGCTTATTAGTTTTTGATCAATCAAACATTGCTTAAGTAGTAGTTGCGCCCTTGATTAAAAGAATTCCAAGAGCCTAAAGTAAAGGCGGTCTGATGAACAAATCCTATCTCTCAAAAATATATCTGAAAAATGTAGTTTACAATGGTGTTATAGTATATTATTATTAGATCGTACATTTCACTAAAACTTGGCATGCGAATATTTTACACAATTCTTATTTCAATCACGCACAGTGGTTAAATTTTACATTTTATGTTATCTACATTGACTTACAATTATATGGACGTCGGGTCCGCGCTAAAAAGTGTCCGAACTTATAGGGCGTTAAAATAGTATACAGAGTGTTATTCACGCTTTAGTCTTCGTTTGTTCGACTGACAGCGAAGCAAGCAAAATTAGACAGTACTGCGATGACATTACAATTTAAATTCAACATTTTAGCTTTTTCATATTCCTTTACATGTCACTTACGTTTAAATAGGTTGACTTGGTACATTTTTTTCGTGGTTTTTGTATTAGACCCGTCGTCCATTTATTTGTAAGTCAATGGTTATCTATTAAAAAATCATTTATATTGTAGTAGCATTGTGTAACTAACAAATTATGTAATTTTATTTTAAATTGCCTACAATTTAGTTCTTTAACTGCATCTGGTATTTTATTAAATAATTTAGGTGCCAATATAAACATCGTTCTATTGTAAAATTCCAAGGGGGCGTTGTTTTGGCCGTATTTCTATTTTGTTCCTTGTTTTCCTGGGATGTCTGGTTTTCACTAGATTAAAGTTGCCTAGATTTTGTTTTATATAAACACAGGCCATGTTAGGAAAGGTAGAATAATTCAAATTACTGGGCATTTTAGTTGTATAATTCAAAGCATGACTAGGCGTGGCCTTTTTTTTTTTTTTTTTGCTGTTGGGGCTGAGCTTGCGGCAGCTTTATTTTGTGAAGGCGCTCCGGGCGGCCAAAATGTTTTCGATAAACCAGCTTTTTCAATAGCCGTATAAAATGGATTTTACGCAAACTCGCCTTCAAAAAGGTATCTTATACAGAGCGCAAAATGTTATCACTTCTTTGTTGATTTTTTTAAACTGTCCTTTCACAAATAATTCATTAATTTTCTCGTGCAAAGACTTGGCAGAAACATTATCCTTGGCCCAATCCATTAAACTTCTAAAAGATTCTTGTGCGGTTTCGTTCTGCTTTACGAGGGTTTAATAGCAGCGAAGACACGCTCAATAAGTGCGAGAGAATTGTTTTTATCGAAACGTCTAATTTCATCGTTGGTTTCTGAATAAGTAAAACCCGGAGAGGAGCAGTATTGTTTCTGTACTTCAACATACTGTACATTATTCCAATCTTCAGTATTAAAATGTTGTATGGAATTGAACAAATCTATATGAATATGTGAAGATTTTTGAATAGAAGGTTCTTTCAAAAAAGTGTTTAAGGAAAATTTTAAACTACCACGCAATTCGGAGACTTGCGTCGGTTCTTATACACAATTTTCACTGTTATACAGTTCACCACTGACATCTGCACTGATATCGGGAGCAAAGTCTACATTTTCATTTAAATCGGGCACATAAACGCTTGAATGACATGTGGGTTGGAATGCACCACTACTAGTAGCAATATAATTTTCTATACCACTTAGAATAATAACGCATAGAAACTTAGTCCACACACGCTAAGTGAGGCAAATTGAAGCGCGCCAAAAGGGCCTACACGAGCGGGCGGGTCTTCAGTGCTCAAGGTCAACTTGCACCGCGAATAGATCAAGAATTTTAGCTAAAAATGACGAAATGTGCAGTAAATGAGTGTAAAAATACGTCAGACAAACATAAAATAGATACTAACATCACATTCCACAAGGAAGTAACGCGTTTCAACTTGTATTTTTATATAAATATTCACTAAAACCGAAAATTAAGCTACTACTAAAACTAGCCTACATGAATTTGATTTTTGCCTCACTTGTGACAGTTCGTTTGATATGAAACTATCATTCTATGCGTTATACTAAGACCACTTACTTGTTCCGTTAAATAACGTAAAGTATCCTCCATTTGGTAGCGACGGCGTGTATTACTACGTTCCTTTGAGTGCGAACGATTTATTTTTCGTTGCTTATTTACCTCCGGCGGAGGTAGACGGGGTGGCACTTCGTGAACTTCGGCGTTGGTCTTGCTGAGAATCCGAGCTCGACGAAAAAGAATCGGACGAATCCGATAAATTGATTTCCCTCGTACCATTCATAATTTCACAAATTAACGAACGATAAAACCGTTAAGAGTTTAAATATAATTGTATAACGTATAACTATGGACACAACTGACTGCTATGGAAAACAAATCGCCAGGGCGCGAAAACACAATCCCGTTGTAAGTGTGCGCCACCTGGTGTACAGTAGCAGAAGTTAGATGGTGGGGGATGTAGAAGGGAAATCCGAGCTAAAACTGACACACTACCGGAAATCAAGTTCGCTACTCTCAAATATTTAGGCTTCAAATAACGGTTCAAAAGCTTAATGCAAGTTACTTAATTTTTAATTCGGGACTTAATCACGTATAAAACATATTTTAATTACCTCGACGTTTCTGATATATTGCAACGTCCATGATCTCGAAGGGACTGAAGACGCGGGTCGGAAGCATCTTCTAGCCGTGCGAGTTTTTCTAACTACCCGCACTTGATCTTCATTATTTATTTGTGCACTAGGGTTCTCACTAAGATGGGTAGTAATAAAATCTTACAAAAATTAATTAAAAATGAGCTTATTCATATTTATGAATAAGCATATTTACTAAGCTACTGAAAACTTTTGTGCAAATAAACACACGGAAATAATCGAATGAAATATTGAGTTCCGAAAAATCTTGTTGACGTAAACACTTTATTAAATATTTTATCGCAAACTATTGTTAGTCATTTCTATCGTAAATCACCTATTATAAATTTAAAAGCGACCTTATACATTTCATAAACTTCGGTGCTTTATACGAAAATACTATTATGACTGACAATATAGGTGTCCGTAAGTTAGTATGTCCTTCGAAAGTCTAGTGTATCATTCGGAAGTACAGTTTTTTTCGTAGAATAATAATTTGAACAACATTTGATTGTTTGTTAATTATATGATTTATTTTGTCGGTATATTCAGTGTTTATTTCACAGTATCTCATTTTAATGCGTCTTACTTAGTAATAAATATGAGTTACAGTTAGCACTTTGCCCTAGCCTTAGTTCGCTGCATTTGCATTTGTTTTTCGGAACCTTTAGTATGTTCCCTCAAAAAAGAGGTTTCTATTGAAAACTGAGTTCTAAAGTGTTATGCATATGACAACTCTATTATGATAGGATTATAGATTAAATTTCGATTCATGATATTGGAACGTTATAAAAAAGATAGATTGTTGTGTGCATACGTACAATCTTTTTACTAATTTACCTTTTCTAATTTTATTCCTAATGTGTTATTCTGACACATTGTTTTATTTGAAAGATGTCATCACGACTTCTAATTGTTTTGCTTTGGTGGGAAATTCGGTGGAAAATTTTTGCTTTTGTGGAAATTTCGGTGAGCCCAAGCCTACCGGCCGCCATTAAGTAAATAATACCTAATAAAGTTCGTTGAGAGACTGTACCAGGCTAAGTGGTTGCCATTAAGAGAAAATGAAATAAAAAGTCCGGTGAGATCGCTTGCTGTTTTGAAGTGCTTGCCAGTAAAAGTTTCTTTTTTGTTGACTCATCATCGACGGTGAGTCGTGTTTCGTCATCGGCAATCTATGCAGGCGTTACGTGTCCGTCAGGGCTATAGCGCGTGAATTCGATCAGGGTGACCACGGGCCGCGAAAGTCAGGGGGGAGCAGGGTAGAGGGCAAGTACGGCGCCCAAGGTCAACGGCGGCTGTCGGCGGGCCGGCTCGCGCGGTGCCGCACGCCTCATGCTGCCCACGCCGCAGCCGCAGCCACTCGCGCCGCTCGATCCGCACAAGACGCGCGCGCTAACCACTATATACGCACCGCGAAAACTCAAACCCCGCAAGAATAAGACGGCACAATCCAGAATGCTCGACGAACTCCCTATAAAGCCCAGCCTCTCACCGTTCCACCCTCTTCCCGCTATCGGGCAAAAAACCGCAGATAAACCCAAAACAAAAGTGATCGTTTTCGATTTCAACAAAAACGAGGGACCCGGTTCTATAGAGGGTAAAATCAAATTCCAGGATGTTCTCAAACCGCTGACACCGCTAAGGATACACGCGTTTAATAGAAAAAGTTCTTTAGAGCCTTTGGAACAGAAACCTCAGCAACTATTGCGGGAGAACACATATGACGTCATAGATCCACGATACGTGATCGCCGCTAAAGTGAAGAAAAGAGATACATCTTTACCGAGACGGTTAAGATTGAAAGAAGACACAGAGAACACGGAGCAAAAAATAGAACCAAAAGTGTCGCCGAAGACGAGGTTCAAAAAAGCAGCACTGCAGGTCGCAAAACTGACGTCGATGTCCGAGACTGGGAAGTTGCTGTGTCTCCGAGAGAGGCAAGAAACTTTCTTGTTAAACAATAACAATGTACACGATAAAACAGTATGTAAGCTTCAAGAGTTACCTCGAAGTCCGACGCAAAAGCTGAACAAACTCTCAGAGATTTTCCAAAGTTTAGAAATGAAAGGACGACACAGAGATAAAATGAAAAAAGATAACAGTTGGTTCTAGCCGCCTAGATTAAGGTAGAGTGAATTTATTTACGTGAATTTGTAATAAAGAGGAAAATGATTTAAGTGATAACGTGTTGATAAGTATTTACTTTTTGTTTGAACAAGGCAAATATAGTAATGTATACGAAGATATTTGACTTTATATTGCTCAAAGTTGAAGTTTTGGTGTTAAATATTTTAATAAAGTGTGTCTAACTTTTTTACATTTGCTTTTATTGGTTTTATCAAACAACATCATCGTGCTGTGTATGAATAGGCGAATATGTGCTCAGGTTCAGTAGGAATTGAAACATTTCCTTTTCTATTGTATTTACATTGAAACTAGAGTCATCTAGGTAACCATGGCAATTAACTAAGTGGACGTCCTTGGCCTTGAAGGGTTTGCCAACAAGTGGGGGTCGTTTTCAACGTAAATGCATATTACCTATCGTACGTACATATATGGAACTGCTAATCGACTGACCTACGTATTACTTTGAAATCGGAAATAATAAAGCTGGATAATGTGTTATGAAAGAAAGAAAAAATTATTGTTTATTTGGTAACTTACTACTCGGTTTTCACACGTCAAAATTTAAAGTAAACTCAGAATAAAATACAAAAGCAATTAAAATATTACCAAAACGTTCTCCGCTCAGCTTTTTTAACGATACTTTGAATGATGACCATTTAAGCTGATTTTCAGATAATTGGATGCTGTTAAGCAATAACGTGTCAAGCAACATGATCATAGTTTAGCGAAAATGGCACCAACATTTTTTAAATTGAAAACTTTTTGTGTTATCGCCTCAGGAATGGTGAATTGTTGTGATTTATTACTATAATTCCCCAACAACAACAGGCACAACGGCAAAAGTTTTCATTTATAAGTAAATTTTAGAACAAACTATCAAAAACAAAGAAAAATTTTTAGTTGTCATTTTCGCAAAACTATGATTATGTTGCTTATCAGCATCTAGGTGTTTTATAATGTCGCAACCTTTGTTGTAATAAGGCCACATCTGAAAATGACAACTTTTCAGGCGAGCGATTTGAAGATTGTACAAACGAAATTACTCGAGAACTTTTTTATACTTAAATACATTTTTTCCATATACATAATTTTCACGATTTCTAATAAAAAGTCCTTTTGACGTGTGATTTTATTATACCAAGCAAGGGTATGACATACAAATGTTGCCTTAAACACCACTTGACTACTAACTACAGTATAGTCTGTCTTTTTTGAAGATGGAGTAAAATGACATTTGTAGTTGCCAGTCTTCATAAAATTTTAAATAGTTATGTGGTTGTTGTCGATAGTTTTATCGATAGATATTTTATTTTTTATATTTTTCATCGGAAGATAAAATTTTGCCAAAAATGACTGAATTATATTACGACGTTCTAATGATGACTAATTGCGTTATTGCATTCTTTATTCTTATTTTGACAGTTGGTCTATTTATTCATATAAAATTTAACAAGATTAGACGGATTCGATTATCTATATTGAATTAAAATGAAAATCTCTAAAATATGTAGCCTCTTCGTATGTTTCATAAACGTAGTTCTAAATATATTATATGTATGAACTTACAAAAATTGACAATTCAAATGAACCTGTGCACAGTAATTGGATGAGTATTGATTCCATAAGCGCGACCAATGTTCAGTCGATAGTCTATAGCTGAACCGTCATTTTACTCCGTCTTCAAAAAAGACAGACTATTATAATAGGTTGAAGATGTGTAATACAACATTACTTTGATAATGTTGACGGTGCTGAAAATTTTTCATATTACAGCTTGTTGGAAGCTACAACGTGTTTCAAAGTTCATAATAGATATTCTAGTAATGAATTAAACATTGTAATGAATATATGATAACCTAGTCGTCGTTTTGGAACTCAGAGCAATTCTGCCAGGATCCTGTGTGAAAGTTACACGTAATACACCATTTTCTAATTTGAAACTAAAGCTTTGGAACCATTGACTTACAAATAAATGGACGACGGGTCTAATACAAAAACCACGAAAAAAATGTCCCAAGTCAACCTATTCGAAATTTAAATTGTTATGTCATCGCAGTATCGCGCTGTCCGTAGAACAAATGAAGACTAAAGCGGAGTGTCGCGCTCTGTATACGATTTTAGCGCCTTAAAAGTGCGGACACTTTTTAGCGCGGACCCGACGTCCATATAATTGTAAGTCAATGTTTGGAACGATTATTTTGTCCAGCTTAGCACAAAATGTTAATATTTGAATGAATGAAATATCCTTTTTTTACGCAATAAAAATTACAAAGATCTTATAGTACTGTAATGTAATTAAATAAGCTAAAGTACAACAGGTGTCCATTTTGCTAACTATCAATTTCCAAGAAAATATCCAAACTACACTATAAATGCGAATGTAACTATGACTGTTGTATTTTTACGTCTAAACCCCTGAACCAATATTGATGAATTTTGATATAGAGGCAGATGGGACCTAGAAGAAGGACATATGTTACTTTTTGTCACAATAATAAATCTTAAAGGGGTGAAATAAGGGATGAAAGTTTGTATGGAGAAACAATGAAAAATACGAAAATTAGTATACTACAGTAGGCTACACTTTTATTATTATTTTTTTATAATATCAAGTGACTGGACGAAGTCATGCGCCTGATGGTGAGTAAGCTACTCGCCTGTCCATAACAGTTGCAGTGCCACTCGGAGCTTTAAATCGCAAAGATCTGATGGGCACTGCCACTGCGCCCGTCACCCCGAGACATAAGTTGACAAGTCCCATGTGCCAATTATTTCGCCAGTACCCTTAAGGCCGGCGCAGAATGACGTCGCGGCACGGCACGGCATGCCGCGGCATGTCGAAGCGCGTCGCGGCATGCCGAAGCGCGTTGCGGCATGCCGCGGCACATTCGCTGCGCGCCATTCGCCGAAATCGCCGCCGCACTAGTTTCAAACCTTATTTCAATTAGTTTAATTGTCATAATTCTGTTACCGACGTGACTTGCGGGACGTCTGTGGAATGAAACGGCATGCCACAATGTGCCGCGGCATACCGCGGCGTCCTGCGGCATGCCACAACGTGCCGCGGTATAATTGTATCGAAATAAAGTAATATGAATTCTAACCTCGATGAAATAAGGATAAAAATAACTTGATCAAAAATAAAATCCTTTGCCGTGCCGTGCCATGCCGCGACGTCACTCTGCGCCGGCCTTTACCCTTCAAAAACTGCTCACATTACTGCTTGGCGGCAGAAATAGGTAAGGTTACGTACTTCCCTGGACGAACTCTTTTACAAGGAGCTCTACTCTTGATGGTCGGTGGTCTTTTTCTAAAGCTATATATTTCTAAATACTGTGGCCCGATATTGTACATACACAAAAAAATATTATTTAGTGAACAAAGGTTTTCTAAAACATTTTTATTATAATTATTCTAGACACAATAGAACATTATGTGTGAGAAATAATACAGAGAAAAGTATATTTACCATGGCGTATTGTTTGGTTATTGGAACACCCCGAATGACGTCAATACCTACCATCAAGAAGTGTTAGCATAGTGGGTAACTTAATATTATTCAAATTGTTACGGAGTGCTGTAAAAGATCCGCAGATAACTATGTAATCGCTTCTTTTTACTCCATTACGGCGAAGCTAAAAACTTGTCAATGTTTTTTTAATAAAGAGATTCCGATCTCTGGAAAGTCAATATTATTTAAGAGTCTATACCTTACGGTATACTAATACGGTTTATTTTGCTTGGATCGAGTGGCGATAGCACTAGCCTTATTTCAGAATTTTGACTCATCCGAAGAACAAAGTCCGATGTGATTATATAACGAAAAGAGAATAAGTACGTTACGAGACTAATTTGTTGTTCAAACTAAGGCCTATGTAAAGGTGTTTTTACAATTTATATATCTTGTTTCGTTTCGGAAATTATAAAATCGAACAACAGTCGATCTGACATCCACAGCGAAGAAAAACGAACGAAATGTCCTGAGAACAAGTTGTCTTGCACATAGACCTTTGTTCTACGGAAGAGTCGATTTAGTTTTTTACAAACAAAATTACAGCCATTTGAAGAATTTATATCGTAAAGTATACGTGTTCCGTTTAATTCAGTTGATATAAAAAGATCATTGGTATATGTAAAGTACTTATCGAATGAAGCGGTTTTCTTGTAAAATTTCAAGTTAAGTTTGTGTTTTTTCCTATCGCGAAAATTTATTGGTATCGTGTTTTCACACCATATACTACTCAGTGTAGATCCTCAATTTTACTATATACTATTTCCAAAGTCTTTGATTTAACATTCTCATTGTTATAACCAATGACTTACAATTATATGGACGTCGGGTCCGCGCTAAAAAGTGTCTTGAACTTATAGGGCGTTAAAATCGTATACAGAGCGTCATTCACGCTTTAGTCTTCGTTTGTTCGAATGACAGCGAAGCAAGCAAAATTAGACAGTACTGCGATGACATTACAATTTAAATCTAACGTTTTAGCTTTTTCATATTCCTTTACATGTCACTACGTTTAAATAGGTTGACTTGAGACATTTTTTTCGTGGTTTTTGTATTAGACCCGTCGTCCATTTATTTGTAAGTCAATGGTTATAACAGTCAACCGTCAGGTCAGAGGAATTGTTCTTTGTGTTCAATCTTTGTATTAATAATTTTAATGTAAGTTGTTGAGTATCATTAGCTTGACGGACAAGAAAGGCGTCTCTTAAAGTGCGAGAAGTCAGAGAATGATGGCGATGAGAATACTCTTCAAACATGACGCCCCTTTAGGTACTAACGTTTTTTACATAATATCAAGTGACGGGAAGTGTCATCAGTCGTGCGCTTGGTGGCAACTTATATGCCTGTCCATAACAATTCTGTTCTGAGGTGAACTGCAATTCGCCTGTGTCCCATTTGCCTATAATTTCACCAGCACCCTTAGAAATTCGAGGTTTATTATAGGTAGTGTTGTAACTTCACCAAACTTGAAGTAACCTTCTTTATTCTTCCTTCGATATCCTTATTGTAAAATGAAACTTCCTTAATCTGAAGTGGACTGTATATTCATATATGTCGATCTGACTTACAAACACGTCTTACTACTAAGACCGCAGGAAACAACTAATTTAAGAATCCAAGAAATCTGATATGTGAATAAAAATTAAACTGAAAATCGCTTATATTTATACCGGTACGGTGTCTCCCACACCGTACCGGTCCTATCAATGGGTCGCTGCGCCGCTTGGCCAATCAGAGCTCCTGAATTATTAATTCACCTCTGAATTCTAGCTCTGACCGGCCAGGCGCGTACGGCCGTCCGTAACAGGTAGCAACTTTGAAAATACACAGCTCGACTATGAGGTGGTCTACGGCTATGCAGCTACGTAACGGCC
>NW_020654810.1:3782532-3792497 GCF_003589595.1 Hyposmocoma kahamanoa | reverse complement strand
ACAATTGCTCCTTAAGTAAAATTTAGGCGCTATTTATAAAAATGAATCTTCATGCGTGAACAGCCACCCTTAGATGTGGATGATTTTCTTCAAAATGGGACCACTATGGAAGTACCCCCTTTCCAACAAAAAAAGAATCATGAAAATCGGTTCACAAATACCGGAGTTATCGCGTAACATACATACAGTCGAAATGAGAACCTCCTCCTTTTTTGAAGTCGTTAAAAAATATATTATATATTTGTACACGATCTCTTCAATACCGTATCCGTTGCCGTAACTAGTACACGTCGCTGTTCCTCATTGAACACATCGCATCGGAGTCACCAGTGTAACTTACTAAGGGTTACTGATTGTGCGTGATGAAGAAAGGGCTGACACTAATGAAAGCTCTGGATACCTACATAACCCACATGTCGAAGAAAGTTCACTAGATCGTTCGATCTGATGCAATATGCCTCACCAGTTCGGCCTGTACGGATCCAACCAGGCCACCAATGTGAATTGTGGCTGAATCCCTTTAACTACAGGAAACCCGTATTCATTAACTATTCAATCCAGATTGAACAGAATTTACTTCGAATATATGTACCACCGTTGGCCTTCGTTGTAATTTGTGTATACTTGTCAGTTTCGATGGCAAAACAACGTGGTTATCACCGTGGAGTGTCCTTGGCTGAACCCCTATACTACGTAACTTAACACATTCAAAAATTACTCAGGCAAAAGGAGTTTATTGTAGATTGTAAACAGATAGTTTTTAAAAAGCGTAGGAATATATGGTAAGCGTCAGAGCTCGAAAGTGGTTCATTTTGATCATGAATCTCCTTAAACGCGTCACTGTTTTCCTCAATAGAACAACGTCACTATATTTGTGAAATTATTACAATTCAAATTATGTTAAATATTATCCCATTATTATACATAATAGGTACGTTTTCACAAAAAATAACTATAATATATTAAAAACAATATGTATTATCAATATGACTCTACTCAGACGCTCTACTGCCTCCTGATTGATTAAACAATGCGGTACTTGGCCAATCACTGACACTTCTATTCTATCTCTTTGGTTTTTTGTTTTGTGGCGTTTACGGCTTACGTTTGAGATTGTGTCGTACTTAGAGGATGGAAAAAAAATAAAAGAATTGTCGTACTACATTGACTTTTTATTTGTAAGTCAATGTCGTACTATTATAAATTAATGTAATTTTTTTTAATTTATAATAGTACGACTTTTTTAAGATTCTCACAGGACATTGGCGCAATCGCCATTTTTTTTGTATAATTTTTATAATAATATTAAACTACCGTACATAGTTATTTTTACTTGACATTGGCAAAATCATTGATTATTTCGATGGAGCCATAACATTTAAAAGAAGAAGAATTTTTTTTAATAGTGATTAATGAAAACAGCTGCGCTCTAAAGCGCTACATTGTCAAAATCGTTAAGGACACCGTGTGCCTCTAGAACGCGTTACGAGTTAATTAAAACACAGCTGTAGGTTTGTTTGATGGAGGGTTTTCGTCACCGCGTGACCACACTGCTGAATGGAGTTATAATTTTGTCGGTTGACTTCATCATTTTTAAGGCACGTATTGCTTTATTAGAAAAAGAATGCCTTTTGATCATTAGTAAAATAGTAACTGTGAAGTTGTTGTTACTTTTGTTAATTCTTTCATTAAAGGAAAAGGAAAAACCATACAGTCAAATTTTGGTGAATTGTAACTAGACTCGTCTTCGGTGGGTCATCAAAGTCATTATATTAGAGTGGGGTCAACTCATGGTATAGAGTTCCAGTTCCAGGTAAAGTTTCAATTCCAAGAATACGTCATTGCAATGATCGTCAATTCCAAGTATTTTGTGAATTCCAATTAAATCCAAATCCATTCTAAAGATCTTGTATAGTAGAACAGTAAAATTATAAATATGAATATAAGCTTCAGTGTTCTTGAGAAGCTCTTGGATCAGATTCGAAAATTGGTATTTATAGATATTATTGAATGAAGTCTAAAGTCTAGATTAGAAAGAATTTACACGCACTCATCAACAAAAAAAAAGTGTAGAGATGAAATGAGTACACATTTTGAACTTTTTTTGCTATATTCTTTTTCGTGATTCATGTATTAGTCCGAACTCTATCTCTGTACCTTTGTGTAAAATCTAAAAAACCACCATTCATCGTTACACCATAAAATTAATGCCAGCTAATCGCGATATCAATGACCTTTCATGTGTAACTTGATTTAGGTAACTTTGCTCAAGGTAAATTGTAGATTTTTTAATAAGTAGTATACTGGGCTTCTGAATGGATAATCAACCGTAATTGGGAAGTTAATTAATTACGTAGTTCGTATGGTAAGATAGATATATAGGATCGAACGTAAATGTATCTGAGAAACATTATTGCATCGATTGAGTTCTTCGATTTTCGCGATCGTTACACATAGTAAATGATGCGATTTTTTCGGATCTAAATAACGTATATTGGCATTTGGTTTTTCAACGACTTTTAAGCCGTAGCATCATCTATGAGAAATCTATGAAAGTATTTGGTCACCCCGGCCAGAGATGTCGCTATTCACTGTATTTAAATTTATATACTCGACTCGATTTAAATATTTTATTGAATTGATATTCAGTTATTTTTTATGTGAAATTCCTCCACTAGTATGTAATAATTATAAATACAAAGATCGAACACTCAGAAAAAATTCCTTCGATCCGGCCTTTGCCGAATCCGAGATAACGTATATTTATTTTTTATTTTTTTCAAACAAACAAATGATGAAGAAATCACTGACATCAGTCAGTTGAGTCAGCCGTGACGATAGGACCTGTAAAAGGCTGTCAAATAAGTAATACTCGACCAAAAATCTAAAGGCGATATCAAGTATAAACTTACATTCGCATCATGCGTCATTTAATAATTGTTTCGGGCGCATGTCGGACGGTGAACGGGAATAGATCCATGTTAGGTCCCCCTGGTTTGTTCGAAAAAACAGATCTATATAGGTATATGTAGAGGGTAGTACGGCCCATTGCTCCCCGGTTGTTTTCCACAGGAAAACAATACTGAGTACAGTAATCAGCTTATTTATTATTCATAAACAATTTACAAGGTGAAATAATAACTACGGTATCTAGTGATCGTGTCCGCTGTGAGAA
Source organism: Hyposmocoma kahamanoa (assembly GCF_003589595.1). Lineage (NCBI taxonomy): Eukaryota > Metazoa > Arthropoda > Insecta > Lepidoptera > Cosmopterigidae > Hyposmocoma > Hyposmocoma kahamanoa. The sequence goes on along the minus strand of NW_020654810.1, from coordinate 3,789,322 downwards.
TCGAACTGCCGCCTCGTTTTTTTTTCTGAAGGACATTTTGCAGTTGGTCGCTGATCGGAACGTGGGGTATTGGGAGCCCACGGGTAATGAGAGCGGTGTTAAACTGGACTTTCCCAATGCTCGTATTTGTGCAAACGGCACTCCCATGTCTTCGTTAACGTTCGACAAGTTCGAGTCCCGTGGGCGACCCCGTAGAACCCCGCGTTTAGTCGTATGAGATGGTTGTGTGTTTTTCGCTCCGCGCTTATAACATTTGCTAAATTTCATAATCCCAGGTAAGCATTAAAATGCATAGATACTACATTGTATTTACACTAGCTATGTCACCGTATCTATCAAATTTTAGAAGTTATGCTTGAAATCACAATAAAAATAGAAATGTTTTTACTGTTTTATTCCTTTTTCAATTCGATGTTACGCGGGTAACGAGAGCTATTTGGCTCGCCTTATCCTATTGCAATATTCACTGGATATTCCATTTTCTTGTTTATTTTCATTACTTTTTAAATTACCTATATATTTTATTACTTAATTTTTTTTTCAGACTGAATAAAGATAGTGGCTTCCATTTGACATACAGGATTCTTACCGGCTCCCATTTCCCGAACTGTGGGGTAATGAGAGCGAATGACATGTTTTAGTTTTTTCTTTTTTAACCAAATACTATATTTTAGTTTCATATTTTGTCTGTGATTATCTAGTACCTAAATATGTGAAGCGTATGTTCATAACTAATAAAAATTTAAATTGCATAAACTATGATTTTATTGTCAATTTTCCTTAATAAGTTCCCATTCCCCCACACTCGCAGAAATAGGTAAGATGGCAGTACTTTCCTGGATGAAATCTTTCACAAGGAGCTCTACTGCTACTTAATAAGATGTATAATAGTATGTGTGTGTGTATAGGTACTCTAAAATTCAGTAGGTCAAAACAAAGTAGAGAATTAGGTCAGGCGAATGCGGGCGTGCATACGACATCGATATCGTGTAACATCTGTGTACGGACACGTAACACCCGTTCGGCAATCGACAGCTCGCGTGACCTACGATGGACACTGTAACGGAATGGACACATTAAGCTTTGGCTAGTTTACAATATAATAGCTTCAATGAGAGTTTGTGATATTGTCTAACATTTCGTTGTTACATCCGTGCCGAATTTTAAAAGGCGTTTGAAGTCTTGAATATCGTCAATATGAATATAATCAATATATAACGAAAAAAATGTAATCTAAATATTTCAGTATTTATTTAATAACAAACACTTAAAGTAGTATATTTTTTTTCTAATACCAAGTAACGGGACGAACTTGTCTATCCATAACAGTTGCAGTGCCACTCAGAGCTTCAATACTTTAGCTTCAATTACCTCCAATGAACAGTACGCCAACTTAATTTTTTGATCATTTACTGTTATTTCTGTATTTTTATATTTTTCATTTTTATTTACTAACTAACATTGACTTACAATTATATGGACGTCGGGTCCGCGCTAAAAAGTGTCCGCACTTTTAAGGCGCTAAAATCGTATACAGAGCGCGACACTCCGCTTTAGTCTTCATTTGTTCTACTGACAGCGCGATACTGCGATGACATTACAATTTAAATTTCGAATAGATTGACTTGGGACATTTTTTTCGTGGTTTTTGTATTAGACCCGTCGTCCATTTATTTGTAAGTCAATGCTAACTAATATTATAAAATAATAAACTAAAAACAAAATTCGAAAAATACAAACGGTTTTTGTGAAAAAAAAGAAACAAAAGACAAAATAGAAACAGAACAGCAGATTGATTTTGATTGCCTCTCCCTTAGAGCATAATATGCTCTAAGCCTCTCCCGATCGGAAACTACGTCTCTTCCGAGTCGAGGCGCATAATTCAGATTCACAACTGGCCGATCGGAAACTTTTGACGTTTCTAATCGGAACAATAGTTGATTTAACTCACAAGTTAGAAAGATATAGTAGGAATCAGTTCGTCTTCTCGCTCGGAAACCCATCTGATTTCGAAACTACCCGACGTTCGATTCGGTCAATGACGCAGGTCCAAAAAATAAGTTGGCGTACCTAATGTTTATTGGAGGATTATTATTCTAAGATTGGAAATATCGATATTAAGTTTTATTAATAACACGATATTTTACTACCATATCCATTCACTTACAAATAAATGGACGACGGGTCTAATACAGAAACCACGAAAAAAATGTCCCAAGTCAACCTATTTAAACGTAGTGACATGTAAAGGAATATGAAAAAGCTAAAACGTTTAATTTAAATTGTAATGTCATCGCAGTACTGTCTAATTTTGCTTGCTTCCCTGTCAGTCGAACAAACGAAGACTAAAGCGTGAATGACGCTCTGTATTCGATTTTAACACCCTATAAGTTCGGACACTTTTTAGCGCGGACCCGACGTCCATATAATTGTAAGTCAATGACCATATCGATTTTTTTTTTTTGCGAAATTACTTCACGAGTTTGTTACAATTTAATTTGACGACCTCCGTGTGAGAGTGGCATGCTCACTAGTTTTCATGGTGTTGCCACCTATGAGGTCCTCCCGGGTTTGATCCCCGACTGGGTCAGTGTAGCAAGTTTTTCTATTGGTATTAGCGGGTTTTACACGGACACTCTACCACACGTGATACAGCGATTGAGCGCTCGTGTACTGCAACAAGCGCCAGTTTCACGCGGTCTATCCTGCGCTATTAGCCTTTACACGGACGCTCTTTCCGTTGTAACAAAAACGAACACAAACAATCGCGCGTGAAAGAACGATAGCTTTAAAAAAATTTAAATAGATTGCGCGTGCAGGCTTTCCCGCGCCCAATCCTGTACGCTTCTAATCACGTGCGATAGAGTGACTGTGAAAGGGTCTTTTGTTTCGGGTCTCGTCGTGTACCGTCGTTGTTTCCGATATCCGTAACACAAGTACACTAGTTACTTTGTGATCAGAGCAACGTACTTATTGATGTTGTCTAATATTAATTATTTATTTATTATCATCTATGAGTAATATATGAATTTTCTGTACATATATTTCTTTCGTTCCTTATATAAATCAAGTACTCAGGAAGTTTCGTGTAATAGCGTATTGTTTATCATAGTCTGAACTAGAGTACGCAGAACCGGCTGCTGCCGATGATTTTACCACGCGCGCCGCCGTCACCGACGAATTTGGCCTATTATAAGCTTGTTTGTTAATTTATATGTTTTTTTTCAACGCCTGAAAAAGAATACCTCGCTGATTTCACGTCGATCTAAGATATCGTAGCAATCAAGAATAGAATAGAATATAATAGACATTTATTGCATTAATCACTAACTTGAATGGGAAATCTCGCACTCAAAACAGTTGATTAGCAGTAGAGTTCACCCAGGGAAATACTGCCACCATATCTATTTCTGCCGCCAAACAGTAATGTCAGCATTACCGTGTTCCGGTTTTGAAGGGGAAGGGTGCCCACTGCAGGCTAAATGGCCTTGAACCGTCAACGCCCTGACCATATCCAGTCCACAAGACTGTTGAACGACCCTAACTAAACCGTAGGTTATATACTATTGGCCGCACTATTAAATGCAATACAATGCTAAATACAATAGTTATTTGTGTTAGTTTTCGCAAATAGAACTTTGAACGTGGGTGTTTGAATAGAACAAGTAATTTGGTATTACTTCTGTCTAAAATAGGCGCAAAATAGAAACAGAACAGCAGATTGATTTTGATTGTTACACCAAGTAAGTACCAAGTACTTCTGTCTAGTTCATTTGGTACTTTACTTACTTTACTAATTATTATATCTAATAATAATGTAGGTACTATACTAGCTCGACAACCACATATATTACCTACATCTTTGCCTTTGTCATTTACGATCGCGTATTAAAAAAGTATTCGACAATTTTATATGGCAAATTGTACAGCGCCCTCTAGTGGTCCCAAGAAGAAGTAACATTTTATAAATCGCTCTTGAGAACTTAATATTGTCTCACAATGGCTTTATGTTATATTAATTTTACCAATTTAGTTTCAAAGCGACACAGTTGCCCTGTCATTTTGAAATTAAAGCGTATATGAATGACACGAATAGTTAAACAAAAAGGATGCAATGCATATCCAGTCACTTTCGAGATATGGCAGTTTGAAGTTTAAAAGTGTTTCTTACCCTTGTTTTATTTTCAAAACTTATAATATCATGTAACTCCAGAGATACTTATATATTGTTTATATGTAGAATTTTTTTGCTGATCTAAGAGGTTACACTTTAGGAACCGTTTGATACTTAAAATTCATTTTTTATAATTATGTGAATTGGATCTTTTGCTTAACTACGTCCAATTATTAACATAACGCAATTTTGAGATAACATACAATATAACGCAATTTTTGAGATAATATTATGTTACTTTTATTATGAAAACTAACGCGGTTATCACACATTATAGTATAAAAGTAACGGGACTTACTCGCATAGTATTTTAGTCAGAAGCGGTCCGACTAGTTTCAACCATAATCGATGGTCTTCATGAGGGGATGAGTGCAACGTTCGCGACCGCGTCACGTCTAGCACTGCGCGCGCGCATCCTGGAACTCTTCTTCGCTACTGCTGTCCGTAGAATTGTTGTCGGGAACAGTCCAGCACACAGAGCTCACCACGTCGTTACTACTAACATCTGCAGCTGCATACCGAGCGCCATGAAGACGGCTTCCGGGTCGATGGCAAGCTCCAGCCTCCGTCTCTATTAAAATTTGATCGCCAACTTATTTCAATAGCCTCTCGGATTTTGCGGGGCACAAAATACTTCTCCAGCGCTAAAACCTTAGCTTTGTCAAAACGAATGTAGTGACTAGTACCGGAGCTCAGAAAGTGGTCTGCCACCGCAGATCCATTGGCATCTTGGTTCTCGTTTCGCCGATAACACTTGCCGCAGTCACAAGGAACCACATAGACACCGGGGACCCCCAGAGGGTCTCTGTCCTTTGGAGAGCGAAGCAATTGTCGCAGCTGTGTGAGAGGACGGAATATTGTCTTGATGTTGTACCTCCGGCGTAACAAGTTTCCAATCACATCCGTCACCCCCCTGACATAAGGTAAGTGTGCTACCGTTGTCTCTACCGATGCTGGTCGAGGCCTTGTTGATGCATTTGCCACACGCCAACTCTTTTTCCACTTGTAACCGTTACCACCCCACACGTCCTTCACATGATTTAGCTCAGCATCTATGTAATTTGGGTCGCATAATTTCAAAGCTCTATTAATGAGCGTCCGGGGAACTTTCCTTTTCCCCCTGCAGCTGCGTCGGCGCGCGTGCAGAGAGCTGTAGCACGCAGTGCTAGACGTGACGCGGTCGCGAACGTTGCACTCAACCCCTGATGAAGACCATCGATTATGGTTGAAACTAGTCGGACCGCTTCCGACTAAAATACTACGCGAGTAAGTCCCGTTACTTTAATACTATAACTATGTTACTTGTCAAGTGCGATATTACCTATACATTTTATTTTATTCCGCAGATAAATTCGTACTCCTCTAAAACCAGCCAAGTCAATATAAATAGGGTTGGGCCCGCGTAACGAAAGGCCTAAATATTTATTCATTAGTAGTAAAACTACTACTAACGAATAAATATGTGTAATTTTATGCCCCAACATCTTGCCCCCCAAGCCAAGCTAACCTGCACGTGGTGCACCCTGCTAGCTAACAAACTAGGCTCTGGCGACTCACCAAGACGCACTGGTCAGCGTGGTGTTTTATGGCTAAAAACCCTCTTTAATTATGATAGGCGCCAATATTGTATGGCCCTCAGTCCCCGGCAGCGTCGCTATTCCGAGCTCTGGCAGCGGCTCCGATTCCGGCGGAGCAGAGGGTGCGAAGAATCCCCGGAAGATTCCCAGCTGCCAAACTACCTTGACCCCGGCTACGTTTAATGGAAAAAGTCTGAGCACTGACGATTGGTTTTGTGAGATGTTGGAGGAGTTAAGTCAAATTAAATGGGACGTTGTAGGTCTGTTGGAGGTCAGACGTAAGGGAGAAGATCTTAAAAGATTGGCTTGTGGTCACTTATTTTACCACAAAGGGCATGACGACTCAACCTACGGAGGCGTCGGGTTTCTAGTCAATAAAAAGCTAACCTCTTCCATCCAGAGCGTTCAAAGCATTTCCCCACGCGTTTATTCCAAACGCTGAAACTCGATGAACGGTAGGTATGCTATGAAACTAATCAAAGTTTACGCCCCAACCTCACAGCGACCCGTTGAGCCCGTCTCAAAAAAACCCATGTTTTTACACCACTTTAATGGGAGATTTCAACGCTAAGATTGATCAAACACAAGCCACGGAAAAATCAGTAGGACAATATGATCTAGGATGTCGTAACACACGGGGTCAAATGCTGGTAGACTTTCTAGAACAACATAACTTGTACGCCATGAACACCTTTAAAAAACGTCCTTCTAGGAAGTGGACCTGGTATAGTCCCGATGGTTAGATTCGAAACGAAATAGACTATATCATTACTGTTCAGAAGAACAACATCACCGATGTGAGTGTCTTAAGTCGTTTCAAAACCAGCAGCGACGACCGTCTAGTGAGAGCTTCTTTTAAGTATAATCTACACAAAGTGAGGTCAAATATGGTTACAAAACAACACCGAAAATATGAAAGTACGGCTTACTTTTTTCTACAGAAAGAGTATCGCTTAGACCTTAAAGACCAATTTGACGTTTTTGTTTCTGTCAGAAGAAAACTTGGATGTGGACTCGCTAAACGAGAAACTCTGCAATA
>NW_020654810.1:3749905-3782522 GCF_003589595.1 Hyposmocoma kahamanoa | reverse complement strand
AGATTTAAAACTAAAAAGTCAACTAGATCAGAGGCAATTGGAGGATCTAAATAAAAGTATTCGAAAAGCCATTAAAACAGACATTAGAACACACAATATGAATATGATAATAGAAATCATTAAACAAAATAAAGAGCCTAACTTTCATAAAAAGAAAACGAGTAAAAATAAATCAGAAATAAATAGACTTAAAGATGGTAGGGGTCGGATGATAACAGACCGGGACAATATTATACGTGTTGTTGAAGAGTTTTACGCAGAGCTCTATGCGTCAAAAATTGAGGAGCCTGATTCGTCGAATATCCAAGATCCAATTGGTTTTGCTCTGAAACAAATGAAACGTGGCAAAGCATCAGGCGACGATGGAGTTTGCGTGGAAACGCTACAAGCAGGTTCTCCAATTATCCTAAGACCTCTCACAAAACTTACAACAGAGTATTATTACATTATATATTATATTGGGGTCACCCAAAGCCGGGGAATACGCCATTGTCACGATATTGCATAAAAAGGGAGACAAATGCAAACTAGAAAACTACCGCCCGCTTGCTTTCCCAAATACATAAACTGTTTGCCAAAGTCCTGTGCAATAGATTAACCCAATCCCTAGATGAATATCAACCCATTGAACAGGTTGGCTTCCGGAGTGGATACTCCACCGCAGACCACATCCATACTATCAAACAACTGACGGAGAGATGCCGAGAGTATGACCGACTCATATGCTTAGCCTTTGTGGATTACGAAAAGGCTTTCGACAGTGTTGAGCACTGGGCCGTGTTCCATTTTCTGCATGGTTGTAATATAGACAAAAATTATGTGGGTATCCTCCGGGAGCTATACAAAAACTCAACACCCCAGGTCCGAATGCACAGACTTACCGATTTCGTCCCAATCCGATGAGGTGTTCGTCAAGGCGATACCAACCAAGGTAAGGTAAGACAAAATCAAGGTTATGGCCAACTTTGCGGGTCCTAAATATAATATAAATGTAAGCAACTGCCCTATAGAGGTAGTGGACGACTACATCTATCTGGGTCATTGTCTATCCTTCGGCCCCGCTTTTCAGCTTAAAGAAATCAAGAGACGAACTCAACTAAGATGGGCTGCCTTCAATATGTTGGAAGATGTGTTCAAGTCTACAATCTCTCAATGCCTGAAGACCAAGGTGTTCAACCAATGTGTCCTACCTATACTTACTTATGCTTCCGAGACATGGCCGCTCACGAAAGAACACGTGCACAATGTTCGAGTAACAAAAAGGGCAATGGAGCGCGCCAGGCTCGGAATTTCTCTCCAGGACCACGTACTCAATGTAGACATTCGACGTCGCACAAAGATAACAGACGCGGGTACGAGGATAGCCAAGCTTAAGTGGAAGTGGGCGGGTCACTTGGCTAGAAGGAACGACGGAAGATGGACGAAAGCCGTTACTGACTGGTGGCCAAGAGACACGAAAAGACAAAGAGGCAGACCTGCCGCCCGATGGATTGATGACATTAAGGCCATAATTGGAAACCACTGGACACGACTCGCCAGAGACCGGAAAGAATGGCGCAATAGAAAAGAGGCCTATACTCAGCGTGGGTGCAAACAGGCTGAAATGATAATGAGTAAAACTACTAATTTGTATCTTCCATTGTATCGTCTGTCTTGTATCGCACATCAAATTAAAGAAATTTGTCTTTCGAAGCCGATCTGTAAACTAAACGCTTAAAAATAAAATGAATTTCATTCAGACTTTATTCCTTTATCATTAATTCATGTACAATACAATTAACTTGTGAACTTATTTTACAATTTTATTAAAAATGTATACTCTGTAAAATTCAGCTAAATGGGAATGACACATGTCAACGTTCATGAACTAGCTGATTGGACCTTAGAGGATGGACATAGTCAAAGGATTGGAGATAATCAGTGAATTCAATAAAATATAATATAGATAGACTGAACTGTTATCGTCGAAGTTTTGTAGAAAGGGCAAAAGAACAATTTCGAAAAAGAGAGCATATTTTAGTTTTTCACCACCATTTCAAAATATGTCAGTAATTTTCAGGTAAGTTTTTTGTACTCAATTTTGGTGACAATTTCTTTTTATTTAAATATTTAACAGAAAATCGTCTTGAAGTATTATTTAATATTCGAGTGTGGTAACCTGAAATATTCTTTAATATTCGAGTGTGGTAACCTTAAATATTCTTTAATATTTCACGATGATATTCGAGTAATTATAAAAATTGTCACCAAAATTGAGTACAAAAAACTTAGCTGAAAATTACTGATACAGCACTTAATGACTTCTTGCAATAAGCCGACGATTAGGACACTGCTACAAATTTACATCATCCCAATTTTACCGATCTGTCTTCTAAACCAACAAAATTTTACAGAGTATCACAAGCATTTTAAGCTTGACAATTTGACAGCTCGTATAAAAATATATTAGAATACTATACACCAGTTACAGTTTGGTGGCTCTGGAGCTTAGCAATTTCATCCTTAAACTTAGCTATTGTTTCTTTAGCCAGTCCCAGTTTCTCTTTAAGTTCTGATATCTCCGTGCGTACTTTTGTTTGTGATGATATTATCTTTTCAAGAGTTTTTTCTTTCTTATCTTCAACTGAAAAAAGACAAGTTGTCATAATTGCGGTTCTCAAAACTAAACTAACAACTGAATCATGATATTATCTATCTGCCTGTCCTTCATTCGCAATGTCGCTGCTAGTCAGCCCCAATACATGCTCGTCCTGCACTTATTTTCATGTAATTTTTGTAATACATAAACATATATCAAGTCCCAAAAATTAAACGAAAAATTTTTGTTTTGAGACCCTTACAACAGACACACCCAAAGAACTCTGTAGCCATTGCATAATTCAACGTAGTCACATTGTTTTTCAACATTAATTTACTTTGGCCAATTTTTTGTTGTTTCAGGCTATTTGCTTAGCCAGTTGATTTAAAATTTTTATTAGAAGCAGGATTATTTAATTTTATTCATCCTTATTTTTATTTTTATTTTTGATATTATATGTCCATTTATCAGTAATGAATAGTAACAATTTTACTATTCATTACTGATAACTGTAATTGGCCTATCCAAAAAGTGTTAAACATATGTTAAGACTAGAATTGTATTAATTATGGCTGTTGTTATCCCAAATAAAGGGATGTCAGGACGACGTACCTCCACGCGAACGAATGGCTTCCTTTCCCATGTAATCTTGGATTGCATAGGCAGGGAAGATACGAGCCGGTGCATACTGGGCAACTCCTAGTAAATGCCTGTACTCTGTCCGGGCATTTGCTGGGCGTAGGCTAAAGTGTCGTCACCCAATCCGGAGGTGTTGTGGAGGTGTTGTTGACAGAAGAAAATAACATCAACACTTTAATTTCCTCCTTGGAGAACACATTGGCTGGGATGGGTAGTCCACCCAGCAACAATAATGAGACTTCGGTCACGCCCATGGATACGAACCAGGCGGATCCTTCGGATCCTTTGGTGTCGGAATCCAGCGCTCAGCCACGCATTCGGCTGAGCGGTTCTCGCCGGAAGAGACTGCAGGGCCTAATGAGAACAGGTATGAGCTATGCGGAAGCTCTGCCTGTATCTGAAAAGCCCTGGAGTGAACATCCGGTGCCTAAACCATTTCCACAACCCAAAGCGCAAAAACGGTCAGAGGAGGCGTCACCCCAGAGACACAACAGGAAGGCTCCCAGGACCATGGCGCCAGCTGAAAGCGGGGATTGACCTACTTTTAGCGAAATGGCGGGCTCCCTGCGCGTGGGTATCCGGAATTCGGAACCTATGTCGCAGGAGCAAATGGAACTTGTTGAGCTGTTTCTGGTCCGCACCATTGCGAATACAACATCGCATGGCGAGGGACCAAAGTTCCTGGGCGTCTTCCAAAAGCGAGGCTGGATCCTTGTGACCTGCAGGGACCAAGACAGTGCAGACTGGCTTGAGGGAAAGATCAACAACCTCAAGCCATAGCCGGAAGCTCAGCTATCCACAATTAAGGAAAGCGAGCTTCGTAAGCCCACCACTGCCACCACTTACATTCCAAAAAAGGGGTGTGAGTCGGTGCCAATGGCCGTCAGTCTACTGGGGGCCCAAAATAGAGGTCTCCGCACAGAAGTGTGGACGACTCTCCACACTAGGGAAGATGCGAACGGATGGATAGTCGTGTTCGCTCTTGATGACCCATCTGTGGAGTCTTCGGGCTTCAAATTGCCGGGCATACCTCGGTCTTAAACAGGTTACGTTTAAGATCAAGGGGTGTCCGGAAGGTACAGTCAGCGGCGGCTCCGCGCGGGGTGTTTCGGCTTCGAAACCAGAGTCGGTAACAAGTCCGCTCGAGGAATCGGGGCCGGGAGCCTCAGCGCAGGAGGGCATCTGTCGGAGCCAGAAAAGTCCTTCAGTTCTTCAATGCTGTCAGCCTTGGCTCCGAAATGTAATTAGTGGTGATCACAATAGATCAACGGATGGTCGCAGTGATGAGGGGCTACATGTGCCCCGAATATACGCGATTTAAATCCGGAAATAGTTTCATTTCCTAAAAAATATAAATAAAAATTTATATTCTTTTGAGTTCTGGAATGAAGGTTCGTTTTACCTATCTACCCTCATTTTACATTTCAATGTGTTCTGGGCCACAATAATAAAATGTGTGCTTTCAATACAATAAGAAGTTCCCTTAAAACAAAAGGAATCTAAAAGCAAGGACAATATTAAAGACAGCGAAAAGAACAGAGTAGGAAGAGATTGATATCTTGGTTAATCAAAAAGTGTTTTATAATATTACAAAGTAGTTACTTAAGATAAAACAGGCCATGTGACATTTTCGCAATCCAGGCTTAGAAATACTTCAAAATATACTTACAATCAGTATCATGTGACCAAGTTCCGTTAGTAATAGGCTTCACACTGTTTAGCAAAAGCTGCATGAGCTGCGTAGGTTCTTGGAAAACTATTTCCTCATAAGACTCGCTCACAAGAGCACGACCAACTGTGGGTGGTGCTCCTTCTGCCACTGGTGATTGGAACAACTTTAGGATGTGATAGAGGGTTACCTGAAAAGGTTAACAGAAAACTAAAGCTATCAATTACTAGGTTGTATTGAATATCACAAAAAGAAACAATTTTTTTCTTGCTATCTAATGAAATGTGATCAGAGACCAGGAGAGGATAAAATGTATAATGCTGACAAGTGCAATTCGTGGATAGTTATTTCATTTCTATATTATTCATATGTTAGTCCTCACATTACAATAATAATATATTATATGGGTTCTAGTTCCTTAATGTAAATAAATAAATAAATTTAGAAAAACAACATTGTCAATTTTCTACAATTTTGTTTTTCTATTACCACAATGAAATATATTTATGTTAATTCACACAACATGCTAAACTATAATCTATAATATAATATATCTTTATTGTTTCTCTCACAAAGTCTTAGTATAAATACAAAAACAGCTCTTGCCTTTTGAGTATGAGAAGTTTTTGGAATAAACAGATGTTGAGTGTAATGTTAAATTTTTTAGACAGAAATGGCATCAGAATGCTCACTAGTCTTAACAGGACGTTGTGGCTTGAACAAGAACATGTCAAGTATTGGGCAGAGACAGAGAAAAGAGTGTAGAATCTGCCATGAGGCGGATGAAACTCCTGTTCATCTTCTCACCCTACGCTATCCCCTGATGGGCGTACGAAGCTCCATACCAGGAAGGCATATGGTACAACCAGAGGACATAAAATCTGTCAGTACCTGGAAAGTCCTTTAGTTCTATAATGCCGACGGCCTTGGCTCTGAACTGTAATTAGTAGTGATCACAATAGATTGGTTAGGTTAATGTTTGCAGTAATGAGGGGCTGCATATGCCCCATATGCTCCAAATAATAATAATAACGCACACACTCAACATAGCCCCGCACTAGGGAAACCCTGTGTCGCGGGTGCCATGGACACACACTTAGACAACCACAAATTACACCCAAACTCACGAGAGAAATAAATGTAGGCCATACAAATATATCTCCCGGCCCGGGAATCGAACCCGGGGACCTCTGCGGGGCAGCCCGGCATGGTAACCGTTCAGCCACGGAGGCAGTTAATAATTAAGCCACCCTAATAATAATAATAAAGTATATGTAAGACCTTGTGCTGAGTAAAAACAAACCAGATCAAGAACATCTGCTGAATTTTGTCTCTTTTGTCTTATGGTTGAAAAACACTCACCGGTCTCTCATTAGGATCATGAAAGTAAATCTTAATGACAATCTCAAACTCTCCCCACCCTGTCTCAGTTAGCTCATACGGCGGCTTCGTTACTATGCGATTCGGGTTGGCGTAACTCTCGTGAAGCTTGAAGTGCACTTTTTTTATATACGCGGACATATCTTCATTGGCATACGGTTTCACATACACGGTCCACTGATGAGTATGACCGTCCTCTTCTCGTTTCTTCCCGAAGTACCGAGCGATATTGCCGTACACTATTGGTTTTACTATCACTAGACCCTGGAAAATATCCAAATGCAATTTCACCCCATTCAAAATTGGAGCTACAATGTCGAAACCAGCCTGCTACATCGCACATGCAATGAATATCACTTTAATTTGCCAGTGAATAGCGTTACATATGAAAATTTTAGTGGCAAAGCATATTTAAATGGAATTTAAGGAAAAATGACTACATTAGAGTTTTGCCGGTGTGAGTAAACCGCAACTACAAACGTGTTTTTACCTTCACTCTCCCGCCGGAATCTGGACCGAAGTCGGTCGGCAAACTCATTTCAAGATCCAATTTGGAAGTCAGCTTGGCTTTGGTTAAGTTTAGAACAAAAAACGAATCAAGTTCACTTCACTTTTTATTTTTATGGCTCCATCAATATGAGAACTGATGATTTTGCCAATGTCACAGTTGAAAGAAAAAAAAACGAAACAAAAAAAAAAATTTTCGCTAAGCTCTAATAGGACATTAACCGGTGTTGGTAAGTTGGACTACGGGAGTACTCAGTTGAGAATGTAAAACAAAACAGCAAAACAATATTTATAAATATATGTTATTTAAGTGGATAAATTTACATAGAGTAACAATATGGGGGGAGAACACTAAAGTTAAGAGGTTGTTTATGTTAACGGGGCGGGGGAATTTTGGAGAAAGTAAGTTATAAAGTGGAACAGCAATATTAGGACAATTGAAAAAAATGTGTTCCAAGGTACCGTCTTCTAGGCCGCACTCGCACAGAGAGTGATCTCGAACTCTGATTTTACGCAAAAATACAGGTGTGCAAACATGGCCTAAGCGCAAACGAATAATAGTGGAAGTGATGTTTTTAGGCAAATCGCGACGTTTAAAAAACCAGGGTTTAGTGGGTAGATTTGGTTGGAGATTACCATAGTGTCTACCAACAGTTTGTCGTGATTCCTGCCAAAGGACCGACCAGGAGGCTAGCATTTGGGGTTTAGTCATGGCGAGCAGAACGAACGAATCAAGTTCTGTTGTTAAACAAAAGTCTAACCTAAAATTTGCTTCTGTCACTGTCAGTGAGTATGTTTTTTTCTTGGCTTTACGTATAGGCATTAAGTGGCAATATTCGTTATTTTTTTATTGTAATACTTTGTCTATTCTAATGTCATTTACACATACTGATACTTAAGCTTAAAGTTGTTCATATTTCAATGTTTTTATTAGGCGAGTAAAAACAATGACTACGGTAATTAGGCTGCGGACACCGAAATGGCTACGGTAATTAGAATGAGAACACTGAATGTGAGAATGGCCTACTCATACACGTCACTTCTTGCTACGTGTTGTGGCTGCACTGGCGTTTCGGGGGATGCATTAAAGATGCTACCGATACTTTCGGACGGTTTTACAAAGTCGTAATGTGATCAGTTGTGAGATAATTACGCGATCCAATAAAAGCGTCGCGTCGGTCCAACGATCGCAACTTTCCCCTAGGTATTTTTCAAAGAATGAACGTAAACGTATAACATACGAAATAAAACAGTACTGTTGCGATATCGCATTTTTATTTTAGAAGGCAAGTGAACAATGGTCCAACAAGCTCTTAATTTCCCTTATAGCTAAATACAATAAAAGTTCTGAATAACATTTAGATTTAGACTAACTACCCACTTAATTACATAATTGCTCTTTAGTATAATGAGCACAGATCATATAATTAAGTAAAATCACAACAATAATAAAGTGGACCTCACGGATCGCGTACCTTACTCATACTGAACTAACTAACGTGGAGCCCGCTCTCTCGCTTCTTAATTTGCATTAGGCCGGCGGCGGTGGACGTTCCCTGAAAGTCCACTCACGGAATTTGACATCGATTGTATTACATTTTTTTTGCTTTTTAAAATCTGCGAACATTCATCTATTTTAACACTGAAGGGGAGGGGTCACAATTATGGGAGTTCAAAGCACATATATTTAAGTAGGCATTTCAGCGGCAGAGCCCGAGAAGGTACCAGCAGTGTCAGAGTTAAAATTTATGTTCAGAGCGACCCTGTTCTACGTCGAATAACAGCGGGTCGCCCTCGTCGCCGCAGCGAGAGGCGCGAGAGCTATAACGTGACGACATGCGATGCGGTAGCGTCAGCAGATTGGGCACCAGCGCGCCGCACGGTGTCGCCGGTTCGGAGCGCGCCCGGCCTTTAGCCTGCCCCGCCGAGTGCAGCGGTAAGTAAACGCTGGACTTTCTCGTGCGCTTGGCTCGTTCGGGGCGCTGCAGGGTTGATTCGCGTGACTGCGTGGGGCTGGTGGGGCGCGGGGGCGAGGGGCAGGCGGGAGTCGGAGATGCTTCGCCGCGTAGCAGCCGTCTGAGGGCACGCGCCTCACGCTCGCAAGCCTCGTCCGCGCCCAGCGGTGACCTCGACGGCGGGGAAGAACCTAGCCGAGGTTTACACCCGCCGTCGCAGTACATCTCACAGTCGATCAGCTCCAGCTCGAGGTCGAACGCGGGATCCTGTCGAAATGGCTAGATAAAATAATTGTAACTTTTTTAAATTGTCAAGTTTTATCGAATTGCTAGTTAGAGGTGGAATATTTTCTTTAAATTTAAACGGGACTAATACTGAAGTACCCTCTTTTCAACAAAAAAAGAGCAAAATCGGTTCACAAATAGAGTAACCGCGTAACATACATACAAAAAAAAAATCGAATTGAGAACCTCATCCTTTTTTGAAGTCGGTTAATGAGTAATTCCTTGGTGTCGTACAAGGATACATTGCACGGATACGTCACCAGTGGCTGCACGGGGGAGGTGATGAGGTTGTCGCGGAAGGCGGGTGGCGGGCGCGCGCGCGGGGTAGCATCGGGTGCGGTGCGGGAGCGTGGCGGCGGCGGCGCGGCGGCGTCGCGGTCCGTTAGCGAGGACAGCGAACGTAGCAAGCCCCGCCCGATCCCGTTGCTGCCGCACTCCTCATACCCGCTCGCGCAAGAGTAAGGAGGTGGTATTATTGAATTTGCCTGAAAATACACCGCACTCAACAATCTGTACCACTAGGTCGCCTTGCTTAAATTACTTGTATATTAAACTGGACCGCGCACTAAGTTAATAAAACGAGCCGAGTGAGAGGCTACAAAGTAGTAATGCGTCTCTTTCTAATAGGGTATTCAGTCGTGTGTCAGCCAGCCATATTGTTTTTAACTTTTTAATTTTTACAGAAATATAATATGGATGACCAATACTAATATTATTTCATAATACAAATTATTATACTTATTTGATATGATTACTTCATAAAGATTTCATTGTTGATATATATTTTTTGTTAATAGACTAGACACTACCTAAGATGATTTTATTTAGCATTGGCAACTTGTTAAACAAGGCCTGACCACTACTTCGAGCTATATCACGTGCGTCGGTTTTTTACTTTTACTTAAAATAAACCTTAACATAACCCAATAAGGTGTAAATTTGTATTATTGGTATATCGCGATCCAGTTTATGAAATCGATACTACCTCAGACCGAATTCTAATTTTTCCCGTTGTGTCAAGCTGCAGGGACACTGGCTTTATTTCAAAATTTATATTTTTATAAACGAAACTAAATCTATTTGAAAAATGTATATCATATTCGTTACGTGTTCTATTTATGTCAGTCGATATAAAAAAATCATTGATATAGGTAAAGTACCTATTGAATGCAGCGGTTTTCTTGTAAAATTCCGATGTAAGTTTGTGTCTTTCTTTTCTATCGTGAACATTTTTAGGTATCGTGTTTTTACACCACAAGGTGCGCTGATGAGTACAAACTCATCACTATATATCCTCAATTTTATTATATATTTTTTTCAAAGTGATTGATACAACACTCACTGTTATGCGTAATCAACCAACGCCATTTGAGGTTGTATCGACTGTTAACGACAACAGAGTCAAACACCTCGCGCTCACCTCATTCGCTGCGTTACATATAAAGCTGGAGTTAAGAGATTCTGCAGTACTCGCCGCTGAGAGAGAACCTGAAATGAGATACGTATGAACTTCACTGGTCATCGATACACATCACAATATACAAGAAACCAGTCCAAACTAACAGTAGTGGATAGTGGCGTTAAATTAGGTTAATTCCGAATGGCCTTCGTGTTTTTCATAAACACTTTTTTATTTTTTATTATATTTAGTATTTATCAGTTGGCAGCATTGACTTACAATTAGATAGACGACGGATCTAATACAAAAACCACGAAGAAAATGTCTCAAGTCAACCTATTTAAACGTAGTGACATGTAAAGGAGTATGAAAAAGCTAAAACGTTGAATTTAAATTGTAATGTCATCGCAGTACTGTCTAATTTTGCTTGCTTCGCTGTCAGTCGAACAAACGAAGACTAAAGCGTGAATGACGCTCTGTATACGATTTTAACGCCCTATAAGTTCGGACACTTTTTAGCGCGGACCCGACGTCCATATAATTGTAAGTCAATGGTTGGCAGTTATAAGACAACTATTTAACTTGAAGCGAAGTTTACAAGATTAGATTTATAATACAAAATGCCACGTGCTTCATTTTCTTCAAAAGCAAAGGGTCTATTATACGCAGAAGCAAAGTGATTTAATTCGTAAAGAATTATAATACCTGATGCACCAATTACATAGTTTCGGAAGTAGTGCACCATAAGGTAGGTGCCGGGGGATTTCCCTTCTCCTTCTCCACATGTGATGACCAGGGGATATAGATCAGGTTTCGCTGTGACCTGCCAAGAAATGGACCTTAATCTTCTTCCTCATTTCTAACAATAGTTGTTTCCTAAACATAAAGACATGCAATATAAGAAGCCAGCTGTAATGTTTATTTATATTTTGAAGACCTTGCTAGATCAAGAAATATAGTGTGATTTAATTTTTTTTTCGTGTGTTATGAACGTCTATCTGTATATATAATCAACAATGCTCTTAAACATGTTTGTATGTAATTCTGATCGCGAGGTTTTCAGTTTATGAAGCAACAACAATCATTCACATCGATGACAATAACTTGAAAGCCTAGAAGTACATTTATTCACATTTCTCAAAACCAAACAGTGGTGATAAAAACGAAAAGTGCGGAACATAATAAAAGTGAACTGAAAAATCACAATAAGAATATCACTTCAGAATACGGAGGTGGAGCCGTGTGAAAGGATCCGCAGCGGGAGTACCGCGGCGGGGCGTAGAGGGAGCCAGTCGAGTCGCGGGCAGAGCGAGGACGACGCATGCAGCACACGAATGAGCACATGTAGACGCCGTGACGAGGGTGGTTGCGCTTGATGAACAGGCAGTAGATGCAGCACATCAGAATCCCGCCCAGCGTACCCAGCAGAAACAGCACCGGCCTGATAACAATCACTTTTTCAATCTGTTCAATACAATTTAAATTACGAATAGAATAGTCTTCATCGCCATGTTTAAGACAACCTCGCTGATTGGCTATAGATGGTTACAAAAAAACTTTTATAAGTATATGGCTGGCTCCCAAAGTGGCCTGTGTACAGATCTGTGTGCAGATAGTTCCTACCTAAGCACTTTCATAATATTTTTTTAAGATATTCATAAATTACTTATGAAGTAAACATTTCACAACAAACGAAATACAGAGTTATAAAAAGTTAAGATCTGGTTTTTAACTTATCAAAGTGTGTAAGCATTATGCCAGTAAAGTTGTCAATAACACATTTGAAGTTGATCCATTTGTAAAAAATCCAAATTAGAAACGCAAGGTCAAAAAAAGGGTTCGTGGCTTACGAAACAAAAAACTTTGGAAACCTCAGACGTACATGGTAACTGGGTAGGGCGATCGGCTACTCACCATTGCGTGTACCAAGGGCGGGCATAGGCACGCAGAGCGTCCTCGACGTCGCGGCGCGGTGGAGGGGTTAGAGGGGCACAGCATCCCGAATCACAGCAGGTGAAGTGCGCGGGGCACACGCGCCCGTCGCCGCACGTTGTTGAAGGGGCGCACTATCAACAATCATATCTCACTTGGGTGCGTTAAACAGATATCTCTTTTATTTATTACATATGTGTCATTTATTTGCTAGAAATGTAGTTACAAGAAGGTGTTATTATAATATACTACTATTATTCCTTACTTTTCACCAGGAACAGTCTCATAAATATTATACATTCAATCAATGCAAAATATTCGTCGATTTAATGACAAACAATGCTATTTACATTATAATAAAAACATTTTTGAATAGTTTATTCTGCTGATATCTATTAATAAATGAAATTTTTCATAATTTTTATGAAAGTTTACTATATTTCAATTACAATTAACTTTATCTGACATTAAATAGAACATGTGTAATAAATAAATAAGATACATAAGTATATGTATTAAGTTCAGAATGAGTGCCGACGATTTCGAGCTTAAGTAACAATCAAGGCATACGTGAAAATTTTATCACATCGACCAGAGTAAGAAAAGATAAAAGATTTAAATTCACTGCGAAATTATTTAATTGTAGCCAACAACAGTCAGTGATTTTTAAATCTTGGTTTGTACTGATCAAAGTAAGAACATTTAACAATCATAGACTAATCGTCAGCAACAAGGGCCATCTGAAGATTAACGTGCTCTGGCAAATCGTTAATAGAATACGAACACGAGCAGCCCTAGAATGGTACCCTGCGGTACACTGCGCTCTACAGTTCTTATATTTGATTTTACTTCCTTTTCTGTGTGTGTGTCCATATATGTAATCTGTGTTTCCCGTCAGCGATTTATAGTTATGAGGTTATGACTTTATTAGATCGTATGAAGGTTCTTGCAAACCATACTCATATATCTTGTTCACTAGTAATTTATGTGATACAAAGTCTAAAGCTTTGATCACGTCTGTGAAAACTGCTATATTTGCTAATAGGCAAATTATATTATATTATATTCTATATATACAAACATATTCACGATCAGGCAGATCATGAAAAAATCTTCTTTCTTTTTCTTATTTTTTTTCTCGAGAATTAAAGTAGGTATATCTACATACTTATACTAAAAGTGGTTTCAGTACATCGGCTCCATAAAATAAAGACTTCTAGACAAAAATTATTTAATTATCAAAGGGGCTTTGTGAAAGACAAATGCTTTAGCTTTTTCTTTCTTCAAAAACTTGAAAGGAGCAAAACTCAGGTGCTTTGATGCGCGCCGCGTCTTAAAATCTAAAAGAAAAGACGTTCATCTGCGCAGTTTCAAAACAAAAGACATTCACTTCTACAACCACCTGTTAATTCCCATTTTCCATATCAAAAGATTTACTTAAGAACGCCTGTAGTATTATAAACTACAAGACCATTTGCCCTAACAAACCGGGAATGAGATTAAAATTCAATATTCCCTGTGCTACCAGGTACCTAGGTTTCGCAGCTCGCCCTAGATACTATTTTTAGATAATTCGCGGGATTTCTATCCCGTACTGCGCAGGTCCAAACACCCGATCAATACTCCTTATTGTCAAATAGCCCCGACCTCAGGTCTATGAAACGTAGCTATGTATGAGACCTAGATTCGCTATTTCATATGAATTCAATTTTGCTATTGTCAATAGATAAGAAGTGAATAAGGCTTCGCTATCCTTTGTAATGTCCTAATTGCAACGCAATGGTAATTAAATAAAGACTTTCCATTTTTGACAACGCTTAGCAAAAGTCTAATTAATTAAGAAATTTTCTTGTTAATAATAAAATTATAGATGTAAAACTAATTGCTGACAAAACTGTTCAGTGTTAACAAAAGAAATAAACTATACCTAGACAGATATTTACGAAAGAAACAAAAGACACGAGGCGCCAAAACAAAACGAAAATAATTGTTGACAAGAACACGTATCACACCACACTTAGATATAAAACAATTAAATACAATATCAAGATCACACAAAGAAGGAATATCCACGCAGCTCCTAAGTAGGTAATTGATAAATGACTCACTGGAACAGGCGGTGTGATGATCAGGACTCCGAGAATGGAGAATGCAGTTAGACATAGCAACATGATGAGGGTGACGGGCGTGTTGTACGTCATGGGGCAGGTTTGATCTTCTTCGCAAAGAACGGTAGAGAGCGGTGCAACGGTGCACTTGCACTTGCACCAACGTTGCACCGGGAAATGCTATTTTGGGGCCATCCCGCTGCCTCCTCCATCTATCTCGCCCGTTCTCGCTCGAACTGAGCCTGTGCAGTACGTATTTCGTTTCTATTCTAGGGACAAAGTTACGATATCGTTCCTGTGTAGCGATATTGAACGTTGGGTGGCTGGCTCTACGACGTCCCGTTGCTTTTTTTGTGATTAAAAAAATCTTATATAATCATTACGGCTTACAGAATTACTTAAGTAGTTCACCATTTTACAGCAAAATAACATTTTATTCTAAATGGTAGCGTATTTTGGTCTAGTTAATACTGTAATTCGTACTTGAGCACTTAGCACTATAATAAAACACCACCCGTAAAAACACGACTTTCAGCAACAATACCGCATCAATGACGTCTCGCAATTTCTACACATCGTGTCAGAATACTCCTTCAGTTACAGCCAGTTAAGTTGACCTACTTCCTCCCCCGTGGCTGTAGAAACCTTACGCTAAAATATTGGATTCTATGTCCCACCAAAGGTCTCGTGAAGTTAGGCGAGTGAGAGGAACTATCTTTCGTGACTGTAAAAAGGCCGTAACTTGAACCTCTTCAATGACTTAAAATGATAAACTTTGTTTAGTTGTAATAGTAACAAATATTGAGTAATCATGGTATCTGTGAAACAGAAATCTGTCTATTCGTAGCACATAGAGAGATGTGTAGCGCTGTCGTAGCCATTTATCATACATCTATGGGCGTAGCCACGAACTTTCGTAGTGTAGAATAGTTCGCATGTAAAATATGTGGACTTACTACAAATAATTTTTTCACTTCTCATGCTCTTAAAATTCTATGCTGGGTGTAGGCTGCATAAAATAGAATTTTATGCTCTAGTGCATAAAATAAAAAACCATCACATTAAATATGTCTAATTGTTCTAATTTTACATTCAATTTTAATTAAATAATCGTTTATTTGTAATATTGCTGTTTAATTTCCTCGCAATCGAAGTGAAAAGCAGAGTGTATAACTCGTTCATAAAATCCATTCTACCTTCGACTTAAGTATCCTTAAGTATGGATATACTCGTCTCGGGTAAAATGACGCGTTTTATGCACTTATTGTACAATCTACTATATTTAAATGATGTAAAATAGGTAAAATTTTTCGTCTTAGAAATGCTATTGGACAATATTAACTTAAAAAAGTACTAAAAAACCGACCTCAAAAGTACTTGGAATTACATCTATTTGCCAAGTTTTTTTTGAAATCGGTTACCGGAAAGTGTGCAAACCCGGATTCATCCCCTAGTTCGCCACTATATGGAGCTTGATACCGGAGATAATAAAAATCGGTTCTCACTACTCAATTTTCTATATCTATGCCACTCAAAGTATATTGAGAAAAACGCATTGAATTAGAGAATAGCAAAATCAACCATTAAAATAATTGCTCCTTATAATAAAATTTAGGCGCTATTTATAAATATAACTATAACAGTCACTCTTAGAGGTGGATGATTTTCTTCAAAATTGAATAGGACCACTATGGAGGTGCCCTCTTTCCAACAAAAAAAGAATCCTGAAAATCGGTGCACAAATACCGGAATTGTCGCGTAACATGCATACAAAAAGAAACATACAGTCAAAAAAGAAGTCGAAAAGTTGAGACCTCCACCTTTTTTTGAAGTCGGTTAAAAACCAGTCTGAACGAGCAGCCATCGTTTAGAGCAAGAAATCGTGTAAAAATACATTCAGCTTCGGAAATTGAATCATATGTCAAAATTTTTCTTCAAATGACTTTTTAACAGTATCGAAAGAAAGACAAAACTATACTACAAAAATTCTTTTCTAACAACTCTATAGAAACGGCTATGATAGGGGGCTACATCAACTGAATTTTCTAACTATAATAGTAAGTTCCAAGTCGTTTTTTCATTTAGAGTAATAAGGTTTGACAATTAAATTTTTATTGAATTGATATTCAATTATTTTTTGTGAAATTACTCCACTAGTTTGTTATAATTATTAATACAATTATAATAAAAAAAAAAAAAAAAAAAAAATTGAATATCAATACAATAAAAATTTAATTAATACAGTGAATAGCGACATCTCTCGCCAGGACTGGTAGCTGTAAAGGTACTAACTGGGTGATAAATCTGTAATAGATTTCTCATAGATGGCGCTACGACTAAAAAGTCGTTGAAAGACCAAGTACAAAGACACGACGCAAGCACATAGAAAAATTCGTGAGGTCCGTTGGTTCGTTCCGTGGCTTAGTTGGTATAGCGTCTGGCACGGCATGCAAGAAGACGTCGGTTCGAATCCGACCGGATTTAAGAAATTTTTTCTGAGTGTTTTTTCTGAGTGTTCGATCTTTGTATTAATAAGATTTGACAACATAATGTAAATTTTAAGCCACATATTTTCGCGACGAGCTATTTTACTCCACTTGTTTATCCTTACTCGAACGTTTGCTTTTTTTTTCACGATTTTAGACATATTCCATGGTAAATATATGTTAATATCAGTCACTAAAGTATCCCACTGGCGAAAGCGTGAAACTACACGTTAATTTAGGTCTATGTTTGCTAATACCAGCTGTACATTATGGACATTCACAATCTCGAGCAGGTAGTGCATCGGGACTTAGCGGATTTCCTTGTCACTCGCTGTGACATTTAGAGCCCAGTGTCGGAGTTTCGCAAGTGTCCGTAGTAGTTTAATTTGGTTACAATAAAGCTACGCTGGTAGCACGTAGCATGAAGGCATGCGTCGTAAACAAATGGAAAACAGCTACGAGATTTAGTTTGGTAAATACGAACGTATTTTTGCAATAAGTACGTATATTGTTGCAGATAATTTTCACTTATAGCTTTTATGCTTATCCTAGTCATAGAACTTTACAGGTTTTTTTTATGATACCAAGTGACTGGACGAACAAGTGACTGGACGAACAAGTCGTGCGCCTGGCGGTAAGCGTCACGCCTGTCCATAACAGTTGCAGTGCCACACACAGAGCTTTAAATCGCAAAGATGTGAGGAGCGCTGCCACTGCGCCCGTCACGCTGTGTCCCATGTGGCTGTAATTTTGCCTACCAATTGCCTTACCTTTCAAAACCGGAACGATGGCAGTACTTCACTGGACCAATTCTTTAACAAGGAGCTCTACTTCTGCTAAATATATATACGTACGCTTAACATATAGATAAACTTGTTTCAAAATCAGTCATTCAAAGTTTATTCAATATTTATTCAAGTTAGTTTTTCTGCTGCGTGGGCTTTCCGATTAATAAGTCTTTTCAATTCTTAACAATGTTTCCTAGGTGTACGCTTTCTAATGAAATGTTTTTGTGTTGGTAATTTATTCCTAAGGTTGTCTTTTGATAAGGTTTAAATTGTATTATTTTTGTTTTATTTAAGGTCAGTAAATATTGAATTTGTTCTAGTTGTAATATGTATACATACTCGATGTAAGTATATTATTGTTTATATCAGTCAATGTTGAATAAGGAAATATATTTTAACAACAAAACACATAGAAAAATTTGTAAGGAGGGAATTTTTTCTGAGTGTTCGATCTTTGTATTAATAATTATAACAAACTAGTGGAGAAGTTTCACATAAAAATAATTGAATATCAATTCAATAAAAATTTTAAAATATATTAAATTTTAAACCGCACCACGCACGTTGTCATAAACGATTTTGGCATTGTATTGTCCTTGAGCCACACGGTATCTCGCGGCTGTTAAAATCACCATTTCAAAATTTATAAAAAAAAACACTTAAAATTTTTAAAAATTATTATTCAAATCTTATTTTAATTGCAATAAGTGTTTTTGAAGCCTTTTTAAATGACTTCAAAAAAGGAGGAGTTTCGCAATTCGACTGTATTTTATTAGTTTGTATGCTACGCGATTACTCCACGATTATTTATGAACCGATTTTGAAGATTCTTTTTTCGTTGGAAAGAGGGTACCTCAGTATTGGTCCCATTTAAATTTGAAGAAAATATTCCACCTCTAAGTGTGGCAAACTAGGAGATGAATCCGGTTTCGCGCGCTTTCCGGTATCCGATTCCAAGAACTTTTCAGGTCGTTTTTTTCATATACAAAAGTTAAAAAAAAATGTGTGCACGAACGAAACATGTCAATTTGCATATACGGACATGATTACGAATACGTGTTTTATCTGTGTATTTCTAAAAGTAAGCTAGTGTTGTCGAATTTAGTTTGTATGAGACTATAGTGTTACAACTCGATTTTGCATTTGAGTGCACCTGTTTTTGTAGTAGTGGGTACTACGGTAGTAATAATAAATATCGACTCATCCGAGGAACAGAGTCTGATGTGATTATAGAACGAAAATATGATAAATTTATAATTTCCTTATTTAAAATAAGGCCTATCTATAAGTGTTTCCATAATTTTTATATCTTATTTCGTTTTGGATGTATAAAATCGGACACCGGTCGATCTGATCCACAGTGAAGAACAACGAACGTAATGTATAATGTTCTGAGAATAAGCAGTCTTGCAGATAGGCCTTTGTTCTACGGATGAGTCGATATAATAAAAATTAGCAGAAGTCTTATTTAAGAAATAATACGTATTGTGTCTCCTGTGTTGTATGCTCTAAGGGGACAGGAAATAAGTTTAAGTTGTTCCTTAGCACTTAAAACAATCAGTCGTAAAATTCGCTGCACATATTAATTTATAAAACTAGGACATGGTGATATGGTAATATTTGTTTAGTTTAGATACGTGGGAATGTCGATCAAACTCCGGTGTTCGGTCAAGACTGCTTTTCTGTATTTCATTGATACCCATAACAATTAATTATACCAACTCTACAATATCAATTCAGGATAGGATTATTGAAAAGTATCACCTTAATTATTTTTATCTAATGATTTTATTTACCAGTATTTAAAATAGTGTTAAAAAAATATTCACCAGTCAGTTAGTCGTCACGGGACTTGTAGGGCCCGAAACGTTGGTTTAGTTGAAAAAAAACAAAGATACGCTATTTGAATCCGAAAAAATTGTTTTATTTTCTACAAATGTATAACAATCGCGAAAACTTACGAACTCGACAAAGTGATGGGTCAATCACTTTTATTTGATTTTTTGATTATTATTTGAAGAAAAAAATATTTTTACATTTTAGAAAAACAAATATATATAAACGAATAAGGTCTAAATAAATATCTTTTTTAACCGACTTCAAGAAAAAGGAGGAGGTTCTCAATTCGATTGTGTTTTTTATATGTGTTACGCGATAACTCGCATTTGTGAACCGATTTTGATGATTCTTTTTTGTTGGAAAGAGGGTACCTCAGGAGTGGTCCCGTTTAAATTTGAAGAAAATATTCCACCTCTAAGGGTGGCAAACTAGGGGATGAATGACTATTGAGGTAGGTTTTTTGGTACTCTGTATTAACTATAATTATAGTTAACCACATGTTAGAATAGAGTAGACGCAGTATGAATGTGTAATAACGCACACACTCACACACTCAACATAGCCCCGCACAAGGACACCCTGTGTCGCGGGTGCCATGGACACACACATAGACAACCACAAATTACACCCAAACTCACAAGAGAAATAATATTGGGACCTCCTCGTGGCAGTCCGGCATGGTGACCGTTCGGTCACGGAGGCAGTAGTGTGATAAATAGATAAGCGATAGTAATGTTATACGTAATATAAGAATGTAAATATAAAAATATACGTACCAATGGTAACTCTGCCCTTGTAATTAAATTTACAATCCCTGCTAGTTCTAAACCCTCAAAAGATATAAAAGTTAGACAACTTGCGTTTAATTTATTTATTATGTTATATTTTTACAATAATTTAAAAAAACAATTTTCATAAAGAAAATTTAATAAATAATAAAAAATCACAATCGTTTGAAATTGTTACAGTGAAACAAATAAAAAACATTCACGCATTTCAATAGTGTAATAATATTTTTAAGGTGAAAAACGGACATTACAATCAACTGTCAGTAAAATTCTCACATAGTGCTTAAATTCTCTTTGAATTCTCATTATTTTATGCAGCCGATTACAAAACAAAGATTTTAACATTTGTACTTATCATTAAGGCTCAACTCACACTGGCGCAGAGTCGAAGCGTCGCGACGCGTCATGTTTTTCGCCTATAGCATATTCATCTCTATTTTCCCATTATTAAAACACAAATTTGTGTTTTGCAAATATGGAATCGAGGGTCGACGCTTGGTAACATTCGAGTGGCTTCGCGCGTCACTTGGGCGCCGTGAAGCGTCAGACGCCGACCACACTGTGATCCCGGCGCACTAATGCGAGCGTTATCAGGCGGTATATTTGACTTATTAAAACAGGACGCGACGCGACGCTTTGTTCGTGTGAGTTAAGCCTTAGGGTAACTTCAAATTAAAAGCTCATAGAAACGCTGCAGTGGCGCCACTACTAATTTTCATACAATATTTTATAGTCGGTATTTTTTTGAAGACGGAGTAAAATGACATTTGCAGGGTTGCCAGTTTTCATAAAATTTTAAATAGTCATGTAGTTGTTGTCAACAGTTTTGTCGAAAGGTTGTGAAAATAGGTGAAATTTTGCCAAAAATGCCTAAATTGAGAATGTTACTAATTGCGTTATTGTATTTTTTATTCCTATTTTGACAGTTGGCCCATTAGTGGCGAAATGGATTTTTTTATTCATACACATTTTAATAACGACAGGCAGACATTTTTTTTATATATCTCCCAAGTCTATTTTTAATAGACATAGTTCCAAGTGTAGTGTATGTATGTACGTGTTTTCAAATATTGACAATTCAAATTAATCTGTGCCCAACAGTTGGACGAATAACGTACCAATGATGATTCAGATGAAACAAGTTCAACAATTTATTCATAAGCGTAACTAACATTCGATTCGATTATCGACTGCAATCACTAGCTGCTTGTAAACGGGCAACACTTTTGGACAAACTGGCACTTTATTCCATCTTCAAAAAAGATAGACTATAGTAAAGTCGTGATATTCAATAAAAATAAAAATCAACGTCGAATTTCGTCGACCTACTAACTCGCCCTCCAGCTCAGTTGGCGGAGCGACGCTACGGTATAGCGTGGCCGCAGGTGCAAGTACTGTCAGGTCGAAAGAATGTTTGTGTTCGATCTTTTTATTGAAAATTATATAACGTCATTATTTTAAAAACAAATGTTCTGAAAGTGAATTTATACAACAACAATGCGGGTTATAAAAATATTCGAGATAACGCAATAGTTACCCTCCTACAACTCTCCTATCTAAAATTTCAGCCATCCTGTTCATAGCATTAGACAACATCTCCATACTCTCCACCTGTCTCTGTATAGTGCTTGCCTGTCTCTCTATGGCCACTGTATACGTCTCCATGGCATTTCTTATTACTTCTACAGGATCATCCCTTTCTCTTGCTTCGTTTTGCTTTCTAAACTCATTCAAAGCTTCACTTAATGTGGTTTTGATTTCTTCCATAAGTTTCGTATGAAGTTCCATGATTTGTGTTTTCGATGAGTCCTTTGTTAGCAATCTTGAAAGTTGCTCCGTTTGGTGGCCTGCAAAAGTTTATAGCTTTTGTAAATATTGGCAAGTTAACAGTGACATTAATTGAAAATTCTAACTGCCTCTGTGGCAGAACCGTTACCATGCTAGTCTACCACGCGGAAATCCCGGGTTTACATTTCTTTCTCTCGTGAGTTGGGTGTAATTTGTGGTTGTCTATGTGTGTGTGGCACCCGCGATACAGATTCCCTAATGCGGGGCTGTGTTTGTGTGCGTTATTGTCATTAACCATTTCCGGTATAACGCAGTCCTTTTGGACAGGTCTTTGTCATCCACTGTTGTTGGCTATTAATCTCATAGAGATATTTAATGAGATATTAATGACAAATATATATCCAAAATCATAAGTTTCTCACAGGTGGCAAGACAATATGTTTAAAACCAATACAAAGGTCTGCAATAAGCACATAGTCGTGCAATAAGTACACCGTAAGTTCGACGGAACTTTTTCAGATTTTAAGACGATTTTAAGATTGACGCACATCTCTATTACTACAACTAACCACTTTGAAGGAAAGGAAACTCACTGGTATTTTCATTTGAGAACAATCGGACTCTCTTCCTCTGGATAGCAACTGTAAACAAAAATAGTCTTGTATAACAAAACACAATTCACATAGTCAAATAACTACCGTGTAGAAATAAATATACGCGATTTACATCATCAACAATTTGATTTTATTTAATTTTATTATAATTTAGAAAACAGAAACAGAAAGCGCAGCGGTGTGCGACGAAAAGTACTGTAGCACTGCAAAATAGCTGAACACTTAAAAATGTGGTGAATCAAAAGTACTTTAATTGTTTCCATATAAATTGAAATAATGTCTATTGTCTTTTTAAGGTATTAGGATATTTACGAGTATATATAGGATATTTCTCATCACATTATCATCTAACCATTTAAAAAATATGTATATTATTTATTTAAGTAATTTTATGGCAGGTTTAAATAAACACTGAATGTAGTTTTACCTTCTCCCTCATTGTTGCTACATCTCTTTCTGTCCTCAGTCTTCAAGTTCTGGGTATAAATAGTAAACATGTCCGGAGAAAACGGCTTGGTGTCAAAGTCGTGTTCAGAGTTGTCCTCCTCTGACGATAGAGGGTCTATTTCTGCAATATTGCTAATGTCCTAGAAAAAATACTTTTTTTTATAATGAGATGATGAAATGGGCCAAATAGTTATTATGTATACATGTTTTCGTGGACCTCAAAGATCATGCCTACATTGAGCGAGAATGTAGAGCGCTTGCTGCTAGGTGCAATATGCTGGCCCATAGTTTCAGTGCGTTGTAGCAGCGGGTACAAAATAACGTTATTTAAAGCTTACTGCCAAATGTTCTACATGTGCGCCTTGTGGATCAGATATACTAGAAAAGTTATGGACACTTTCCATGTCCTGTTTAACAAAGGCTTCAGAGTACACATACATAATTAAAATGTAGCTTAAGCGGGGAGTGCAATTTTTATTTTTACTTTTATTTCAATTTTAATGTTTAATTATTTTATTTCAATTTCAATGTTTAATTTATTTTATTTTGACTTTAATGTTTAATTTATTTTATTTCAACTTCAAAATTTAATTTAATTATATTATATTTAAATTTTCAGTTTTTAATATTATTGTACTTTATTTTATTACATTTATAAGTATTAAACTGTGTAAATTAAGGTTTCTGGAAAACTAATAAGTCGAGCTATGTTGTCTTTAATAAAAAAAACTATTATTATTATTATTATATGTTTCATTGCTATTGGTCTATTAGATAAGATATTATGATATGGTAGAACCTACTGGTTTCAGAACGTAGCACCTAAGTTGCGTGGGCGCACGGCGCAGGTGTAAGTCTTTATTGATACTGACGTTAAAATGCATATTAAATGCATTATTTTTAATGTATGACTTTGTCAACTTTATGATACCAACATCTAACAAGTTGTAACAAAAATCAGACACAGCTTACAATGCCAGGTGATTTATTGTCTGAAGACTCGGTCTTATAGAGGTGTAGTACTCTGGATTCCAAATCAGAGAGTTCAGCATTGCTGCCTTCAACAGCTGCCTTGATAACCTTTTTCTTTGTGTTAGATTTCCAATCTCGCATTACCTTTAACAAAACCTAAGTATTACTGCCTGCATTAAATGTATATTATAACATTATAATAATAACATATATAATTAAACATTCGATGTAATAAAACAAATAAATATTGGGCACTAAATAATAGTTCACATTGACAAATGAGGAAATAAAAAAAGTAAGGTATAAATTTATACAAATTGACTGTAGAAAATACTGAATTTTTGAAGATTGAATTGACATCTCTAGCTAGGGCTGGTAGCTGTAAAGGTATCTAACTGGGTGACGAAATACTTTCATAGATTTCTCATAGATGAAATTGAAAACCAAATGCAAAGATCCAACAACAAGCACATAGAAAAATTCGTGAAATCCGCTGGTTCGTTCCGTGGATTAGTTGGCATAGTGTCTGGCACGGTTTGCTAGTAGACGTCGATTCGAATCTGGCTGGATCAAAGGAATTTTTTTTAAATAACAAACTAGTGGAGAAATTTCACAAAAAATAATTGAATATCAACTCATTTGAGATATATACTACATAAGTATACAATATAAGAAAGGAATACAAAACTATTTAAACAACATTTCACAAATGTTTAATTAAAATGAAGTTACAATTATGAAAATTGGCAGAATCAGTAAACTGTCATTGAAAAGACAAATCACTGAAGGTTTCTTGTTGGTGTACTTTTTGATTTGTGAGTTTGCAATAAATTGTAAAAATAATTGTAGACGGCATTTCTTTAAATTTATTTTCAAAACTAAATAACACTTTACTTTAGAATATTAAAACTACAGGCTCAGTTTCGCCTCATCACTGTGACCATTGATTGATCTATTGTTTGAATAGAATAGACATTCATTGCAATGCCACAACACATAGATACAAAAAAAAATATTGATACCACTAAGACAAGCAAAACAAAACAAATTAACAAAATTAAAATAAAATAAAATAAGACAATAACAAACAAAGAGCAAAAAAGAAAAATACTAAATATAACAACTACAAATGTTGTACTGTCATGTGTGCGGTTGTGGCGTACGCAAAAGGACTTCATTCAGCTTATGCCACAGCCGCAATTGACTGTGGTGCTGGTTTTCAATGAGCCCTGAATTGAGTTTGATTGTATTATCATCACTAAATACAATTCCGAGCTAAGACCGACAGCATTATAGAACTGAACGACTTTCTTGGCATTGACAGTTTCTATGTCCTCTGGTTGTTAGTGGTGAGCTTAGCCAGGCTGTATGCTATCCCTATAGAGGTTTGGGTCCAATAAAAGTTTCTCTAGCGCCAGCCTTTATCAGTTCATCCACTGACTCATGGCCCTGTTTGGTTACATGATTTTCAAGGGTACTACAAATATTATACTTTACAAGCAGTTAGGTGACATGATTTTTAATGGTATAAAATTTATACCATTAAAAATCATGTCACCTAATTATACTATAAATGGTCAGTACGCCCGAGAAGTAGAGCATGTGTGCTTGCTACAAAAGTTAGTGATGAAGAAAAAGAATTTAAGAATTATTCAAAATTTGTAAGTAGGTGGCCAGGAACCAGAGAAAAGGGGGATAAAAAAGGGTGGGAAGGTAGTACATTTCGGCCTGAAAGATAAAGGAGTGTTGCGTCTTGTTCAGCTTGTAGCGGTGTGTACTACAGCCTACGTTGGGTCCCAACTTATTCCATTCCTAAAACATACCATATCACACACTGATGAAAGAGATAGCTTCTCTATTCTCACCTGTTGCCATTTCGAGACAACTTTAACAGCCCCATTGTCGATAGCGTTTAGTTTTTTCGCCAGTTGTTCCCACTTTTCAAAGTGCTCCGCCTTGTCGCCTTTTTGCCTGCCTCTGCCAGTTAATAGCAATGGATCCTTCTCTACCTCCATTATGAGCATACTCAGCTGTTCTGGAGACACTTTCTTTCTTTCGTCACTCATCTAGAAAAGTAGAAAATAATATAAAAAATCACCCAACATTTTTCATGAACTTGTTTTCAAAAGTTGTGATACATTCTTACTTTGTGATAGTTCTATCGTTGAAGATAGCGAGGAAGTAATATGATTGTACTCTGTGAAATGATCACACATAAAATTATGTCACGCAAAATAACCTATTTATGGAACGGAATACTCTTTGCAAAATAATAAATCTCGTAAAAACACTGCCAAGTCTAATGGTCTAAATACAAAGATACAAACAATTAAATTTTTTTTCGGTTTGGTCCATGGTCTATGGTTTACACTACAAAGTATACAAAGATATGTTTACTGGATGTACTACGTATGTACACCACGTTTTACACCATGGGGTCCTAAAACACAGGTTGTTCCGTTAGGGCATTGCACATTATAATAAATGGAAACGAAAACAAAATAATTGAATTCACTTTTAATTACAGATTTTTTGAAAATAGCGTTTATCTGGTAGTCTTATTAGTTTGTGCTGGTAGTGTACAAATTCTACCAAACAAGTGACAATATTTAATTATGACAACATTTTATCAGCTGACGTATATTTGTCAATGTGTTGTCGATTATAAGGATGTCAAAGGAAGAAAAATTATCGATATTTATCAAAATGACTATGTCGATATTACGATTTGTTGACATTTTTCTTAAAGACTAACCTAAAATATTGCCAAACTGTATCAAGTACATTATAAAGTATGTTTAGGAGGTTAAATTAACAGGACAAAAAGTGTTGAAATTATAAAACAAAATTATTAAAGACCATAATAAAAGTACTTATTGTCAACCGACAAGCGTGTCTGTGTTAATGAGGGGAAAGATATGTATGAAGATCGTAACTACTTGAAGGTGGTGGTCTCTGTGTACCCCGATGATTATTTAGATATAATATACATACAAATTGAATATACTGTGGCAGCTCAGTTAGAAACTGCTAGAATACATTTTATTTTGGCTACTTCGATGGACATTATTGTCCTAATCTTTTTTTGTCACTTGTCACGATTTGATGTTTAGTAATTAAAAACTTTAAGATGTGGATTGTCAGATCCATTATTAAGCGAAGAATAATTGATTTTTTAGATCAACAATTCAATGTCTTTGCAAAATATTCGAATGACTCGAAACAATATGATCATTAATAAAAAAAAACGTTTATTCATCTTAGATTTCACCACAACGCTAATATACACAAGTTCAATAGTGGCATTACATTTACACGACCGTAGTCGTCTTGTTTTATTGACCGGAGATTGAATTCCGGGTGTTAGAGGCCAAGTGTCTCATAGCACAGGTCTAACCTAGTTTGGACTCCTGTCTCCCAACCTCTCACGTATATTATATTACCTACATCTTGTACTTGTTGGGAGAAAAATAAACGATTTATTATTATTATTATTATTATATTATATTATTATATTTGTGCTTATTTACATAAAATGTTTGCCATAAACTTGTAATACATAATATACTTATTACAGTAATTTTGTCAATTGTTAAGAACTCGTGCAGTTGTTAGTTAATTATATTGATATACATAGGACGTTAGATAACGTGAAAATAATAATAACATTGATTATTGATAATATACAAAATAATGTTTCATAAATTACGACTACACTACCACTGCTTAGAAGGTAACATTATTGAATTGCAAAAAATGTACTTAGGGATGTATAATTTGCGGTGCAAGGTGGCTTATTTCGTGGAGCACTTGACAAGATGAATTTGGTGGTAGAATTGAAAGAAAAATTGATTCAAAAGTAGTATTAATTTTATATTTATTTTGACCGAGGGGACTGCGTATGAATGGGGTCACCTGTGAGGTATGTTCAATACTCAATACACTATGCTCTAAAATGTATTGATATTGTTTTCAAATATTTGTAAAACACTTGCTGTGGTTGCGATAAAAAAATATCGAAATTAGTGTTAAAAAATATCATTAAATGTATAATCTATACTTTAGCCAAATTTGATGTAGAATGTTTAATAACAAAACGTTGCTACGCAACCAATGATGGCTTAGGGAAAGAACATTTTTTTCAATGCTAATTATTAAGGCTTGCTCTGCCCACGATCTGCTCCCTTAATTTGAATGTGAATAGGTAAGTAGGTAATTAGGTTACGTAGAAGTAATACTTACCTAGCTAATTATGTATCCCATTAATATTTACTGCTATATTGTTTTAAGAATTTATTTGATATTAATTTACTACATATTATATCATCCAGTATCTATTTCCGATTTTGAAATTGAATTACCACCAGAACTCGAATGTTTGCAATCTCTACCTTCAAATCAAAAAGTTACTAGGGATGACACAGTTTTACAAATAATTATTACTGGTCATTTTTATATCATTTTTAGTGATTTGAAACTTCTGTTGAATAATATTCATTATAAACATGGCATCAAGATTTGTATCATCCATAATCTAGTCGAATTTCGTAGGAGAATTTTGAAATTATGGTAACTGTGAAAGGTTCTGAGATGGAAACCCTAAAAATCATATGTTTTTGTTTGTTGACGTTTATTCTACATCGAATTTGGCTGGAGTATAGAAAAAATGGTTAATTTGAAATATCGATATTTTTTAGCATCCCTAGTTGTCAACTTGTCATTTTGTTTTAAAATAATCCTGGTTTTTATTTCGTGAAATAAAATGCTTTTATAAATTAATAAGCACGGACTAGTATTTAAAAATGAGGCGTGAGGTGTTAGTGCTGTTTACATTGGTATTATGTGCTCGGGCGTGGGACGATGACGATTTAGAGGTGTTCGACGTGGTGGAAGAAGTTAATCAGAATTTTTATGAATTACTTGGCGTTACACAGGTTAGAAACATTTCAATTATTTAAAACAAATATATATATCTGCAGTCGACAATAATCTGTCGTTTGTCTGTGAATTTCCTGCATTTTGTCGCGATGGACACACGTACATAAGGTAACCTGAAACTACCTATTGAAATGTCTTAATTTGCTACGCGATTTGCATTATTCTGGGCATTTGGCGTTTTGCGAAAAAGTATAAACAAAACTACAATTTTCCAAGATATTTATGGGACAACATTTACTTTCTTTTTCAAAACCTATAAAAATGTATGTGAAAGTTTAAGGTGTGTCATTTAGGAAGCCACACCAGCGGAAATTAAGTCTGCGTTCAAAAAGCTGACTCTGAAACTGCATCCAGACAAGAATGATTCACCAGATGCTGATGTTCAGTTCAGGAACCTGGTCTCTGTACACAACATATTGAAGGACCCAGGGAAACGAGAGAAGTAAGATTTAACTTGGCGTCTGTTTTTAATAATTTTTTTCCTTTTCTCTCCATAATAAGAAAAAGAAAACATGAAATTCTTAGGTTTTTGTGATTGTTACACCTAGGAAATGAAACTTTTTTGAGTCTTAATTGTATTACAACGGTGTGGCAAAATTTGGAGTGCCTATGACTGCTTGGATGTCGAGTTGCAGACACCAGCCCATTACATCATACCATGTGATACCATCATATTAGAAATAGTATATTATTCTATTCTATTTTTAACTCTCTGGCTTCTCTTGAAGAATTTTGCCAAGTCAGTCATGGGAGCTACATTTTTTTGTTTTAATGTCTAATTAATTAACACTGCTCTTTAGTCTATTCTGGCTTCTGGAACAAAACAAAACAACACAATATACCATCACTATTATGATATATTAATATAAGTAAATAAGTTTTATAAGTTAACTTTGTTAGTACTAATAAAATCAGATATTAATTCTAAGAGGGATTTGTAAAAACAGGTAACAAAAAGCTGTTGTACTACCTTCAACTGTCATACATAAAGTATTTGTACAAGTAACTACCAATCTAAATGCACAACAAAACAAACCAACATTACTTGATTTAGATCTGAAAATTAATAGTTTTGTATTCTAAGAAAATAGTTAAAAATATGTTAAAAAACTAACTATTGTTGGTGTTAGATAACAGCTTAATTTATTATATATAGATTGGCCTTATAATCTTCAAATTAGAGTACTTTGGATTGAATATTTTATGTGACTTGTGTATATCCTTTTGACAATATGCTCATAGCTTTAAAGTCAGGTTTTCACTGTACCAGTGCTCTCGGACCAAGTGCGCTCGTATGAGCTATGTCTTATAGGAATCCACTAGGATTTTGGTTTACACCTCACAATTTCATTAGCATCTACGTAGCATTTGTTTCTTTGAAGAATCAAAATGCCGATGATTGATCTGTTGATTAATAGACTCAGGTGTTACTTTGCGGAAGTCCATGTTAATAAAAATGGAAGTAAATTAATATGCTACTCCGCGAACCAAGTGATGGTTAAATTGTGCAAAATAGCAGTGCTTGTGTTGAATATACATTTTTTTCATGCAGTTTATTTTCCCACCCTCCCTCTGCATAAAATAAATAACACTAGCCATTGACCTACCAACAAATGGACATCAGGTCTAATACAAAAACCACGAAAAAATGTCCGAGGTTAACCTATACAAACGTAGTGATATGTAATGAAATATAAAAAACTAAAACATTTAATTTAAATTGTAACGTCATTGCAATACTGCCCAAGTTTGCGTACAACAATTTTAGGGCCCAAAAACACCATATTCAGCTTCTACTGGAAACTTAACAAAATGCACCATATTTAGCTTCGACTGAAAATTACTTGAATACAAGAGTAGGTAATGGAATAGCCTTTCTCGTAAATATTAATTAATTTATTATAATTAATTTATTGTCGAATTTTGTACAAATTCACTTAAAGGTATAATAAAGAGTTGAGCAGATACATACATACAATTATTACTACAAATGTGAAAATAAGCGTGTGCTATAAGAAATGTACCGATATTCTAACTAAACGTAAACTCAAATATCCGTAATTCTGATTTATAACAAAACCGTTACGCTTTCGAGTAATTTGATGCTTTTCACATAGACAAAATTAGCTTTTGTTTTGTAATCTTCGTAAAAACACATTATGAAAATTCGAGCTAATGTTATTTTGGGCAAATGTATTTTCTTACTTCTGATAGGTAATCCCATGCCGTGAAACGAGTACAATAATATTTTGTTAGTTATTGCTAACGTTTAATAAAAAAATCATTTTAAAAATATATTTAAAATCAAAGCTACTCTACAGTTTCTTTGTTCTAAATATTTCAATGGCTTGTAGTTCGAACAATTGAAAATGACCAAGAAGTTTATATAAGCTTCTTGAAACTGATGTAATGGGTCTCTTTCCATCTTTTGCGCATGCAACGAGTAGAAAAAGGACAGTTAGCTATTTCATTATTTCGTGTGCTTTTGTTATTTATTGTTACGATTCAGTTATATATAAATTAAATACTATAAAACTGTACAAAATAACAGTTTTAAATGACAACTATGATAACACAATATATTTGTTTAGTGAAAATATGATACAAAAACCCTGTTTTCACACTTTACTGCAGTAATTTTTACAAGTTATTATTTGTACTGCATATATTGGTACTGCATGATTGAGAACCGCGCTGTCACTCGAACAAACGAAGACTATTGCGCAATTGACGCTCTGTGTGCGATTTTAACGCCCTACAGGTGCGGACACTTTTTAGCGCGAACCCGACGTCCATTTAGTGGTAGGTCGATGACACTAGCGCAACTACAGTCACAAACCACCACCAAAAATATACCCGACAAGTGTTTCGTCTCTCCACGAGGCATCCTCCGGGGGTTCTTGATTGCTCGACACTCGGCCGAAGAATGAGCTCGTTCTGAACAGTTGGTATAAAAACACCTTTGACACCTCATAGAGTCACGTCCACTTTTTCTTAATTGGCGCCATTATGTTTTCATAAAATGATCTGAGTGTACTCAGAAAAATAGAACCACGGCTGAGTCCACTCTAATCAAATGCCAACGTCTGAGTACGTTCGGATCCGGCTCACGTATGCACACGTTATGAGTGGCGTCTGAGTTGTCGGATGACAGCTCAGACTGAGTTTATATCAATTACATTACAATTACATTTTAAGTTATGTTATGTTATTAAGTTTATTATTTATGTTATTAAGTTATGTTCCAGAGAACTCGCATAGTGAAAATCCGACTTAAGTTTAAGTTGTATATAGTGACAATTTTATTGGACCTAGTCAAAACGCGTCAATTACTATTATAAAATGTAGCAAGTTTACCAAAACGGTAAAGCCTGAAAAACAGCTCAATCTCAGACTCTTGCCTTTTTATCTACATGTGTAACTTCAGATAATGTATTAATTAAATTTTTATTGAATTGATATTCAATTATTTTTTGTGAAATTACTCCACTAGTTTGTTATAATT